>NC_138741.1:8328179-8508179 GCF_965113295.1 Leuciscus leuciscus
TTTAGAGACAGTCAGACTAGCGGGCTGAGGGCACACATGTAGTCATTTATCCTTCTGTTGGCTTTCTGTTCTTTAGTGCATCACTAATCAGCAGATAGGCTCCGGCATTCATACCCAGAGCTTCATAAAACCCAGAGCTGACTGCCAATAAAGTCACACAATGGCCAACTACAAGCCCCAAGGCCAGGGGTCTAACCCTCATCTTACCTCTCATCCTGTCTCTCTCGCTCGCTCTCTCTCTCTCACTTCTCAATTTTTTATAATTCTCTTTCTGGCACTGGTGGATGGATGGTACCATCCTAATGGCGGTACATTTTACTTTAAAGCAGAAAATACATGTATGTCTTCAAGTCAATGTGAATTCAGAATTCACCCCATTTACAGTTTTAAAGTGCCCCTATTATGCTATTTTAAAGGTTCCTAGTTTAGATTGGTCTCCTACAATAGGTTTACATGCGTCAAAACACTTTTCTCATAATATTCATCACCTCATTTCTCAAATAGTCTAAAAACTGTTTATTCAAAGATTCAGTCTCTCTAAACCCCTCCTTCCCAAGAGCCTACTCTGCTCTGATTGGTCAAAGCTCTGAATTTCAGCTCTGGATCTTCTTCAGCGCTTGAATACAGTGATACGAGCAGTAACAGGGGCGTTGGTTTTTCCTTATGAATTCCAATGTGAGTTCTCACCCTTTTGAAATGCATGCAAAGTGGATTTGTAGACAACACAAACCAAACTCTTCCAGTCTCAGCTACAAGTGTTTGAGGAGGTGTTCGCAGGCAGCCAATGACGATCATAGGCTGGCATTATACATTGTTACATAGGTATGTAACAGTAAGAGAGACTAAAATTACTGGCGACTCGCTTCAGGCAGTTTAAAATTGATTCTTTCTTTTAGGAGACAATAACTTTATTTGACATGCACTTTGATCTTTAAAGTTTTGCAGACCTTTATCATTTACAAACAGCTATATTACACACTGCATGAAATATCATTTTCTGGTCTTGTTGTTCATGATTCTGTTCATGTTATTTCAAGGATTAAAAAAAAAAAATATCTGCAATTTTCCACTAAAATATAATAACTTGCTCCACTTCTGAAATTACTTAATCTTTCAAACCCCTCCAACCGCCTGGCTTCAACAATTATGCAGAAACAAGAAAACAATTATGCAGCGTAATAAAAAAATAAAATAAAAAAAATCTTGTGTACATACAGTGTAAATCATAAACGTCATGAAAACATCTGTAGAATGTCATTCTAGCATCTGACATAGAACATTTTAGAAATACATTGCAAATGAGGAAGCATTCTAAAATCTACACACACACACACACACACACACACACACACACACACACACACACACACACACACACACACACACACACACACACACACACACACACACACACACACACACACACACACACACACACACACACACTTCTTAGCACTAACTGGTTCCTTCTATATCTTTGAGTATTTGGCTGGCTTTGTGTTCCCAGGCTAAGATATTCAAAAAATTCATCTAAATGATCATCTTTAAATATTCATGCCCTTTTGAATAGTCCCACAGAATATTTAGTAATTGGACTTTAGCACACCTGAGTTGAGAAGTTTAAATTCAGGGCGCAAATCCCAAACATATCTGCCTGCATTCCCAACCGTCTGTAGGAGACCCCATATTTTATTTAACAGAGGAGTTTTGCTTGCATATTGAAGTCTGTTTTAGTAGTAATTATGATTTTAATTTAGTGGTAGTCCATTTAGGCTCTCGTTCATCCAGGTTACTGTGGCTCTGAGAAAAGCAGGCTCCATAAACATCAATGCTGCCCTGGGCTCCAGTCTGATCTAGAATGTGACATTTGTCTTTCAAAAGACTAGAATGTGAGTGTGGATGTAAACGAGTTATTACAGCATTACAAACAAGTGCTGTGAAGGAATAGTTTGCTCTAAAATTATCATTCTGTCATCATTTACTCACGCTCATGTCATTCCAAACCTGTATGGTTTCTTTCTTATGTGGAACGTAAACCGTCCAGGTAGCTTTTTTCCATAGAGAAAGATGGTGACTAAATAATGACAGAATTTTCATTTCTAAGTGAAGAATACAAGCATGTCATTAATTTCCTTTTAATTCTACATGTTCACCTTTTATATAAGTGTTTTTATATCGGCGGCTGGTTAATCCTTTATGTTCAGTTGTAGTATCATGATAAGTGATCTTGTATTGTAGCAATAGTTACTGCTCCAAGCACTTGATTGTGTTTGAGTGCGAGTACACAGACATAAGCCCCTGTCCATCAGGTAGACTGGCGTCATGCCCCTGGCATTGAATGGGAGATGATTATTTTCATGCTGGGTCTCTTGTCATATCTCTCCCTGCTGGGAGTCTTATCAAATGTAAATACACGCTGCAATGTGCTTCATGCCCGGGCTCAGCTGTTGTTTTCTTTACACCCTACCGCCCACCACCCCACCCCACTGCTCAATCCCTCCACCCACAAAACTCTCACTTTTCAGCTCTGCTTAGTTTGAAATATTATAATTAAGATGAGGCTTCTGGGACAACTAGGAAGATCTTGTCTAAATGTCTGCAGGCTATATGGCTGTGCTGGTTTTTATCAGCAAAACTCATCCAAATATACATTTTTCTGCATATTTTTAATGGCCTGCTAATAAAATGTTTTTATTGTTATAGCATTTAGCATTTTTTGTATTAATATCACAAATGATTCATTATTTTAGACCGTGAACTCAGATAAATCTGGAAATTTATGTTGTTAATGACTAATTATAATTCATTTATTTTCATGATTATAAATAAATCAGATTTTTCTTTACATTTCAAAGATTTACAGCATTAAATATATATACACACATTTTAAAATAATTATTATAAGTAGTAGTAGTGGTACTAGTAATAATAATAATAATAATATAAATTATTTATTTATTAAAAAATGTGAGATTTATATTATCATATTTTATATGATGTATAGCTAATATATAGAAAATATAATTATGTCACTATAATTATAATTATATAATTTAGCTAATATACAGTAATACAATATTTGTATTGTTGTTGCTGCTGTTGTTGTTGATGAGGAGGATAATGATGATGATAATAATAATAATATTATTATACCTCTTTTTTTTTTACTTATTTAAAAAAATCTGAGATTTTTAAAAATAATTTTCACATTTCAGAGATTTATTGCTTTGTACTGTTATTTTATACTTTAGACACCAAGCCAGAATTTATCTGGAAAACAATAAAAAAAATAATTAAAAAAATTCTAGATATAACAGCTCTTTTCACTCTTTTGCTCTCTGTAGGACCCTGGATTTGCTTCCTTTATCATTGACCAGCTGCAAGTGCCCGATTGGTCGCTGAAAGGAGGACATGAAGGAAGGAGGTGTCAGGTGTGTGGAACACCTGCACAGCAGCTAAAACAGCAGGCGCTTCAGACTCTCCAAGAACTGTACCCTGGTTCCCACATGCCATCCCTGCCTCCCAACACTTCCCTGGGCATCCCTCCAGGCTGACGACTCACAACGTGGTCACTCTTTCCTCCAGACCTACCAAATCGAGGATTCCTCACCCGGCGCACAGCGTCCTGCCTGTGGGGGAGCGGCAACGTGAGCTGGGCTGGTCTCAGAGCCCGTCTCCCAGCACTGGTCCTCTGAAACCCAGCGTGCAGGTGACCATGGGAGGAAGACCTCTGACGGGGACCATCGGCTCAGTCACCATTCAAGCCCAGCAGTATTTAGAGGGCATGTGGAGCATCTCACGCGTCAATAACTTCCTGCCTCAGCCAAACCCGGTATGCAACCTTCCATTTCTCTCACAAGATCTTTTATGCATTAAATACATTTATTCGATCACATTTACTACTGTACTGAAAAACAAACTTGGAAATTGGTTGGAAATAACAGTCAATTTGATGCACTTTTGCATCTTTTCAAGTCAAAAGTGCTGCTGTTATTGTCATATAATGGTTGAGAGGAATGGAAAAGTTCACTTTGAAGGGCTTTTTGAAGCATTATTGTTTCGAAGTGCTCAGCATAAGCATCAGTTATAACGTTCGGTCCGGTTATGTGAGCTACAGCTGTCTGAATAAGTCACAGTTGAAAACACCTGCACTGAATCACATGCACTCAGTTAGACATGGAGAGCGTGCTTGAAACATAATGCACTAAGACTGTGTGTTAACATTTTATGCAGCTTCATTGACAGATTTGTAAATCTCTAGTGCAGTTTCACATTGTCAGTGCACCTGTTGCTTTATGAGTGAGTGTTTTGGAAATTAGTATCATGCTGTCAATGAATGTTGCAGGGATCGGTATTGCTGTTTCAGTTACACTCTATGATGAGATTAACATTGAAGTATATGCACTACCATTCAAAAGTTTGGGATCAGTAAAATATATATATATATTCATACTTCTATCCAACAATGACACGTTGAATTGCTCAAAAGTGATAGACTTTTACATTGATACAAAATAATTATATTTTAAATAAATGCTGACCTTTTGAATTTTCTATTCATCAAAGAATCCAGAGATCCCAGTATCACGGTTTCTATACAAATATTAAGACACCAACCGTTTTCAACTCTGATAAGAATAAGAAATGTTACTTGAGCACCAAATCAACATATTAGAATGATTTCTGAAGGATCATGTGACACTGAAGAGTATAGAGTAATAAAGATGCTGAAAATTCAGCTTTGTCAACAAAGGAATAAGTTACATCTTAAAGTATATTAAATTTTTTATATTGTAATAATTGTTCACAACATTACTGTCTTTACTGTATTTTTGATCAAATAAATGCAGCCTTGGTGAGCATAGACTTCTTTCAACTTACTGACCCTAAAATTTGAACAGTAGTGTAAGGCAGAACTAGGGGGATACAGCAATTTAAATAAATGCTAATATTTATTGTTATTGACTGGTGACAATATTCTCATAATGGCTGAATGTCGTGTGATCATCATCTGTCTGATATACTGGTCTCAGTCATATATCGATCGATCACCAGAATGCAGGTTTGGCAGATTGACAGCTTGGGGAGTTAATTTTATTACTCTTGCGTTTTATTGACTGGCTGCCTTACTGCACTGTTACATTCCACAGTGGACTGCTGAAGCTGTATAAGTGTACAGCTTCAGCGTGTTAAACTAAACAAAACTCACCACCACGGCTGGACAGCTCAACTATTCCTGTCTGTCTTCCAATGCCGAGTCTCTGCTCCATCAGAGCGGTATCTCATTATAATACATATCACATCTTTTTGTGGTGTTGACAATCTTTTGCAGTTGCCTTTGATAGAGCCTTTTTGTTCCTGCCAACAGTTACCGCTATTGACGAAAGGGGATTAACAATAGTGACGCCAGTGCATTTTATTTTTGCACTAATGTCAACAAGTGCTTTTATTCCAGCGAGTGAGCCGACACAGAAGCTTTTAGCAACCAGCATGTGCTTGTGCACAGACAAAGCAAAAAGCCTTGGATAAAAAACTGGCCCAATGCTGGCCCAGTACGTCTTGAAAAACTAACAGAAGCTGTCTGCCTTGTGGTACTTATACAAACACACCACTCGCACATGTAGTTTGTGCATGAATGGGAATTGCTCTGAGCTCTATGTTTCCCCCTAGTTCAAAGATGTGCCTTGTATAATTTGGAACGGCTCCTTCATTTCATTAGATTGGAGGGATGACAATATTGCATGCAGTGCGCTGGGACTTCAGCAGAGCCTTGAGCAAAGAGCTTTAATTCATCTGATTTCTGTGGGGAGAAATGACAATCTGCAGGAGGAAAGAGGAGGAGATAAAGCCTTTGAGATGGACTGAGTCTGACAGGAAGTCTTTGGAGGGGCCTTGTGTTCTGTGAAGTAGATTTTTATGTCTCTTCTAGTGGGTAAAGATACATCACTACTTTTGAAGCAGGTGAGAGTTCCTCAAAAGCAAGAAGTGAAACATCAAATGGCAAGGAGCACTTTGATGCAAAATCAGGGCATTCATCTTCAACACATGATGAAGAAGTTGACAGCTGTCAAGTTTAGATTCAAACATACGCCTGAAATGCTTAGACAGACCACATGTGAGTGTGTATGTGTGTGTGTGTGTGTGTTTTGAGCACTTACTCTGTTAATACCATTGCATTCCTTTTAAGTCCTTTGGATTACTTAGATAAATACCATAAAGCATGGATATGTGTAATGAATATACACCAGTTTGTGTAAACCCCGCTCCCCTATCCTGTGCCCTTGTCAGCCCATCCGCCTTCCACGCCGGAGACCCGGGTTTGAATCCCGCTCTGAGCAGGTCGAGCAGGACTGGTTACAATTGGTGGCAGAAGCCGGATGGGAGTCAGGTTTAGGGGGTGAGTGTAACGGACGTAGGCCAGTAAGAGCTGTAAACCTCACTCCCCTGGCCTCAAGAGGCACGCTAGAGGCTGCGGTCTTTAGCATCCTTGTTCGTGCACCCTAATCCCACGCCGCAGCGGGTCGAGTGGGACTGGTTACATATGTTCCATGGTAACAAGTGGTTACAATATTCAAGTACCATGGTATTACCATCTGATAATATCAATGTGTTACCATCATAATAACTGTTTATATAGGGGTATAAAAACACATTCAGACCGACACTTACGAAAGTGTATATAATTTTCATGTTTTTACACATAGCCACACTTCCGACATGTAGGCTGCACCAAATCGTCAGCTTAATCTTGATTCCTCTTAAGCTTGTTTTGGCCAAAATCTAAGACAGTATCGCAGTCAAAAGTATATAATCTGATTAGAAGCACCTTTAAAAAGAGAAAGAAAAACTGTATTGAGAGCATGTTACTGTCAGCTTTATTGCTCTTTGCTCGAGCTGGCAGATAAAATTATTAGAGCATATCGAGGTGGGATTTTCCACGTGGGCTTCATATGGGCTGGAATGACCTAGTGGCCTACTGGGAGCCCAAAACCAGGAATCCTTAAGCAGCGTGAACAGACTGTGATCTACCACCCTCTGAGAGAGAGAGAGAGAGAGAGAGAGAGAGAGAGAGAGAGAGAGAGAGAGAGAGAGAGAGAGAGAGAGAGAGAGAGAGAGAGAGAGAGAGAGAGAGAGAGAGAGAGAGAGAGAGAGAGAGAGAGAGAGAGAGAGAGAGAGAGAGAGAGAGAGAGAGAGAGAGAGAAATTATGCTGCTTCTCTCTATAAAGGAAAGGGAAAGACACAGACCTTCGAAAGGAGATGCGAGTAGTAGGATTTTGGTGGGGTGTTTACTGGGTGTAGGGTGTAGCATAAAGAGAATACCTGATTTTATTGAATGCTAGGAGCTCTTGCAGCTGTACTTTAATGACCCGACCTGGGGATACAGCATGCGCACCTCGTGCTCTGTGTCTGACACTCATGAAAACAGCTTGACTGGAGGGCTTAAGTCCTCAAAAACCCATAGTGGGTTTTTTGACAGCTGCTTCAGTGTGTGTGCGTTATTGTGTGTCTAATGTCTGTTTTTGTGTCCCAAATTCGGTATTGCTCCGAGTGCGTAGCCCCTTAAACATCCTGTTGATGTGAAACCTGACACTCGCTTCTTCTTTATCTGTACGTGGGGGGATTACCATCCTGTCCAGATAGACACCATTCGCTGTCAGTGTGACGCTGTTTTGATTTATCACGGCTCATCTGAAATCGGAATGTCATGCGTTGTGAAATGACTTCGACATTGTCATGTTTTTTGTGTTGATGAATGCATGAGTGCTAAGTTCAAATGAGCCCTTTCTGACTTCTCACAAACCTGGACACTGTAAAGCAGCTCAGATAAAAAGTGGCAGGAACAGCTATTGTGTATGTGTAGACATTCACAGAAACAAATTTAGTTCTACGACAGAACTGACAGACATAACAATTATTGATTTCAACCCTAAACAGAAAGCAATTATAGACATAAACACAATACTGAGGCATCTGAATAAACAGACATAAACAACTCAAACAAAACAAATCCATTTTTTCTCTGCTTTGTTTAGAATCCCCCATCCCTCAAGTTGAAGCTTATGTTTTAGTAATTATTCAACCAAATGTCACAGTTCAACAAAGTGCAGACTAGAAACATTTCAAAATGCATGCTACTTGTCGTAGTCCGTCTCATGTGAGTAATCCTTCCATGTGTCTGAAAGTTTGTGATGTATGAAGCTCATATGTCATCCTATATAAATATTTCTCCTGTCAGAGTTGCGTCGACACATCACGCACTGGATGGGATCTGCTTCATGAAAAGATTGTTAATGATGTTATTTTAGTTGCCAGACATGAATCCAGAGCAAACACTAATCCAGCCATTATGCACAACCACCACAACGTAGCTGACATGCCATGCTAAAGCCATGGTTGTCTATTGCTCAATGTGTTTAACTCACGATAGTCTCTGGGAAATGGCCCAACCTTACCTGAAGCCTACTTTCAAAACAAACACTTGAAAGATCATATTGATTGTGGGTTTAACTACTTAGTTACTCACAGACCTCTGAGACAAAGAGTGACTTTGGTACAATAATGAAAACATACCTGAATGAATGGTTTCCAGTGCAGGGATATTTAACAAGCTGCAAAAGAACTCTAAAAACTCTATTCCTATTCCATATCTGCGAAAAAGCAATTCCTCACAGACTCCACGCAAGAATTAAGTAACAACATTTCAAATGTCAGAATGTATAGTTGATTCCTAGAATCATGCTCTGTTCACTTTAACTCGCCCACTTGCTATCCCTTCAATGAGCTTTTGTGTGGACACCATTGGAGACACTGACAGAAGACTAGATTCTTGAACTGGCCTCTTTCTCGAGTACAGAGGAAGATGTGCCTATATTGCCTCGGGTCACGAGAGACCGACCTGGTGGCCCCATTTCTGGATTGACAACCCCAGCATCTTCCTAAGGATTTCACATTTCTTGTGAGCCTGTCTAATATCTACCCATTGAAACCTTATTCATACCTTTAGTACAGGGATGAATGTTCCTCCCTGGTGGCTAATTATGTACTTTATCATAAATGCATGCGAGTAATTGTTACCCACTTCATTTTTATGCGTGACCTTTGAAACATAATTTGTAAGGGAACTGCCTCTTTCTCCTTGTAAAGACTTGCTGCTTGTTTCTTCTAGAAGGTGTAGCCTAGGCATAGGATTATTGGAACTGTGTAAGTTAGCGAATTCATTATTCATTATTCATTATTGAATTCCAATGTTTTAAGCATCATAAATCCTGCTTCTTCCCACCCCAGTCACAAGGCCTCGTGGGTCAAGCAGAGCAGAGCGAATGGTCTTCAGACACCACCATCTCCAGAGTGTCCATAACTCCCTCCAGACAGAGAAGTCAGGTTCAGGTTGGCCAGGCTGTGCCCTCTTCCTCCGACCATCCCAGTTCAGCTGCGGCATCCTTCTTCATCAGGTAAGAAAACACATTTACCATAAATCACTTAATGGATCCTCAATCATCTATCTATAGCAATGCATTGTTATTAAAGGTACACTATGTAACTTTTTTTGTTAAAAATTAACAACATTTAAATAATGAGTCAATACCTCAATTATTCTTCCAAAACGTTTTTGACTTATCATGATGTTTTGACTTACCCTGATTCACTTTGGTAAGCCTATTATAAGTGTTTATATTTTAGACCTAGCAGGATGGGTTTCGCGGGACATTGCGTACGTTACTCGCCCGTGCGTGTTACTGTTAAAAGTTACTGTACATAGTGTACCTTTAACTAAATACTTCAGAATTTTTGCCTTCAGAATATAATGTCAAGGTTATAGATTTTGGACTTGGTATAATGTAGTGTATTATGCTTTGGCATAGTAGCTATGGACTGGCAACCAGCTTTCTTGAGAAAGGCACCTAACCCTAGGTTGCTTCAAGGGAATTGTCCCTGTAGTAAGTGTACTTAAAGTTGCTTTTGATCGAGGTGTCTACTAGATCACTGCCTAAATTAAATGATGGCATGATTTTGGGAACAGGCATTCTAGTCTTTTATAAGTCAGTGTATTCTCAATTCCACTGGTATGTGGAAAGGGGTGGTGACAGGAATGCTTCTGGAATGGTCCTGGAAAACACATTTGACATATTTCTCAAGCCAAGTGACAGCATGGGACATTAAAGAGTGTTCAGGGGCCTCTCCCTTTGTGGAGAATGAGGGCGGCCGAGGTTTTAGATCCGCTTTGGATGCTGCCACCTGCCCGATCACTTCCAGGTCATTCTGAGACAACAGACAGATGTGACCCCATGTTGGACAAGGTTAATTTTTGAAGTCTGATTAATAATTGCTTGTCTGTTTTCTTTGGAGTTGATTTCAAAAGAAGCGGATAGCAGGGAGGCTGTTGCGTCACAGAAAGAGAAAGATGAGGAAGAGAGAGAGAAAATAGATTTGTTTTGGTCTCTTAATTTAAACTCCTGGGTGGATGAACAGAAGAAGTAGGAAATCATGTTAGGTACCACCTCTTGTTTCATCGCAAATTGTATTGCCTGCCAAGAATTTTATTGTTATGGTTAGGAATGAGGTCAGTTATCATTTTGGACACCCTATTATCCTTGGAATACTGGTTCCAAGACTAGGACAAACTGTACATAACTTTGTTAATAACAGCCACTAATTTTATGTGGCTAACTGTCATTAAATTAGTAACCAAAGACAGAGAAATGTAATAACTGCACTAGATCAAGGACTATGGCATAGACAATCCACTCATACATGCATGAGTGGAAAAAATCCTGATATTTTCAATATTCTCAATCTGTTGCGTGTTTTGATATACTGTACTTTGACAATATGCAGTCTGACATAAGTTTGCATCAATGTTAGTTTTCTATAAGAAGTCAGGCTAGTTGATTTAACTGCATGTTTTAAGCAGTAAAACAAGTGCAAATGATTCATTGCTATTTATTTTAAAACAAGACCATTACTATTTTAATAACTTGACTTGCTCCACCTAGAAATTTACAAAGACTTTCAGACACCTTTCACCTCAAAGATGTTTGACCTGATCAGAATATGCAGAATAAGAAATGCCAGTGCAATACCTTGCTTTTAGGCATGCCAAAAAAATGTATTAGGGGCATCCTCTAAATTAGTCATTATCAAACTTCTACATTTAAATTAAGAGCTGGTAGTGAACATCCAGACCTGCAGTTATTCCTCTGTGTGCACTGGGCCTTTAAACTGCTTGTACAACAAGCAGGAGGCTGGATCCTCTTGTAAGTCAAATGTTAATTAGAGTGCAATTAGAGTTGCACAGCGGAGAGGAGAGCAACGGGGGACAAAGTAAATCTGTTCCCAGTCATCCATTCAGTGTTATGATCTTATCCATATAATTCCAAAACATTTAAAATAAAATTTCAGAACAGCAGTGATCAGAATCCATCTTTGACCACCTCTGAATATAGTTTTAGTGATCTAATCACAATGTTTCTTGGGTGTAGTTAATGTACACATGGCTTTTACTGCTGATCTATGTGTTGTCTTAATTCTTCTTGAGGCCAAAATGTTGCCTTATAATTGCCTTACAATATCAGTATCTCAACTTTCATCCCCAAAAATATATATTATGGTATTACATTATAAACGGACAATACTATAATGGTATTGAAGTACCTTTTTAAATACATTGATCTATGAAAAAGGCAATCAGTAAGTTCAATGATATTAGATGTGGTACTATTGCTGAACCATGCTACCACCACAGTCCTTTTGTAAGGCTATACAGTGATTTAACTTTCTTTTATTCAGACAGTACTGTATTTATTAGTGAGTATCTATTGAGAAAATAGAAGCGGACGATGAGTAGATGCATGGCTTAGAAGTTGACTTTTCTCTAACCCCCATTCTCGGCATATGCTCCAGAGTGGCGGAGCATATGATTAGTGTATTGACATACTAGCTGGCTCCTGTAATGAATACAGACACAAGGCCCAAAGAGATTCCCAGAGCTTTAGGATGCCTTGGCTATTCCAACTCAGTGCTCTGCGAGATGAAATGGTACTGAGCATCGTGTACAGGGTCATGTGAATGAATCATCTGAGCTTTTGCTAGGTGGGAATTGGGGTAGAACTGATTAAAAGGATATGACTGTTTTAGATGGCCACATGCTCCATTGACTCCAAAGGGGATGAGACAAAGAGAAAGAAAATGAGGATGAGAGATTTGTCTGTCTAGAGATCAGAGCGACTGTCCACGTGGATATAAAATGTGCAATGAATGCTAAAAGATTTGGGGCCAGATATACTAAACATGGCAAATTAGCGTGAGAGCACAATCCCATAAAAGTGCCTATGGGAGTGGAAGGTTCTGTGTGTGATCTACTGACAATGCGCAAATTAAAGAACACAGAAGCAGCCAGATCATTTCCATAATGACCAATGCAATCTAACAAGAGCAGCGCAAATTAGCATCTGGTTTAAGAAATGCTTTTTTTGGGCGGTAAATAATGGCGCAAATACCAGTAAATTGACGAGCGCAAACCTTAGCAAATCACCTTGCTTGATTTATATAAATATTCTCCTCCCATAAATTTAGCATCTTAGAGGGAAACTCCTACAAATGCAAATGCAAATAGATCAGCCACAAAAATAACCCTGTCCACGCCTTTTCAGCGCTAGTTTTTCACTGCGAGTCTTTAGTAAACCCTGACAGTAGTTTTTTAATGCCAAAAGAGGGTTTGCGTTGGCGCAAGCTGTAAATCTGGCCCTTGGTGTTTTTGTGTGTGTGTGTGTGTGTGTGTATGCATGTGCGTCATGGGTTTTAAACGGGAAAGTGCCGAACACAGATCTTTCACTGAAGGTTTAGGTTAGTGGTCTAACTGAAAGGTTCTTTGAACACTGATGTGTATGGATGACAAGATTGCTTACAGAGTATAATGCCTTTAACTGTAACAAATGTATTGTTTAAGGTTGCGAATTTGTGACAAAAGCACTCCTCGGAGAGGGTTGTAGCATGCTGATAGCATGCTGTGCTTTAGCATGCTAATAGTCAAACAGTACCTGTTACAATGTGTCTACACTGGAAGCGAGTGGTGCATTGTGATGTGAAAAGACTGTCCCTGTTCCTGTCTTATATGCACTGTGATTTCACTGTCTACATATTATGCTTATTCACATGCAATATTGACATTGTGTAACGCTGAAATAGTGCTAAAATTCATTCCTTTTAAAGTGCTGACACAACTCATTAGTTGACCACCCAGTCCATGTTTAGGGTTGCAATTTCAAGGTGTGTAAACGGAGGGTATATGTTTGTACATGCATGTATGCTGGTCAGCGTGTAAGAGGCACAGCTGTTTGGTGGTATGTGGCCTTGCAGTGGCATTGAGAACACATTGTTAAAAAATGTTTATGGCCTAGCACTCATTTTTAGTTGTCTGTCCAGGTGAGCTTAAAAAGTAATGACTATGATTGAAGTAAACATTCCACTGTAATTACTTAAACAACAATCCAGACTTTCACCAGACAAAGTGCTTTGTTGCGCTGGTCTTATGGAGTAACCATAGAAACAAAGGGAAGTTAATTCATGGGATGTTTATGTTGTGGCTTCAATAAACATCACTGCCAGTTGAAGATAAAAGGACGGGAGACGTTAGCCCACATGAACTATGAAATGACATTCATTCTTGTGACACATCTGAATTGCTTTCCTATACACTAGTTCACAGTTGTTCCAACTAGAATAGTACATTTTGACATTTTAAAGTATTATTATTTAATCACCGACATAACATCTTATCCTTTATGTATTTGTTACCAAATACACAAGTACAAAATAGATTTACATTCTTATAATCTACCAGGGCTGTAACGACCATAGGCATTGAGGGAGACAAGTCTCCCCCTCCAAAATTGGAAATGGCCGTACTGTCCCCCTCAATATTTAATATTTCTTAATGCTGCATTACGCACCACTCTTTTGTTGTTAGGATGGCAGACAGTTTAAAAATTAAAATTTTTAGGCTGACCTGCCTCAGCGGTCTTATAGCTCTCGTCAATGTCAAAATGATGGCCAATCAGATCAAAGAAGGCAGGACTTAATGTTCACTGAAGATGAGTGTGAATTACAAATCGCCACTTTCAGTTTTTACAGTGAAAGAGTGCGTGCGTGGTATGATATAATTAGCTAAACATTTCATATTTGACAACTGTTTTACAATGGATATGTTTAACGATCAACAGTAACATACAGTGATGCAAACCACTCAACTTTTTCAATGTAATTTCGCCATTTTGAATAAAAAATGCAGTCATTTAAATTACGTAATTCATAACTGAATGTTACGAGATATGATTTTTTTTCTCCATTTTTAACATTATACACAAACAAGAGTGAATGTGTGCATATTTTTAAATAAAATATTATTTGCAAAGAGTTTAGATGGACTACTTCACAACTATATAGGCTATAATTTGACCTAGCACTTCTTTTACAGTTCTTATTTCTTATTTATGCCATTAACTTCCTTTTAATCCTTTAATTATTTTAATTTCTTTAAATCCCCCACCCCCCATGCATGTGATAAAAGCATGTGATAAATGAATAAATGAAAATATCTATCTACATAGTTAAGCATTATCGTCTCTGAGTTTTATGTTAATTACACTGGTATTTGATGATGGAGACTGAGTCTGCTGTTGTCTCTGCTGGTAAAGTGCAATAGTAAGTGTGTTCCATTGTCTAATTTTTGCTCTTTTCATCATTCTCTATGTGCAGGTCATGTGATTTCAACATGGCAAAATACATTGAGGGTGTTCCCACACCATACACACTTTTTTGTAGAAAACTATCCAGTCCAGTCTTCATCTCATGTGAGCGTACACATTCAGATGAATCTTCTTGTAAAACATTTTTAAATTAGCACCAAACTGCTGAACACACCTTTAAATATCTTCCATTTGGCCTGTGTTTTGATTTGTTTTGCATGTGTATAGACTACAAAGCTTTAAAGTAACCTTTCGTGAGCGGCTAACTGCGCATAAGTTAGTAGATATTTAACAATTATTCCTCTTGTAATGAAAGGTCAGTCGATGCATTTTGGTACCCCTTTGGGTAACCCTTTATGACTAGCATTGCCCCTAATTCTTGAGTTCTCACTGTGCGTTCCAATTTAAAGTCAATTAGGTACATAAATGCATCAGTTTAATCTCATTGTTCAGACGATTTGCTTCCTTCTCCTGCTGTAGTGGGGCAATAATGATAAAGCATCCCAAGAGTTGTAAACAGGGGGATGCCATTCACCTTTCCACCCACATGCTGTGTCAATGCTAATGTGGACAGTGGTCTTCTGATGGGTGGGACAAGGGGGCGGGGCTCTAATGGAGCCGATGGGATGGTGACATGGGGGATGGTTGACTGTAGAGTAGAGAGGTGAGTGAAAGAGAAGAGAGGGGTTGTTGAGAGTTCTTACACACAGTCACAACAGCTCTCGGCTAAAGCTGATAACGTCGGCTCCGTGGGCCACCCATCACAGCGGAGGATTACAGCGAGAAAGAGATCCAGGAGGGGCAGAGAGATGGAGAGATAAAGTACACAGAGGAGAACAGCAGAGGAGAAAGAAACAGGCAAATGATCCATGTGGATGGCTGTTTTTGAGTGACAGCACTAATCCCTGACAGGGACAAATTGGGAAAAGATTAATGCTGAGTGGTCGGGCCCTGGAGCGGAGCCGGGCCCTGCTGCGCCGCTGAGTGACGGGAGCCGGGAAACAGGAGCACTTCAGTCAAGGCTGATAGTGGCGGACTTTGAAAACATTGATGCAGTGAGTTGGTAGGCAGTGAGGTGAATCCACACACATATCCACTCATGGTGGGCAGATTCGGACTAATGCCCCATACCAACACTCCCAGCTGGAGGGAGAGAAAACCATGGACTGTGGAGGAAAGTAACTGGAGCGGCACTATGAAACTGAAGTAAGTCACCATATAAGAAAAACTTGTGTTTTGAGATTAAAAAGTTTTGACTTCACATTATTTTCTGACGACCGTCAAAATTGTTGGCTTAAGTTGAGTAATGATGTTTTTTTAGGATCTTGCAGGAAATATTTCAATGATTCAGTTGAACCAGTTTGCAAAGCACAACTATTTCACTACAAAACTTTTGTCAAAACATTTGAGTGATTAATCAAATGAATCAGTGAATCGTTGTTCAACTGGTTCAGTGAACTGTTCAAATACTTCTAAATGACTATTTTTAGTGATGACTTAAATGAATCAACTAATTGTATTTAAACTGGCTCAGTCTGAAATATTCCTCAAATGAGTCGGGTTTAGCAAATGCTTCTCCATGAGTTTTTATTTTTTTAAAGAAGCAGTGTGCTCTCCTTTATCGTTGACTTTGGCTGTAATAGGATCAGTTTTGTTGACAGTGCTGTGTTGAGATGTGCCTTGTTGTTTTACCGTGTATTTACTCTGGCTGAACCTCCAGCTGCTGGTCTCTACTCCTAATCTAATGGTCAAGCTTGAGTTTGTCTGTAAGTGTGTGTGTGTGTGTGTGTGTGTGTGTGTGTGTGTGTGTGTGTGTGTGTGTGTGTGTGTAATGGTCATTGAGCAGCTGAGGCTGGTACTCGAGAAGTGGAGGCTGGGAAGGAGGGGGGCCCTCTGGGCAGAGTGTCCAGGTGTGAAGAGCCTGCGGTGGGCCGTGAGATGTTCTGGTTTGTGGTTTTGGGTGGTAAGGGTGGATGATGGAGGTGTTGATGGATCTATCACTCTAGGCCAGCAACCCCAGGGATCTGCTCAAGCCAAGCCCACTTCCTGTCCTCAGGGTTTTGGGCTGAAGTATTGATGTGCTCAAATGGACTGATCCACAAACACACTCTTTAACAGCATTTATCCCCCATTTTTAGTGTATAATTCACCTTTTCCCTTCTTAATCTATTGCATTTAGTGTTCTGGTATGAGTGAATCTTACAAGAAGATGCTTGGGTCACATTTGATCTCAAAATCAAAGGAGAAGTAGCTACATTTGGCATCAAGAAAATTATGCCTGGTTTTGCATTATGAAGTGGATTTTCATTTTTATTGGTCATAATTTTTTTTAGAGAACTCTAATGTAATATAGTTGCTTTTTTCAGAATAAAATTCTTTATTTTTTCCCTTTAATCAAAGGAAAATGTAAAATTCCATACAATTGAAAAGAAATTATAAGTTTAAATGGAAGGATGTTTTTTTCATTTTTTTTTTTTTTTTTTTCATTGTGGTAAAGATAATTGGATGAGATCATATGCTTATGTGTCATGAAAATGATGTCCCAAAATATGGTTAATTTTATATTAGGGGTTATTTTACATATTTAGCATATTTTGTGATGAAAAATTACCTGAATATGTTCTTGACAAGTTTCATGAGATTCGCACACAGGAAATATAGATATAACCCAAGGACAGCCTTCAGCTTTACTGGTATATAGTAAAAAAAACGAGATGCTTTCCATTTCCAATGAATAAGTAACACGATATATGCATGCACAAACACATATATATACAGAATATAAAAGTAACTGGACCAAAAAAACATTGAAATATGATACAACAAGCAATGGTTTGTTATACTGTGCACAGAGTGTTGATGTCAAGATGGTGGTCCTGTGTCTTCTGTCCTGTTTCCAACCCCCACACCTTTACAAGATGTCACCACTTAAAATCCCTCCCCATAACCTGCGACCACCTCCGCTGAATGTCTCCCACCCACTCTCTCCATTATTCCCCAGATCTTCCTGCTTTTTACACACCCCCAGGTTGTGTGAATAACCCCCATTTTGTGAGTCTCTCAGCCCAAACAGTTCTCACTGGGGTGATTATCACCTTCGAGAAAACACGAAGAACACTAAAGCTTCTTTGTTTTGTCTGAAAGGAGGCAGACTCACCTTTGAAGCACTTGTGAAACAAATGTACTGTCAGCGGTTTAGCATCACAACGGATTCTCTCTCATATGTCACAATCTTGAAGCTTTCTGCAATTGCTCTACACAAATTCATTTCTGTTAACTGTATGTTCCCACTCTGTTTAGAAGTGTAGTGACAGCAATTCATTTTTATGCAATATAGACAAACAAATATCTAAACCTCATCAACTATGTGAACAGTTTTTCGCACATCTGTTTCTCATGATGAAATGTTCTTACAGTACATGATGCAACAGCATTCAAACCTCAGTTTACTGATCAGTGGCAAGACATCTGGACCCCATTTACACCTGGTATTGACATCTGTCTTGAAAGATCGGATCACAAGTGGTCAGCCGAGAAAAATTTGTTTACTTCTGATATTAGCATGTTTATCATATGCCGTTTTGTGGCAAGCAGAGAAACACAATACCGTTCAAAGGGTTGGGGTCATATTTTTTTTTTAAATAAAATAAATAATGCATTAAATTGATCAAAAGTGACAGAAATGACATTTATAGTAACATTATATTTTAATAAATTTAAATTTAAAATATTTTTATTTTAAATGCTGTTCTCCAAACGTTGTTTAAACGTT
The DNA here is from genome assembly GCF_965113295.1 of Leuciscus leuciscus. Taxonomy (NCBI): domain Eukaryota; kingdom Metazoa; phylum Chordata; class Actinopteri; order Cypriniformes; family Leuciscidae; genus Leuciscus; species Leuciscus leuciscus. Next base: position 8,346,696 of record NC_138741.1, read on the forward strand.
GCACCAAATCAGCATATTAGAATGATTTCTGAAGGATCATTTGACACTGAAGACTGGAGTAATGATGCTGAAAAAATCTGCTTTGCTATCACAGGAATAAATAACATTTTAAAATAAAAAACAGTCCTTTTAAATTGTAATAATATTTCACAATATTACTGTTTTTATTGAATTTTCAATCAAATAAATGCAGCCTTGGTGAGCATACGGTACTTTCAAAAATATGAAGAAATCTTACAGACCCCTAACTTTTTAATGGTAGTACATCACTTTATGTCACCTTGTTTTGGCACAATAGTTGTTTTACGCAAGTAGGACACAATGCACAATATAAGTGTGACACAGTGCATTTGCTATGCGGTTTACATCCCTTGATGGGTCCAAAGGTGGTTTGAGGGAACCCATACGGATCCTGTATTTTTATTGGATCACATATGATAGATTAATACCAAGTATAAAAGGACTCAAATTCAATTTGAAGCATGGAACAGGGCAGAACAGAAGAAACAGAACATGGCAACAAATACCGGTTTTGGGGACAATTATGCAAAGTGATCATAGTATAGCACCCACCTAAACCTTTTTCCTGAATAAACAAGGATATAAGCCGCAAACAGTTGGTGTTTTTCATGCATACAGTGGGGGTCTGTGACAGCTCAGGGAAAAGCATGAAAACTGCTGTGTCAGGAAGCCAAGCCATCCCACTCGCATACAGTCACCACAGGAAGAGAAGCAGGCATCAGCGAGTCCCCCAGACAGCATGGATCTGCTGATCCATGTCTATGGACTCAATAGACGTGGGCCTGTAGGAGAGCTGATGTTTGCTGCAACACTATGGAAATAAATGCTGTCGAATCAGTCAAATTCCAAGTGCCTTATGGCCTGGGGGTCTTTATATGCCAAAGTGAGGTTGTTTGCAGGCCTTCGAGTTCTTTGAAAGTATTTTTTGAACTGGGATTCTAGTTAATCTCTTGTATATTGTTTGAAAATACATACTTGGTGGCTAGAATTACACACTAGCACTCTGCATATAATAGCTATACTGTATATAGTTGCTGCTTTCAGACTTCCCACGGTGCGGCGGCGTAACAAGGGTTTGATTCTTAATTGCTTTAGCACTGTACTTCGCACAGTAAGCATGATAGACAAGTCACTGTCGCCACCTTATTAGTCATCTCAAAGCTTACACTTCTCGAGAATGCTGATTAAAACAAACCCTAAATAACAATTGAAAGCCATTTCACAAGGGAAAACAGTAAATAAGGAAGAAGAGGGAAGTGGCGGCTCTTCTAAAGAGGTCTCCGGTTTGCCCGGATTTGTGGAATACAGATCAGATCAACTGAGGTTATTAGTTGTGTAACCAGACCGAGTGGAATATACATTTAAAGGTTTATTACCTATTGTCTTTTCAGACAGCATATGTGGTTGAAGTTGAAAATTCCCATGAGGTCATCCAGCCCGAATATCCTCTGTTGTGGCTGGAGAGAACAAAAGCAGCAGCTCACAATCCCACCACAATCCACCCGGTTAAGCTTTGAGCCTGAGCAAAAAAAAAAAGAACAAAAAAAAAAAGAAAACAGCGTTATGTCTAATTAGTGTTCAACCTTCCCCTGATTTCCCAGCCCAATGCCACCCAAGTGCACAGTTCATACTTATTCATGTAGCATGTTTTACCGCAACTCAAGCAAAATTCCAGACTACTTAATGAGATCCCTGTTGCTTGTCATTACAAACACACACTACTGATTATACACATTCTACTGATTCCATAAAGAAAAGTTTTATTGTCAAAGGAGGAGACGCTATAACCTGAATCTCTCTACAGATGTCGCCTCAAGGATGTCTATAATACTTGCAGAATATGTTAGCATTACTTTGAATCTCTATAGCGGTTGCCCAGCTGGGGCAGGAAATAGAAATTTGCCATCTTTACCCGTGGGTGCTTGGTTTTGCTTCCTGGATATTTCCTAATGCTTTTTTGATGCCCCATGATAGTTAGCGTTCTAGGAACAATTTGGTTCACCTGCTGAATAAAGTTAAATCTTAGCTTATGTCTTGTAAGCTAACCGTGTTAGCTCACAGCATGTTAGCTTAGCCTGCACACGATTCAACGGGTGGACCAAATTGTTCATGATACATCTACTAATAGGACGGGACAGTGGGTTGATTTTTTCCTTCATTTTGGTTAATTGAATAGAATGCAACATTGTTTTCATTGCATTTGTTTACCGCCGCTATAATTTTTTCCTAGCATTTCAGGAAAAATGTTGTCCGCCTGTTGAATCAAGTTGAAGCTTAGTTTTTGTGTGTTAGCTCATAGCATCCTAGGTAACAAAATTGTTCATTACATGTTAGCCATACACTGACTTGCTGTTCCTAGCCCATGGAAATGTTCAGGCAAGTGGTCTGTAAAAGTAATCTCAGGGCCCGTCCACACGGAGACGCGTTTCGCTGTATACGTATACATTTTTTATCGTATTGGCGTTTCGGCCACACGGATCCGACGTTTTCGGAGACTGAAACCGCTATTTTATGAAACCGGGTCCCAAGGTGGATAAATCTGAAAACGCCGCCCTTGCGTTTTCGTGTGTACGGCCAATCCGTACATTTTGTGAAACGATGATGTCATCACACCAAGTGTCAACTAGTCAGACACCGTTAAGTCACAGCAACTACATTTATGGTTTTTCATATTGTTCAACAAAGTTCTTGATTAAAAAAGAAAAGAAAAAAAGAATCTACTGTGCCTAATATTATTGTTGTATACAGCCATAGTATACAGCGCGCAAGGTTTATGCGCATGCTTTAAGTCTTCTTCTCCGTTTTTAGTGTATGTCTGTGGCAGAATTACAGCGCCACATACTGGTCTGGCATGTATACTACATCGTTTTGAGTCGGTTTCAGTGGTTTCGTGTGTACGCAGATATTTCTTGAGACGACGCCGTGTTTACGGAATTTTTTTTTTTGAACGGGGAAAAAAAATAGCGGATAGGGAAAGCTCTGGCTTCGTGTGGATGTGGCCTCAGTAGGCTAAAGTTTATCCATTTTAGTTCACTGAGTATTAATGTTTATTTGTGAGGATGTAAAATTGTTTTCACAGCACATTAAGGCAGTGAAGGTTTGTGGTAAAGAGGGGGGTGGACTGGAAATGAGAGACAGAGAGGGAGTTGATCTGCTGTTTTTATTTGTTGAAAGCTACTCTGCATGCAGATTGTCTGAAATGGAGTGGATTACAGCCTGTAATCAGTTCATGACCCAGCATGTGTGAGAGCCTCTTGCAGAGAGCTGAGAATCCCATTAGCGCTATCTCTCTCTCTATTTCAGTAGTAAGTTGCTAGAACCAACAACCTGAATTCCTGCATTTGCACCAGAGGGCGCTCATAAAAGCTTATGTGTAGGGCCTGTTATGGATGAACATACTTTGGGTTATTGCTATAACCTATGGGTTTCTTAATGGCAAGTTTCTTGGATTTTGTCTGTTGCAAGGCTATAAGCTGTGATAATGCATCACATGGTATGGATTGATAGCATTCCTGCCGTTTAAGAGCGCATCTATGCACATTGCAATGGTAATGATTATATTGCAGTGTGAAGGTCACCACTGAATGTAATAATCTTCTCATTCATTGGTGGCTATATGAAGTCAGTTGAATGATGTTATTAGTCTTATAAACCCTGCAGCTGTATGGTTCTCATCCTGTATGGTTAGGGAAGCATCCGTCTTTCTGTCTATGACAACATGATCATTAGTCAATAAAGACTATTGACTATTGACATATTTATTGCATTTTTGAATGGGATGGATTATGTATTATGTAATGGCATAGATGGATGTTCACGTCCCTTGGTGATTACACTGCCTCCTGTCTTTTCCCAAATAATTTTTTTACCAGGGTTGCCAAAGTTATGCTTTGCATATACAAAAATCTTTAAAAATTTTTTACATTGTTAATGCATCTTTTCAGTTTGACATTCATAACTGTTTTTTTTCTCTTGAGGTCTAGAAACTGATCAAAACCTGATTGTTGCTGCAGTGCACATAAAAAGTCCCATATAATAGACACACTTTATGGTTTAATTATTTATAAATCAAATGCAGATGGGACATTTAAAATAATTTGCATTCTATGCATAGTGAAATTTAATTATCATCAAAAATACCCACATTGCAAAACCCCATAATTCATATAAATTGAATACACTGGGAGATTGCCGCAACAACATCACACACGTAATAATGTGACCATCGTTTTTTTCCTCTCATATTTTATCCATTCAGTTCTGTGTTCGCATTTCCAGTGGATGAAAAAAATAAATGTTTATAAATGTATATTCTTTTATTATTCTTTTATATACATTGAACTTTTATATATAAATATTTTCAATGACTGTCTCTCAACCCTTAATTTAACATATAATTGTAAACTCCCTTTGCTTCCATACTGTCAACTTGAGCCCACGACAATCAAAAGACAACCTTCGTTCCGCACCCCTGTTTCCTGAACATCTGTTTTTTCCCCTATCATCTAACCTTCCATGGTCACTTCATTCTTTCTCTCTTTCCCCTCTTCATTTCTAAGCCCTGATGTTCCAGGCTTTCTCTGATTAATCATGCACAGATATTCCCAGCAGCCACTGGGGTTGTTTGTTGTAATAGCCTCAGAGTAAAAGAGTGCAAATAAATAAGCGTTAGGTGTCCTCCCTGCCAGACAGTGATTAATGAATGAGAGCTAAGGCAAGGTGGAGCGGTAGGATGCTCTTGTTGACTTGGCCACCCGACATTGCAAAGCTTCTGTTTGTACCTAGTGGGCAAAGTGACCGTAATTTGTAAAAGTCAGTTATAAGCAATTAGTTTTAGGTCTGAAATGGCTGAAACATCTTAATCACGCAAGCATAGTTCAAGGTCCTGGTCAAGAGCACGTCTGGTCAAGTGTCTGATTGGACCTTGCGGTGTCAGCTAGTTTCACCGACTCCTTCCTTACTTGGGTTGCGCTTTTTGTAGCGTGTGTAGGCAGGATTATCCCATTCCACGCACTTGTCCTGTAATTAAATTCCTTTTCCTCAACACCCTTTTAGTGAAACCTGATGCTGCGGGTTGTCTACCTGTAGAACAAATCCAGGCGGTGCAAAGGGAAGAGATAGAGAGATGTATCACGGATGAGATGAAAGTAGATGGTAATCTTTGTAAACAGGGAGAGAGAGACGCGAGAGACTCTTGGTTATCTGTCAGTTTTCTGCTAAAATGGAATTGATCTTCCTTAAACGTTAGCTTGCTGTGCTTTTAAACAAACTCCGGAAGAGCAACCAGGCTACACCTCGCATGAATAAAAAGAGAATATCTTCAAAAAATGACAACCCCATTACTATCTTCAATTTGTGGCTTTCCAGAGCTTTTTCTCTAGGGGCTCGGGATTGAATGCTGCAACTCATTAAATAACAAAAAAAAAATCTTGGCCACGTTTATGGCTTCTGTTCTGCCTCCCCACCGTGGCTGAGTCACAACAAGCCAAGCCTGGATTAGCTACACATCCTGTCTGTTCAGGGATGCTATTGAGGGGGTAATTTAGGAACAGCAAAAAGACAACAATGCTTCTCTCGTTCACCTCGCTCTCCCCTCTTCAAAATGCTTTAGCGGCCTTTTTTCATGCACTGTAAACAGAATTGTGCTCTCTTTTCTTTGCTGTTGGTATTAATGGAGGTGATAGGCTTGACTTTGTGGACATGTTTGGTGGTACTTTGATTTTTATTTTACTGTTTTATGAGCCACAAAACTAGCACAGGAAGCAGGAACTGTTGCGTTAGCACCTATCTGCTAGCCAAGCATGCTAGTGAATGCACAATAGCCCGTAAACCTACAGTAAACACTTAATAAAAAGAACATGTTTGCTAAATAGAGCATATTGGATGACAGTCTAGTCTTGTAGAGTAGACTACAAGTTAAACATTGAGACATTACTTTTGACCAAAAGCTAACGCTTAATTTTACTTAATGTAATGTGAAATGCTTCTAGACACAAACACGCAGACACAAATATAGAGCTGTGCGTGGACATTAATGAACTGTGCTAATGGCGAAAATTATGTCATGTGAACTGTCCGTAATCTGGAAAGACAAGGGACGTATACTCTCAATTTAACCCTAACCAAACACACACAAACAAGCTAACAAAACTACAGATAGATAGGTTATATTGGGATTGGTACTAAGGTCTGCATATGTATGATTTTTTTTTTTTTTTTTTTTACCAGAGTTTGGTCCGCCTGTTAAATCGAGTTGAATCTTACCAGATTGGCCAAGCTGATGTTTAACTGTGACCAGCTGAAAAGTGCCCAAAACCCCCCTGAAACCAGCCAACAGAGTAGCCTGACCAGGCTGGGAGACCAACGTAGATGAGCAAACCAGCTTAGGTTGGTTTAGGGAAAGAGGTTTGCAAATACCAGTGGGCATGAGAAAAGCCCAGAGTGGTCAGAGCTTTCAAACTACTTGCTACTATTTGCTTTAATGCTTTTAAGGACATTTGAAATAGTCAGCCAGCTAGTTGGTTCACACAATTCACACAATGCAATGGTTCTTCCAATTACTTTGCATAAAATAGATAAAGGGATTAACATGCAAATATAAACATACAGTCTAAAGAAACACCGCATTTCCCAATTCAGTAATTCCTGGGGATTTTCTTGTCCTTTTTCTTTTTAATTAGAATGTTTTCAGACTGCTTCATTTATTTGGGTCTGGCTGGGGATTTCCACCCTTGGCCCGCTGAGGGAACGAGACAATCCCTAGCTGAGCCCGGCCCGACTTGAGCGATCATTTTTCAGTGTGCTACTCTCGGGCTCAAAATGATTTACCTCCGTTCAGACAGCCGCTGACTGGCTCCCAGCCAAAACACAAAGACCAGACTGATCACTCGAGCACTCAAGCTATCTACCTTTGAGATGATCTCTCTCTCTCTCTCTCTCTCTCTCTCTCTCTCTCTCTCTCTCTCTCTCTCTCTCTCTCTCTCTCTCTCTCTCTCTCTCTCTCTCACTCTCTGGATGTGTTCTGTCTCTCTTCACTCTCAAGAGGTCCTCACCCTCTTTCTTTTTAATTTCCATCTCATTTTCAGATTTTTGGCTCTCTGGTTTTTCACCTCTGTGTCTCATACTCAACCTCCCCTCCCTTCTTCTATCCTTCTGTCTCCCTATATAAGTCTCTCTCTTGCTCTCAACACATTTGATGCAATTTATGCTTTTTATTCTCCTTCCACATTGTCCTTTGTCCATACTTTTTCACACTCTCACACAGAAATCACACTCTCTCTCTCTCTCTCTCTCTCTTCTCTCTCTCTTCTCTCTCTCTCTCCTCTCTCTCTCTCTCTCTCTCTCTCTCTCCTCTCTCTCTCCTCTCTCTCCTCTCTCTCTCTCTCTCTCTCTCTCTCTCTATCTCTCTCTCTCTCTCTCTCTCTTCACTTTTATGCCTCTTTGAATATTTTAGTGTTGCGTGGATCATTTTCTTTTAATCTTGGTTGACTTTTCATATGTTGGAAACATTGATATTCTGGGATTTTTGTTTTATTTACAAATGAATATCTATGGACAACATATTTTGACATTATTGTAAAAATAATTTCTATAGTTTTTATCATTTCTAATAGGGCACTTTTTGACATTGAGATGACTTGGAAAAAGTGTCCCAATCAACCTGAACTCTAGATGTATTTAATGACCGTGACCAGGCCAGTTTGCCAGTTTTTATAGCATATATTCTTTCCACAAGGCTAAGGACTAAGTAACTCTAGAGTGCATTTGATCTCATTTACACTGCATTTCAATAACACAGTAGCCCATCACTTTACACATCTCAGTGACTTATTATAATTATGAGCTACACTGCATTATGATTAGGCCATATTTTACAGTAGTAGCTCAATGAACAGCCAAAGCTGCCCTGTGGTGATTTCTGTATTGACATAATGCTCCAATTTTACAGATATCACACAGTATGCTCTCATGTACACTCTGTTTTAATGAGGGATAATGTTACCGGGTGACTGAAGCCTCAGGTCATAAGTGCTCCAAGGAAGTGTTTAGTAATGGAGGATGAGAGCCCCCCTCCTACTGCTCATAAAAAAGAATATCCATACCATCCCGTCCATCTAATTATTCCAATGAATGAGATTTATAATATTCTTATCTTACTTTTGTACACGTCTTCTGCAGACAGAGATTTTTGCTTTGTACTTGTGATTCGACCCTCTTTAGCACTAAAGCATAATGTGAGAGAGTATTCTGCAGAAAATATACAAATGATTGATCATTTCAGTCAATGTGCAGCTGTGGACCAACACACAACTTTCTCACATACTCTTTCTGGATTTGCTTCTGTCACAACACCGTTTCTTACTTCCGTCGGAAAGAAACTTAAGACTCCAGGTTACTTGTATAACCAACTCCATATGTCTTTGGTTATTTAAAGAAATCCTGTTCACATGTCTTATGTTGCATGTATGGTTCTTATTATGGCTAGGAGAAACTTTAAACGGTATTAAATATTAGGTGAATATTAAAGAAAGTATGAGAGACTGTAGGAAGTGTTCACCCAAAGATGAACATTCTCTCATTGTTCAAAACTCTGATAGTCTCAGCCACTGACCATTGGCTGAACGTCTGATGCATATGGAACACTTAACTGGAAACACTTCGGGATTTTCGAAGTTGTCATCTGGTTGGTTAAATTCTACAGGATTGTCCGGGAGATGTGTGTGTGTCATGTTCTTTAACAGTCTGCCTGAAAACAAAGCCGAAAACCCCCCTCATGGTAGAAGAAAGCCATTATACCAACTGTGATTGGTTGCGTTACATGTCAGTCAAATGTCCTCTTGGGCGGTCCTTGGCCAATGAAAGCTGCGATGAAGTCCATACCTTCTGCTGTCAGTCTGAAGGTCTGGCGACACGAGACTAAAACTCTTATGACTCGCTCTCTTGTGTTAAACACAAATGGATATGTTTAAGAGAATGTCCTTGTTGCTTTTTTCCATGCAATGGGAGTGGTTAGGGACCAGAGACAGTCGGGGTCACCGTTCACTTCCATTGTATGGAAAAGAGCATCTTGAACATCCTGCTAAACATTTCCTTTTTGCAAGAACAAAAGTCAGATTAGTTTGGGCTTTTAAATGAGAAACAAATATTATTTTTAAGAGCCTGACTAAACTCAACATACACTCTTACTGTACTGTAAACTGTTGCAATAGCTAGTTGAATCTTGTTGTACGCTGAAAGCTCTCTCTGACACATGGGTTTCTACTCTCAGCCTCTTGACCTGACTACTAAATCTTGTTTCAGGCCAGTGGCTGTGGGTAAAAGAGGATGACATCATCTTTCGATGCCCATGAAGTGATGTCATAATATCTTAATCACATGAAGAGGTTAAATGGTGAAGCTTTGATTGGCACATGCTTCAGTAAGTGATTAATGGGTTAATGCACCTTCATTGATAAAAGAGAAGAACATTGTCTGACTATAACCTGTTCTACTGGATATTATTTTTTGTTTCCCCATAACTTATCCACATACTGAATATGTTTTGGCTCTGGTTTCAAAATGAAGATCATTCGAAGCTGGCAAATTGATCTAGTATAGAATCGTTTCTCATTGATTATTGGAGTTTATGGAATACTATTCAATTATTTGTTCATCTTTCTAAAGCACAAGTACTATTTGATAGATAAGCACCGTCTTAATTGATCCCTGAGCAGTGTAGTTTGATAACTCATAGAAGCTGTACAAGAATCAAAAGCACATGTGTTTGTTGTAAACAACCTGATGATCTTACAGTGATGAATGATAGTTGGAGATATCGGTATGGAAACGTTGGTAATGTAGTCTGAAATCATTCACGGTGATCCATAGCATCCGGAGCTTTGTTATCCTTTGTCAAGAGAAAGAAAAAAGACCTTGTTACTATAAAAGAAAATGTCAGGGATGGTAAATAGGGCCAAGATGGCAATTAGCTACAAAGGCTATCTGGACGAAGAGAGAGACAGACTGAAATCCCTACAAACAAGCTAATGGCTCTCGAGGCTAATGACTCGGTCAGTTTGAGGAATTCCTCTTTCTAATTTGACAAAAGCTGAAAGGCAGACAGCCTGCAAAGATTATTGACAAACAGCCAAATGCTTTGGCTCTCACAACAGAACATAAGCAAGCCAGGCATGATACGTGCATTGGTTCACACATCCACACACACTCAAAATCCCCTTCCTCAGCCCGCAACCCTACATCCATCCACACACACTCAAGTCCATTCTGATGTCAACAAAAGCTCAAAGCACCTTTTATGTTGCTTGACAACCATGTTTCCCATTTATTTTAGCCATTTGCATGTTTCCATGCTATTTGTGGAGGAACATCGGAGAACCCGATTTATCTTGCCTTTCACTGATTCTTGAGTATTCGGACAAGACGTCATGCACCATGGAATTACTTTCAAATTTTTTGTAATATTAAAACAATATCACTCAATACCGTCAGAAATAAAAATAATGAGTACTGTGATCAGTATAAATAAAGATCAAAATATAGTATGGTGCATGCTCTTGTCCCTATGAATCAGTTGAAGGTCCGCGGTTTTTCCCTACACCAAATAATTTGCAGCGTGCCTCCCATCCAATAATCGCAAAGAACTTTGTGCTTTGTTGCTTCTGATAAGAAACATTCTCATATTTCCAATTCTGTCCATTTTATCACGAAATTCAAACAACAAATTATGTTTTGAGGGTTTAAATGTGACGTGACAGAGCGCAAGTCTTTTCTTCCACTTTAATACAAGTTATAGCTTGAAAAAACATGCATGAACATCAGAATGTATGTTGAAAGATACAGTACAACTGTGGGAAATGAATCCTGTCTCATGTAATCACTCAATCAGTGTTTTATCCCCGGAAAGATGTCAATAAAACAGCTTTAATGTTGCATTTACCTCAGGAAAGTTATCCAATGTTCACAGTTCGTTAGTTAGCTATTAAAAAAACTCTAGAGAGGAGCTTATTTACTGTTAATTATATATGTATGTTTGAGTTGTATACAAACATTTCAGTTTTTATTTGAGTGTAATTATTATATCTGAAAATAAATAGCAGTTAAATATAATAGCTCTGTTGTTCATTTTAACCTCTAATATTACAGTAACGTACCAAATGAGAGGGTTCCCTGTATGGTTTGTGGCAGATATCATTCTGAATAATCGGTTATCGGTATTGGTGGAGAAATGTATCGGTGCATCTCGAGTGTGTATACATGTATTATATATATATATATATATATATATATATATATATATATATATATATATATATATATATATATATATATATATATATATATATATATATATATATATAAATTAGAGCATTTTGTCGTTTGCTGTCTGCACCACTGTTTTTTTTTGTTTTTTTTTTAAGCCAAAGAACATCTTTCCAGCAAGACAGATTTTCCTTTTAAAGCATCATCAGAGTACATAATTCCAGTCCTCTATTCTGTGCACCTTGGGAGCTTTGATTGTACCCGTCTCTTGGCTAGCAGTGGGAGTCTGAGTTTGCTGTAGATATGTAGGGCAGTGTGTTAGGGGGGCGGTGGTGTGCGAGCCGTGCTACAGACCGACGGAAAATTAGTCTCTTTCAAACATTGTCTCTCCTTTTCTCTCTCTCTCTGTCTCACTCCTGCTCCTCAGCTCAAATTAGCAGTTTAGGGAATAGATCTCTCTCACATAAAGAGCTTAGACTTGTTACAGCTGCTGCTTTCCCCCCATCTTGCCCTTACCCACAGGCCAAGGACATCTCTAAGCACTGTATGTGTCTGGAATATGATTTTAAAGTGGTGGTCGCTCATAGATGTTTAATTTTTTCCCCTCTACACCTAAACACACTAAGCTCGCCTACGCCACACCTAGCATATGCTGTGTGCTTATTTCACGTTCGTGATAATTAATAGCTTCATCCCACCCGTCAGAGCAATTATGTTTGTCACAATGCAAACACTTAATGAGATTTTCAGCACACACTGAAACACAGGTGCAGGACGTGGACAAACACACTTCCTCTCGCCCTGTATTCTCCTTTTGTTAGCGGCACTCGCTAAGGCTAATTTGAACAAACACCTAATGCTCAGTATTAACCTTCGGCGTGCAACTCCTCCCATATTGTTTGTGGTCCAGGCGTGAATGTACCCCAAATTGTGTGGCTTGCTAAAGAGAAGTGTGCTTTTACTGTTCTAAGCGAATCAAACTTGTGACTAGCAGACAATACAACGAGTGGGGGAAAAAAACCCATACACTTACATTTGAGGAACTTGACATTGTTCAATACTCTAGTGCCCAGAACACCCTGGAAACCAACTAACAACATTTTATTTTAGATTACTAGATCTTTTTTTTAACCACACCCATAAAACAATAAACATTCCCCTCCATACACATTTGAAAAACCTAAGGCAGATACACACACATTATGCACTGTCAAAAAAAAAATAAAAAAAAAATAATTCCAATAAAAAATATGAATACAGCAAATAATAAATATTTATTTATTTATTTATTGTAACAAATTTTATTATTTTTTTATTATTTAATTATTTAAATCACACACATAAAACAACACACACTCATTATCCTCCACACATACAAAACACCTAAAGCAGATAAACACACATACACACACAGAGAGAGAGAGAGAGATACAGGCATGCAGCACATACTAAGCAAATCTGTTTGAAGTCTGGGGTAGAATAAAAAAGAGACCCCTTCACACATGAAGAATTCATGCAGTAAGGGGCATGTGTGTGTGTGTGTGTGTGTGTGAGGGTGAGTGAGTGAGTGAGTGAGTGAGTGAGTGAGTGAGGGAGCGAGTGTTCGCAAAGCTCTGATTCCTTTTCTGGCCGTGGGGAGTGAAAGGGGGCTGGACTGTGTAAAGAAAGAGAGAGGGAGGAATCGTGCGCGTGTGTTTGAGTGCAGTGCAGCTGCCCGCACTTCTCCGGCAGCAAGAGGCGAATCCTCTCCTCCACGAGAAGGAGAAACACAGGGATAGATGACTAAAAGGACCAGGATGCCTGACACAAGAAGTGGACTAGCTGACACAGAGTGTTCTAGGGAGATTAGGACAGAGAGAAGTACTAGTAGGGTTTAGTGCTCGCTGGATGGTGCAAAGAGGAATTAAATGACAAACGTCAAGAAGAAAAGTTCTGGAGATAATGTAATGACGTATTTGCTGATGTTTGTGCATTGAGAATGGGTAGTGACCACCGGACAACGACTTGCAATGACTTTATCAATAGTTTGTTTTTGAATTGCTCCTTTTTGATGGAAAAATGTGGGAATGGACACACAAACAGTACTGTTTTCTTGCGTCCCGCCTGCGTCGTTCTGGCAATGAGTTGTGAATACATTAGATGATGGATTGGAAAGAAGTGTGAGTACTTTTAAAGCTTTTTTTCTCTGTGTGTTCGTGTGTGTAGTGGGTTTTGACCCATAGATCTCAGTTGCAACACACCCGTCTTAGCGCCAGGAATTCTCGCTCCGTCCCCTGAGCTCACCTGCCAAACTCTACAAAGGCTGCTGTCTGATTGTTTATACATACTTGAGATATGGATTGCTCTTTAAATGTGGAACATGTCAAAGCATGTTTGTTTAGCATTGCGTGTTGCAGTGAGTTTGAGCAGGTGGACAAGTAGAAAGTGCAAGCACATGGACGTGTGCTTTATAGCTGCTCTCCATTCATGAACCGTGGCAGGGTTTTTTTTTTTTTTTTGAGGAGATGGAGAGAATGAAAGAGAGAGGGAGAGAGAGAGAGCATGTGTGCTTCAACAAGCAATTAATTTCAGCATTAGTGTACAGGTGTGCGTGCTGAGCATGCTTGAGCTGTTATTGTAGTTTCATGGAGAGCTTTATGACTGTACAAGCATTTCATCTCAAACCTTTCCAACTTATTGGTTGCATTTTTGCCGCCCATATGTTAAAATATTTACCCAAAGATTGAATATAGAATAACATAATGAACCCAGGATACAGGAGCACTACCTGAAGCAGTATATTTATTAATTATTTAGTAAAATAGTAAATATATATATAAAAAAAATATATATATATATATATATTGTTATTTTTCTCTTTTCTTTTCTTTTATTATTTTTTAATGTTATTTCCCAGTTATTGTTTTTGTCAAAGCAATTATCATTATAGACTTTATTGTTCTAAGCTTACACTTAAGTCAAATAACTTTTTTAGTTTAGATTTGATTATATTTCTTATTTTATCATAAGCAATTCAACTGACTATTCTTTTATTTCATATATTTATAGCTTTTTTTTGCAGATAATTCCACAAGAAAAACATTGTATGTTACATCACATGCACAAAAACTCTTGCTGTGTCTGATTCACTTTCTCTCTCTCTGTCTATTGCTTGCTCTTTTTCTTGTGTTCTGTCATTTCTCTGTCTTTCACTCATAATGCCTTCTGAATGCTCTGCTCACACATTTCTTCAATCCCCTTCGTCTGTTTGTACACACACACACACACACACACACACACACACACACACACACACACACACACACACACACACACACACACACACACACACACACACACACACACACACACACACACACAATTGCTTCCTCTTGTGGGCGTCAGTTCCCTCGGGAGGGGCTGCTCCTGTATTCCTTGTGGATGTTATAATTATTTCATCAGCCATCGGTGTGTTCCCTGAGTGCGCTCTTGTGCTGATACGGGGGGCCAGACGGAGTGAGAGAAAAAAGGGGTGGGGCTGAGAAATGAAGGGAGAGAAAAGGGAAGGCAGGGGTTTTCATTTCTAGAGGTCTGGAGTGATGCAAAGAGGGGAAGAGAAAGAAAATGTGTAGAAATTGCAGAAATACTGGGACACACATGCATGTCCAAAGAGCTAGAGCCCACACTAATGATCAGGGCTCTTGCATTCCCAAAAAAAGACTTTCACTGTCTCCCTCGTGTTATTTTCGGCTTTCCCATTTCCTGACTTTCATTTGATTTGATCTTATCACGGGATATACAAACATTACTACCACACAAATATTCCATAATTTTCGTAATTCTAAATCCATCACTTTTGAATTGTAGGAGTAATTGAGATTAAGTGCATAATTGTATGGGAAACCTTTGAACAATGGGTTGATCGTGTGCCTTGTATCTTAATTAATGTATTTAATATATAATAATATCTACTCTTTTATTTAGTTTAAAAATCAGTTTTTTTGTTTAGTTTTGTTTTTTTGCAAACAAACAAGGTCATGTGGTTCAACCAACCTGCAGAAACATTCTGAAAAAAAAAAGAAGTTTAAACGGTGTCTTAAAAATATCAAATAATTTGTCCTTAAAACTGTCAAATGGTGCAACTAATAATTCATGGTATTTTTTGTGTGTGAAAATAATGGTTAAGATGTGTACAGTCACATTATTTAAGATTACATTAAACTTGCATATTACTTGATGGTTACACCACATGACCTTTTTTTCCCAGTCGGTAAATTTTTTTACTAAAAATGGCATAAACGTTTTTTTCAAAACCTTTTCTAACCAACATAAATACAAACATTACATGTAATTCACCTAATGGTCACATTAGTCATCATGTGGTCACATCTTACTTGGTTATCTGATGTGTTATTCTTCTCTTCTTTAATAACATTCAAAATATGTGTAAGGCATGACAAATTAAGACTGGCATAGCAATTACATTTGAGTTCCAATGTGCTACTATAATGTGTACTCTTAGCATTGTGATTTTCATTGTACTTCACTTTTGATTATTGCTGCATTCAGTGTGATTATGTCTGGTTACGGTTAAAGACCGCTGTGGACAACTTTCCTTTAGGTAATCCTCCACTGTTACATGTCAGCCTCAGAGAACAGCCTTAATGTATCACTTAATGTGAGCTAAGCCCCCAAACGTCACTTGATAGCCTTTGGTTTTTCACTTTTCTTTTCTCTCCCTCACTTCTAGTCTTTCTCTTTTCCTCCACTTTATCTCATTTGTTCCTCTCACTTCGTACTTTTACTCATAGGTACATTCAATCACCAGAACAATTGTCAAGTTCAGTCTTACGATAGCTTGTAGGGAAGGTAGCTGTTGCTTGGGTCAAGACATTACTACCACTTTATCTACTGTTTCTGGAGTCCGGTAGTGACATCTCACATGGATATTCAGATTAATTTCCACACTGTAACTGGGTCACTGTAATGCCAGTCTTAGCAAATGGCTAATGTTAAGGCTAACTACAGGGCTGACCCCATTAACTTCAGTTTTACGTTTTAGAGGACATTTTTCAAGGGTTTCTGTGCACAGTGTGCCTATTTAGTTGTGAAATAAAGAGGAGGAAGGCTGCCTGTGGAGAAAGACGGAGCTGGTCTGTGTTTACTTTGGCAATGCGATAGGGGGCTTTTGACCTTTCAGGTCTGATTTTATAGCATTGAGTTTTAAATGTCAAGCTCTACTATTAAATCAATCAGGAAAATACCAAAATGATTTCTTCTGTCTGAGTGAAAAAGAATTTTCTGAAAACATGTAGGGTTCCTTGGAAAATCACTTTTCGCTGTGGTGACAAAGAGTTTTGACTTAATTTTAATGGGACCCCCTTTGGCAGAGTGATTGGATTTGAGAGATTTAGGCTGACTGCTTTGTTGAAGCTTTTTTTAATGCTAAAAATACCTCATTCTACACCTTTGTACGTATGCATTTTTTATCGCTGGAATCGACAATAAATTCTGATTTATTATTCTAACCGTTAGAATTCATCAGGCTGTTTTGCCACTGTATCTTTAAGATTTCTATATGTAAATGAGCTCTGTTATGATTGGATAACCTCAACATACAGCCAGAGCTCATCAGGATGGTATAGTTGCTGAATAGATGTTGTTTTGTGAACACGGGTGGTCAAATGTTATCGGTCTGACATGAATTGCATGGTCTGTTCTCAAACTATAAAATAATAAACAAAAGTAATAAAAAAAAAAAAAAAAAAAAAACTTTCTCTCATTGATCATTCATTCAATATTATAAGCTCCTAATCCATGACATATTTTTGTCTGTTATCCCAGGGCTGCTCAGAAGCTGAATCTGTCATCCAAAAGGAAGAAGCAGCAGACGCCACTGGTATACCCCCAGGAGCCCTCCATCTACCCTACTAACTTTAGTTCTGTCCTCCAGTTTTCCCCTCCACCTGCTCCACCATGTCTGCTCAGGGCGGGGTCAAAGGCCAAGGAGAACCCTGGCATGGGCAAGGTCAGACACTCTTCCTCTTTTAACTGCACCATTCAAGTTGTTGATTAGGAGTTCTCACTATTAGTCTTTTATGCAATCTTTGAAAAACTAAGTATCTATTATCAGGGCTTGACATTAACACCCTCCAAATCTGAATTTTATATGTAATAAATACATTTTTTTTAATTGTAGTTAAAAAAAGGCATCTGAAATAATAAACTAAAGTAATGTAGTGTTGTCAAAAATATAGATTTTTCTATATGTACATGCAGTACTCTACTAATACTGTATGTTCCGTATCGATTTACTGAAATATCTGAAAAGCTTCATTTTCACTGCTTATTGCACTTAAACAGTCAAATACACACACAATAATGTCAGAATGTAAACACAGTCAGTCATGTTTTAAGTGAACATAAACAGTTGAGAAAGTAAAACGAATGTGTAACAGTATAATGTGTCCATGACGTGAGTCAGCCTAATATACCTGCTGCCAAATTATGAGATCATATTAAAAATATCTATATGGCAGTTTTTTTTCCCATGGAATCGATGTCAAAATTGTGGCCAGTGAAAATGCTGAGTGGCTAGTAACTTTGGAAAACCACCAGCCACAGTGGCTGGTGAGCAAAAACATCAATGTCAAGCCCTGTCTATTATCCTGTCGTACCCAAATAGAAAGCGACTGGCTATTTTGCTGATGGTGAACAGATTGTGTGTTTGAGATCTCGGATTGGGATCCTGTCCAAGAGTTGCAAGTTGTTCAGCATCCATGCACCAGTCCTCCTCATTGTCCAGAGGGTTTGTCTTTAGCACCATATTACAGTATATATATAGTGATGAAGAGGATTTGTTCCAGATTAGATGCCACCTGCTCTGAGAGATGATTGTAGAACAACATGCCAGAAGCTGTAGCCCGCTGAAATGATTGATAAGTGCCCACTGAGAATGGACTCATTACATCCCAGCCTCACTAATGAGCTTCCTTTTCCTACTACTGCAAACACGCATCCGAAGCTGCCTGAATGGACTCCAGTTGTTGGCAGCTTTTGGGAGAACTATAAAAAGCTACAGGCATTAGAATAATGGCCCAGCCGTCTGTGTAACCATTTTGTTTGCACAATGACCATATTGTCCAGAAGGATGCAAGACATGTGTCGTAATAGCAGTGGCTGTCAAGCTCCAACCAAAAAAAAAAAAAAAATGTAAAAAAAGAAACAGAAGCTGCATAAAAGTGGTTCCATGACTTTTGCACTATATTCCAAGGTTTCAGAAGCCATGAAAAAAATTGCTGAAAATACGTCACCCGTAGCTCTCAAATCCCATTCACTGCCAAATACTATTGGTCCTCACACCTCTCAATTGTGACATGCCAGGTTTGAATGGGTGCAGAGAGCTATGGGTGACGGGTGCACTCACCTTCATGTTGTTCTTTATTACTTTTTTTCTTCTTCTGCAGAACACAAAATATAATGTTTTGATTAATGTTAACTCCTTTTGTCTATATAATGAAAGTCAATGGGGTCCAAAATAATATTGGTCCCTACTATATGGACAAAAAAAAAAAAAAAAAACCACTGAGAATAAAACTGAAATATCTTCTTTTGTTTTACACAGAAGAAAAAAGTAATTCAGTTCTATTCATTTTGGAAAAATCATTCAAGCAGGGAAACCAGAAAAGCTAGGACTGTGGATACACAAACCGTATACACACCACTTGCTTATCATTTTCACACCAGTCTCACTCACCACAGAGAGATTTGATCAAATTCAGCACAGATGAGATGAAGATGAGAAGAAAAATAAGAGCCCTCTGTGTTTGCTTACTTTCATCACTTCATTTTTCTCTTCTTGTGCACTGGTTCACTAAGCTAAACAGCCAGAGTGATCTCTTTTTATGGCCAAAAAGCGACCGACAGTGGTCCAACTACTGCAGAACACCCTGAACTAGTCTAACATACACATAATGGCAGCTCGACATTGGCGACCACCAACCGTTCACTTGGTGTGTGACCCTTTCTTCTGTTCCTCACATAAAGCCATCATATATGCCTCAAACTGTTCTTTTTAATTGTTCTTTTCCACACAGAATTATAGCAAAGCACAAGTTATTGGTAGATTTTGACACATCAAGTTAATTGCTGTTTGAATTGCCTCAGAAACTTGTGGGACATCGTTTCTAGACCAGAGTTTAGGAGGTGTGAAGCCAGCAGCCGCGCTAAAGGGATCTCGTCACGTATCAAATTGCCAACAAATGTAAAACTCAACGGTTCAACCCAAGCCCACATTTCTGTGGTGTCTCAGTGGCTGGCCCCATTCGGGGGCCAGTCATATATGGAAGCCTATTTCCAATGTCACGGCCGGCGTAATTCGTTCACCACGTGCACATGTCCATCAGTGTAATCGGCCCCTGTGGAGCGGTGAGGGGGAGTTCGCGCAGGGCCGCCGCTGTGGCGCAGGCATGCCGCTTGGCCCCGGGTGCCATGGAATAGGATCAGCAGTGCAGACATTGTTTCATAGCACTGGAGCCCGAATGTTGTAATTATATCTCTGCTACAAATCACCCATGGAATACTGTGGCTTTGTGCAGCTCTGAATGCTGTATTAAGGGCATGAAGTTATCCTACAGTATGTTTGTTTTACTTTACTGTATTTGCTGCAAATGGTTTTAGAGGTGCTCCGTGACGCAATCTTGATAATGTGTAGTATTACAGAAAGCAGTCTATTTGTTAATGGCTGGTTTGTTAGATTACTCTGTGTGTGGTCAACTGTGATGATACGATAATGATATGACGAAAGTTCCCTCCCTTTTTCAGTTGTGTTTGACTTGAAAAACGAGTTGTTGTTGAAGCAGTAACAGCTACTCCACAGTCCTAAGTGCTAAGGCCATATTTTTTGTGATATCAGGGTTAATGACACTTTTTTCATGTGATTCAGACAATGTCTGAAAGACACATATTCTACGATTAGCAAGTTTTTAATTTCTGAATACAAATTATTAAAAAAAATATTTAAAGTATAAAATGTTAGGAAAATACACTTAATATCATATTGAAGAAATAATCTTATTAATAGTTAATTTCTTAAAATTCACATAATTTAATTCGATTTTTGTAAAAAAAATATATATTTGGAGCAACATTTCCCAAATCAAAGTCATGTGGTGCAACCAATATAATTTGTTTTCCTTGTTTGTTTTTTGAACACTTTTGCCTGTCACTGACCCATCGATCACTTTATGTGCCCTACAATGTTATATTAAAGCGTCATTGCCTTTGTAATAAAACATGCCTGTTTTGAATTCTCTGTTTCTGCTTATACTTTTATCGTTACTCATTTCTTTTTGTTCCACCATGTACCATTTCCAGGTCAAAGTGATGATGCGAATCTGTCCATCTCTGGGAGTTGTGGATTCATCGGAGTCCATGTCCTTTCTGAAGGTGGACACTCGTAAGAAACAACTGACCCTCTACGATCCTTCGGTCAACACACAGCCCACCTCAGTGCATAGACGAGCAGTGCTGCCCGCCCCAAAGATGTTTGCCTTCGATGCTGTTTTTTCCCAAGATGCCTCTCAAGTAAGAGCTACTGTGAAGATGCCTGCATTTCCCTTTGAGTTTTGAAGTGAAAACATTTTGTTAGTGTCAAGAAGATATTTGAGAAGCACACACAGACACACACACACACACACACACACACACACACACACACACACACACACACACACACACACACACACACACACACACACACACACACACACACACACACACACACACACACACACACACATTCTTTGCAGGGCATGGGGCTTAATGCAAAAAGGCCTGTTTTGAGACACCATCGTTCTTCAAAGTATGAGCCCAACAGCTGTTTCTTTTAAGTATAGAAAATAGTTTGAATTCCAGACTTGCCTATCTAGCAGCTCATTCACAGTTCATTATCTGTCCTCCAAAGCAGCAATGGCATCCATCTTAAGATAAGTGGCAAACAAATGGACACAAATAGGAAAGAGAAACTTCAGGAGACACACAAACTTGAAGATGATTAAGTGTGAACAATTTAGATTTGACATAGAGCTACTTCAAGACTAATATGGTTGTCATCTTGAAGTACTATGGCTGTAAAGAGCCATAAGAAAAGCCAAATGTTCTAAGTTTAGCTTCAAAATGTATCATAAGCAAAGGTAGACACATACATTGTGGTGGCTTCTAAGCTACCTTAGAAGATCTTAGATTTGTCATTTTTGCCAAATTCTAAAGACCAAAATATACGCAAGTTTTGGAACAAACGCTTAGAATACATGTACATCGGAATTCATAACCATTCAAATTTAGTCCCTTTGACAGTGTGTGCGAATACAGTCACTCGACACATGCAAACTGAAGTATAATTTGGGGTTAAGGCATGGAGTTGCAATGAGTTTAGTAAAAAATTAATCCAAGATGAAAGACAACTTAAGAGAAATATTAATAAGCAATACATTTAATTTTATACAAAAAAATAGTAATAAAAATAAGTTCAACCAAATAAAAGAAATCACAATTTCACCCGATATTTGTATATGCAATGCATTTTTATGTTTAAGTAGAGTGTTGTTAGCTTAGCAACGTGCTAACAGCAAACTCTATTAGAATCAATTGTAAGACTACTCTCTTCTACACTTCATGTGGACACAAATGGACACTAACAAGCTTAGTTTATGTGACACCAAAGTTTTTTTAAGACAAGTCATTTCACTCGGCGGCCATCTTTGAAACACCTCTCATACAAGTGCAGCTCCAATCTCTTTGAATGGGGAAACATCAAATTCTCTAAAACTTACAATTACACTTCATATTTGAAATCACTAATGAAATCTGACAACAACAGTCTCACACATTTTGTTTCCAAAGGCTCGAATCATGAAAAAAACTGAGTTTCTAACGGCAGCTGCAGTGACGCAATGACTTTACCAATCGGCGATTGGCTCTTTTTTTTAGAAGGCGGGGCTTATTCCACCATATTGCTCGTTGCACTTTCTCCCATTCATAAATAATAGGAGTGAACTGTCTTTCTGTATATAAAGTCTTTGGTGGTACTCAAAGTTGCTGCCTATGAAAAGGTTTCCAAATCATTCATTTTTGAGGTTCTGTTTCAGTTTGCATGCTTCTGAGCAGTTCCCTTTGTAGACCGAGGACAGAAAAGCAATTCACTGGGTTTAGGAACTAAACTGTGAAATATACTCAGATTTTTAGTAAACTCACATGCACGAGGCAAGATATAGACACCAGCCTATCGATTATGAGTTCCTTTACTCAGGGCCAGCAGAAAGCTTTTAAATCTCAGCACCAGCCCAGTGAAGTCGTGTAACTGTAAATCCTCCAAATCTAGCGTGTGTGTGGTTTAGTGAGAGCATGGGGACATATTTCTTAGCAAAGCACTGAGCTGTTGTTCTGTCTTTTGTGAGAATGTGTGTGTGTTATGATGTATGGGAGGAAATTGCTGCAGTCCCAAATTGTCTCCAGGGACTTGGGCTAGTGGAACAGATTGTAGCGTTATGGCCGCACAGTGCAGCCAGTGTAAAGCCCCACATGTCTGATGAATCTGTGATGAGGAGCTGCCTCGTTGATGCTTTCCGGGTTTTTTCTTTTCTTTCTGCGGTTAAATTTTTTTTGGTAGTGAAAAAATCAATGATCTCCGGATCAAAGAAAAGATTAGGTTTTTTTTTTTTTTGCGCCAAAAAAAAAGTTTGGTTACATTTCACAGCTCAACTGAATGTTAAAAACCATTAGAAGATTGAGTGTTAAGACTACAATGTGCACTGTTGATTAAAGACACAGTCTTAACATACTGGCTAAGTTTATGCAAATGGCCCCTGGGTCTAAAATTAATACTGACCAAGAAAATTTACTTTGCAGAGTAAATAAAACCAGTTGGCTGGTAACTTGCCGTATTGGAAACGGCAGTATAGTACGTGTATTAAATTGATCTTGGATGTCTACATGGTTTTCACCTATACCATCACAACATGTTGTACCCTGTTGACTTTATTCAGCACTTGCTAAATAATGATGCCATGTGTTAACTGATAAGAATACCAGATCTGAGTGTTAAGTGTTCTGTTTCCCACAGGCTGAAGTTTGCTCAGGGACTGTGGCTGAAGTTATTCAATCAGTGGTCAACGGAGCGGATGGGTGTATTTTCTGCTTCGGTCATGTCAAAGTCGGTAAGTTATTCTTAATGTTTGGAATTTAACTGAAAATGACAGCCACTGATCTTGCACTTCACAGATTGCAAGACACTTAGGGCCAGATTTACCAAACGGCAAATTAGCGTGAGAGCGCAATTCCAAAAAAGCGCAGATGGGAGTGGAAAGTTCTGTGTGTGATCTACTGACAACGCACAAATTAAAGAACACAGACACAGCCGAATAATTTCCATAATGACCAATGCAATCTACCAAGAGCAGTGCAAATTATCGGCTGGTTTAAGACATGCTTTTTTTGTGGCGGTAAATAATGGCGCAAATACCAGTAAATTGACGAGTGCAAACCTTAGTAAATCACCTTGTGTGAGTCATTTAAATATTCTCCTCCCATAAATTTTGAGTCTGAAAGGGAAACTCCTACAAATGCATATGCAATAAGGTCAGCCGAAAAAATAACCCTGTCCACGCCTTTTCAGCGCTAGTTTTTCACCACGTGTCTTTAGTAAATCCTGAAAGTAGTTTTTAACGTCAAAAGAGGGTTTGCACTGGACCAAGCTGTTAGTAAATCAGGCCCTTATATATCTAATATTAAGTAATATCAATCAAAAAAGTTTTTCTTTTCAGAAATGGCAAGTGTGGGGCATTAAAGTCTGTGTGTGTGTGTGTGTGTGTGTGTGTGTGTGTGTGTGTGTGTGTGTGTGTGTGTGTGTGTGTGTGTGTGTGTGTCTGTATGAGAGGCCCGAGGCTAGAGAGTGTAATTAAAAGCTGACTAATCGACCCTCACAGTAGACTGTACTATTGCCAATTATGCTTGTAAGACATTTCAATGGCTTCCTTCATTATTTACCACATGTGGTCTCAGCGCTTAAGCATTATTTATGACTCTTTTAAAGCAGGACTGTCCATATGGAACAGTATTCATCTCTATTTTTTCATTATGCTCTAAACCATGGTGTTTTTTAACTTCTGTACGGTATAAAACAGAATATTTAAAGGTAGGCAATGTTTTTCATTTTAGTTTTACTCTCTTCACATCCTGATAGCAATCAATATTAGAAGTGTAATAATTTTTTTTTATTTTTTTATTTAAAAATGTACATATATCTTCTGTGGACATAAATGTTCGTCCAAATGTTCGGACCGAATGCAATGATATGATGTCAGCCACCCAGCAACACCATTGTGATGAAAGAAAAACAAAAAGTATATTTTAAAGAATAAAATTACACTCAAAACCAGATGCGATTAAGTAAGATTCAGTCATTTATTGACACTTAATGCAAAATTTCCCAGCATTTTTGCATTCAGTGTCGACAAATTACTGAATGCAATGCAGTCACAGCCAATCATGTTTGATGGCTATGTGGAGCTTGATTTTGGACCAATGAGATTTGTGGGTGGGTCCAACCAGCATGACACAGCAGAAATAGAAACCAAGCAGTTGACGATGTATCACATTCGCAATTGGTGTAAGATTTGTTGAGGCTTTTGATTATTTTTCTAATAATAATAACAATTATAATAAAGTGTCTGTAAGGGTACAGCAAAAATTAATTAACGAATTTACTAATTCAGACTCATCAGATTCTATTCAAGTACTAATAATGTGTTATGAAATCAGTAGTAGAAATACCTGTACTTGAAACCGCTCATTGAGTGCTCATCATCATCTTGGCAGAATCAACAGCTTTCTCTCTCTCTCTCTCTCTCTCTCTCTCTCTCTCTCTCTCTCTCTCTCTCTCTCTCTCACCAGGCAAGACATACACCATGATTGGCACAGACAGCTCCATGCAGGGCCTTGGCATTGCGCCCTGTGCCATCTCCTGGCTGTTCAAGCTCATCAATGAGCGCAAGGAGAAGACGGGCACGCGATTCTCGGTACGGGTGTCAGCCGTGGAAATCTGCGGCAAGGACGAGAGCCTGCAGGACCTGCTTTCTGATGTCCCCACAGGCAGTCTGCAGGACGGCCAGTCGCCTGGGGTCTACCTGCGTGAGGACCCCATCTGTGGCACACAGGTCAGTAACCTGATGTCAAATTTAGCTGCTTGTTCCTGATAAAGCACTCCCAGTCTTGCTTGTTATGTATTAACATACAGTAAGTGAAAATAAACAGTTGTTGCCAATTTGTTGCCGAAAGGCTTTTCAGTGATCGAAGGTAACATGTAGAGGGCAGGGAGGGAAAAGTTCAAATAGAAACACAGCAAAAATTGTTGATTATCTATTGGCAAGGCTGTAAGTACAGTTTGGAAATGACAAAATGGACATGGTTTTTGGCAGTTATTATTATACTGTAAACATTTATTATACTTTTTATATTTTTATATAGTGTTTTTGGTCAATTTTGTATTTTTGGGGGTTTTGTTATATATTTTAATATTTCAAATCTTTGTATTGTAATGTTTTAATATTTATTATACTATAAAATTGTATTTGCAGAATCTCTTTTTCTCTCTCTCTCTCTCCCTCCCTCTGTCTAAATAGATCATTTTAATGTATTCTTGCTAAATAAGTTTTAATTTCTGTAAAAAAAAAAAAAAGAAAGAAGAAGAAACTTACTGGGACTATTCATTTGAACAGTATATTTTATACTGTAAAAATACATACAATAAAATAAACAATAATTAAAAAAATTATAAATTACATTTTTTTAAATAATTGTTACATTATAATATAATATTTTATAATTATCTAAAATTTTACTATATAAATATATTTTTTTCAGGTCAGTAAGATTTTGTTTTAAAATAAATTTATAATTGTATTCAGTAAGTATGCAATTAAATGAACATATATGTTATATATTTATTTTACGAGACTGTAGACAGAGAGTCTATTTTTGGAAAGAGAGTGGGGAATGAGATCATTGTATCATATTTGTTCTGTCAGTTGAGTAGTTTTCACAGGTTTTCACTGCACCTCACTTAACAGTAGAAGTTATTACTGAATATTTTTAGCTGATTTTAATCACAAAATCTCAAATTAAAGGCCAGATGTTGTGGTGGTGCTTTTTACTCAGTGCACCATCAGGATCCATCTGGGTGAGCTGCTGCTCTGTTTCCCCCTCCCCCTCTTACCTTCCTCTGGAAGGGGGTAAATATCAGGAGGGGGTAGGTAGTGTTTGGGGGTAGGTAGAGGGTAGTTAAAAGCCCTGCCAGGTGTTGGCATCAGATGTTGTTTTTTTGGGGGTCCATATGAAGCAGCACATCAAAGACTGCCTAGAGGCCTGTGAAGTTCAAATCTGGGGAGTGGGCCTATACGCCCATCACTTCTCCCAGCATTCTCTTCTCTTTTTAGTTTTAGAGCGGCTCGTTGGCCACAGGCGGTTGGCGAGCACTGCTGGAAAGTGCCCGCTATTTTTCTCAAGGAACCTGCTTTTGATGGCTGCTTTTTGAAATATACAACTGATTAAGTCAGTGTTTTGTCACACTGAAGATATTTAAGCATAGTAGGAAAATCAAGGAAGAATTTCCAGTTGTCCAGAATTCAGCCTAATTGCTTGTTTCTTTGAAGAAGACCATAAATATGCCCAACACCTTTCATCTTATTTTTTCCATCAGACTTTATGCAGGATCAGAGATGCTGCCCTCTGCCCTCTTTATCCACCACTCTCTCTCATCAGTAATCCTACTCCCTCTATGGGTGTGTTTGTTTCTCTGATTGCCCCAGAGACTCTATTTAATTGCCTAGAACTGTGTAAAGAGGCTCAGATATCTTGGTCTCCTTCTTCTTCAACTCTAACTAGGGATGAGCCATATGACAATAGACTGAAAAATAGTACAGTTTGAAATTTACACTTTAAGATTAAATCTGACCTTTAAAAACGACTTTAATGGTTTATGTAGTGATTGTAGTCTTAATAACACCTGTTACTGTAATTTTTAGTGTGATCACATGATCACACTTTTTAGTAAAAAAAATTCAGTAAATTACTGTAATATTCCATAGTAAATTATATGATAATTCATAGATTTTACTTCCAAAAGCATAACTTTTAACAGTATTTTACTGTTAAAATGTCTATTGTATGGTAATTTAAGCCCTGTTTACACCTGGTATTACGATTTTGCGTTTTGGGCGATCGGATCACAAGTAGACGAGGGCGACGCATTCCCGTTTACACCTGGTGTTTTAATTAATCTCTATTGTCCACTTTCAACCACTTCTGATCTGATTTCTTCGAGGGGAGGATCTATGGGCGGGTAAATGTATGTTTTTTTTCCAGATCTTTCGAACTAATGAACAAAATAAGCTCATGCAATTTACATATGAACACACCGAAGACAACAGAAAAACATACAGCTTACATTTCTGCTCTGATTGCAGCAAGATCACGCAGAACGCTGCGAGTGTGTGTTAGAAATCAGGAATGGTAAGAGAACATTGTGATTGGTACGTTTTTCGTCTTCAAACCAAACTTGGTGTCTACAGCAGACAAAATTTAAATCCTGTCTGGCTACCGCGCTTCCCGGGATGTTTACACGGGAGAGCAGGCGGTCTTTTGTGGCTGTTCGAACGCATTCGACCACATGAATGCGTTTTCAACTTCATCTGGAAGTCGTCGAAAGTGGACAGAATAAATCCCACACTTACCCACACATAGACTTCAACATCCTTTTCATCTTTCAGCTCCAGAACCAGAGCGAATTAAGGGCTCCCACTGCAGAGAAGGCCGCCCTGTTTCTTGACGCCGCCATCGCAGCACGAAGCACCAACCGGCCGGATGCAGATGAGGAAGACCGGCGCAACTCGCACATGCTGTTCACCTTACACATCTATCAGTACCGCATGGAGAAGAGCGGCAAGGGTGGAAGTAAGTCTTGTGTTTGCACTGTGTGAAATGATACTGCTACTTTTGACGCCTCTGCATGTTCTAAATCGATTATACTCAGTCTAGTCTAATTTCTTCTCCTCCTCCTCATTTACCCAGTGAAAGGAAAAATGCATCTCAAGCTTATTAATGTAATAGCTGTGATATTACAGGCCAAATCAGAGAGTTACCAGAATCCCTTAAATTTTTCTCTCGCTCCATCATGGTAGGAGGGAAATCAATCATGTCTGCTTTGACCACTTCATTAAACTTTAATGGGAATTTTAACAGAGAGCAATAATTCATGAGCAGCTAACAGCTCTAATCATAGCAGAGGTACCTGTCACTACGCCATCACGGTGCTAATTTGCATAGGTAAATACAGTGTTGGTCACTATCTTTTAACAGTGGAATTGCCATGGAAGCATCTTTGAATGGCTTCATCAAGTCTTCTGATTTCAAAAGCTGATTTTAAAATTGCAAAAGGTAGACAAAAACGTCTAGGAATGGAGTTAATAGGTTCCTCCTGCTTATCACAAACATAATGATATAGTGTTTCAAGGTCTAACATTTCTCATAACATCTTGTGTAATAACAGTGTATTGTCAATTTACCCTTTGTCATTCTGTATTCTGTGTTGTGTTTTCTGCCATTGTGTATGAACAATGTCTGTTATTCTTACTAGTAGTTATTTGCTAGACATAGCTGAGAATATATTCATCGGAACAGTTCCTCATTTGTACAGCACCCAGATGTGCATGCATTTAACCTTTTGTTACTCAAAGTGTATATCAACGGTCTGTTATAGTCATAGGGAATAGAATGAGTAGACAGCACATCACACTCACATGTGTATTTATGTATTTATGTTGTGCATAATATGAATATAGGTGTTTATCTATGCCAGGTTGCTCTGTCTTTGAATCATAGTGGGCTGCGCAACTTACTCATGAATAAATCACACACAGTCTTGTCAGCCGCAAGTCTTCTCTGGGGGTGTTTATTAATATGTCTGTGCATTTGCCACTCCTCACTCTGTCCGACACTACCCCAGTGTGGGAGTGTCATCAGCGTGGTATGACCACACTGGCAGCATCTCAAACTGTCAGTGACATCAGTAATGAGTGGGGCTGACAGTGTATTTTTATCTTCCATTACAAGGACGGCTAAGCTGGTATTTTTACCGAATGAGATATTACCTCTCATTTTCTCTCTCTTTTTTTTTTTCCTCCAGTGTCTGGTGGTAGGAGCAGATTGCATCTGATTGACTTGGGAAGCTGCGAGAAGGTGCTTTGTAAGAGTAGGGACGCAGGAGGAGGTCTGTGTCTGTCTCTCACTGCTTTGGGAAATGTCATACTGGCTTTGGCCAACGGAGCCAAACACGTTCCATACAGGTAAGAAAATGTATTTTTCTACTACAAATTTTTTCTACTAGTAATCAAGATTGACAAATTGACATATATGACAATCGACTAGCATAACTGCCAAGTGGAATATTGCATATAATATAAAGTATTTTTTATAATGTCAAATACATCACTTATGCAGGTATGGCCTTTATCATGATAATTCTGAATATGTGCTTGGATCTGTCACATTTACATAGAATATGTTATGCTGAAGCATTTGCACATAATCAAAGATGCCAGCAACAAGCTTGAACCTGTGATCGTTGACAGGTTTATTGTCTGACTGATGCACTGCTGTTTATCTGTATTTTGCTGAGATCATAGATGATGAGCTCATAGATCATGCATCTCTTTTTAAAATAAAAACTGATATCTTTTCAGGATCACATGCACCATATTTCTCGCCTTTCTAAAACCTATGCACATTTGGAAGAATTGCAATATAGACATTTCTCTAGCTTTTTGATTAATATCATGGCAGAATAGTTTAGTGAACCTTTCGATGGTTCTGCAGTTTTAGAGAACATTTAACGGCCAGGCTCCTTCAGTATTTGAGTAAACAGCTCACTTTCTGCTGACAATCTATCAACCTGTGTTTATGCTGACAATGAAAATGTATTTTTCTAGGGATAGCAAGCTCACAATGTTACTGCGAGATTCCCTGGGGAACATCAACTGTAGGACAACCATGATTGCTCACATCTCTGACTCCCCTGCCAATTATGCTGAGTCTCTTACCACCATTCAGCTGGCCTCCCGAATCCATCGTATGAGGAAAAAGAAATCCAAGGTAATTTTTTAGAACTAGAATTAAAGAATTCAAGAACTGACTAGAAATCAAGAATACTCGTAATAATAATAATTGCATATTCCACTTAGAAGATTTCAATCCGATTACAATTTTATATATGTTTTATACCAAACAAAATCCACTTTTATTTTAGAGATAACAACATAGAAATATGTTTAGTGAATATTAACTGCAACAATGATTAAGATTATAATTGAGTATCATAAGTTTCACTGTTATGGGACACAGAAAAAGTCACATGATATATTGACCTTGAGGTATAGTCCTGCAACAGCTAAATGGTTTTGAAAACTTTACTATATAATTAAGCAGTCATATTGTTGTCTTGGGATTTGTATAACACTTGCCCTCAGAGTAAAGTCAATGCATCAGATGCTTAGACATAACAAAATGTGTTTGTGCATAAGTTTTGACAAGGTTACAACAATACCATTACATCAGAGTTCCAGAGATATTTTTGTATTTTTTGTCTTTGTCAAGTATGCATCAAGTTCTTCTGGAGGGGAGAGTTCCTGTGATGAGGGAAGGATCCGTCGACCACCACATTTGCGGCCCTTCCATCCCCGGACTGTGGCCCTTGACCCAGATCTACCACCATTCCTCAGTGATCCTGACTATTCTTCAAGCAGCGAGCAATCATGCGATACTGTAATTTACGTTGGCCCTGGTGGTGCTTCCATCTCTGATCGAGAACTTAGTGACAATGAAGGACCCCCTGCCTTTGTTCCTATCATCCCTTCTCTTAACCGTAAGCAACGAGGGAAAGAAGGGCCAGTTGACCATGATCACTTCAAATGTAACACCTTTGCTGAGCTTCAGGAGCGATTAGAATGTATTGATGGTAGTGAGGAACCTACAGCCTTTGTTGGTGAATCTGGAGAAAATTCTGAAAGCCCTAAAATGGACCGTAGTGCAACCAAATTGAAAGAAGGCTCTAGTTGCATTTCAGTTTCTCCCAAGACTCCTACCAAAGCACTCTCATCAACACAGGACAGCATATCCCAAAAGTCAATTTATGTGGCAAATAAACTGCCCAGCAGTCCAAAACACAAATTAGAACATCCCAAATTGCAAAGTGCCCAATCAGACAAAGATCTCAGAGACATGTCTGAGAGTGTGTGTAGGACAAGTGCAGATGGTGAAAAGGTGCAAATGGATACTAGGTCCCTATGTACTCCAGGAAAACCAATAGTATCCCAAAACTCAGAGCCTGTGGTTAGGGAAAAGGTTTTTTTCAATAAAAAGTTACCCAAGCCTGCTCCCCCACCGCCACAACAAAGAGACTACGGCAGGCTCAGTAGTGAAACTGAAGAAAAGTCCGCTACAAGGATACCACCAATTGGGATGAGCCATCAAAAAAGGGGTGATTCAAATGGGAACTCACCTGTCAAAGTCCATCATATTAATCCCAGGACTCCTGGGGAAATGAGGTCCAATCTTAGGGAGAGGTGCATGGAGAAGGACATATTGAGGACAACTGTAACCCTCAAACAGCCAGTGGAGCTAAACGGAGAGGATGAGCTTGTATTTACTCTTGTGGAAGAGTTATCAATTGGTAGCATTGTGGACAATGGGAGGCCCTCAAGTATTGTGAGTTTCAATAGTGATTGCTCATTACAGGCCCTAGCCTCAGGGTCACGACCAGTAAGCATCATTAGTAGCATCAATGATGAGTTTGATGCCTATACATGCAATGTTGGTACCTCTGAGGCAAACATTAAAATGGTGGCTCCATTACAGGATAAAACATTTGCTTCCCTTGGCAGCCGTGGTTCTTCTATCACTTCATGGCTCAGTGAAGTAAGTGTCTGTACTCTGGAGAGTGAAGGTGCCCAATCAGCAGATGTCTTTCTCCCTCAAGGTACTCATACTGGTCTAGATAGCAGTTTCTACCTTGATTCTCTAAGCATGATCCAAAGCAGCCATCAAAAGCAACCCAAGAACTCTTTGAATGATAGTGGCTGTAGCTTCTCAGATTTGGACAGCGACAGTGCTGTATCAAGCAAACTTTCACTTAACAACTGCCCATCTTCTCCAGAGGCCCCACAACTATCTGCCAAAAATTTGCCAAAACTTGCAAAGGCAAATACCATTCATTTAGCTGATCCCAAGTCCTTTCAAGACTCTCAAGTTGTCCAGTGTAGTCTTTCCAGGAAATTAAAACCTACCTCATCTATAGCCCATAGTAGCAGTATCAGTGGAACCAGCTCCAGTAGCAACTGGAGACGTGAGCCACCTAGGCAAGACTGCATCCCAGATCCATGGCACCGAGTAGATAGCTCATTGGAGTCTTCTTTAACTTCTAATTCAAGTTCTTCGTCCAGACTGGTAAAAAATGGAATGAGTGGAATTCCTGCAAGAAAAGCAGGCACAAGCAGCAGTGTACCTCGAATGCCCAAAACACTGGGGTCAAACCCGTCCCAAAGGGTGGTGGACGGATGTGAAAAAACCATCAACAACAGGAAAATGGAGTCCCCAAGCAGGATGCCACAGCTCAGACGAGGTGCAACAACGCTTGGGATAGTTCCAGTCATCCATCCGTCCATTGATGTCAAGCTTGCGCAAGATATTGTTTCCTCAACAAGCAGTTTGAAGTTCTCCTCTTTAGGAAAAAGTGGAAAAGCAAGCAAGCAAGAGGAGAGTATGTCAAAACCTGGAAATGTATCACCACCTCCACCTCCAGTTCGCAAATCCAGTTTGGATCAAAAGAATCGAATCCTGTTTCCCTCAAGTGCCTTAAAGTCTGCTTATGATGCAGGAAAGTCTTTAGCACCAAGGGCTACAGGTTTAGAGGATGACATTGATATTTGCTCTAGGGGTGATTCAAATAGTTTAAGAGCATCTAACTTAAAGGCAGAACATAGTTTGATAAAAGCAACCTCCAGTCTCAAAGCTAGAGGAGCTAGAAGTGATACAGGACAGCTTTATGGGAGCCAGATATCTCTAGACAGATGTGACAGTTTATCATCTTTGGGGTCTAAACCTGCTCTTAGTCGAGAGAACAGTGGTGCTAGTCTCAATAGCAAGTCAAGCAAGTCTGTCAGTAGGTTTGGATCACCTGTTTCCACATCTTCCCCAATTGCTACCTCTCCTCCTTCTTGTATAAACCCAGTAAGCACTGTAAAAAATGGAATTGTCAAAGGCAGCCTTAATGCAAGACCAATACCTGCTAATGCCAACAAAGCTCGTACATTATCTGCAAACAACTCCAAAGCCCTTAGCTCATCCACTAAGTCTCTTGTGGCACCTGCAACAAGAAATGCCAACCTTCCTCCTTCAGGAAAGACTGCGTTACCTCGAGCAACAGTAGGATGCAATGCTAAATCCACAAGAGGGACTATCATGGGTACCAAGCAAGCAATGAGGGCAGCAAATAGCCGTGTAAGTGAGTTGGCATTGGCCAACACTTCTGGGAAACATACAAGGGGCTCAGGTGATTCAGACAGTGGCAATGACAGTGGAGTGAACCTTAACGATGACAAGCATACCCCAATCCCCATTCTTCCATCTCCATATAGTAAGATCACAGCCCCAAGAAGACCTCAGCGCTACAGCAGTGGGCATGGAAGTGATAACAGTAGTGTGTTAAGTGGGGAGTTGCCTCCTGCTATGGGACGAACTGCACTTTTCTACCATAGTGGAGGGAGCAGTGGATATGAAAGCATGATCCGTGACAGTGAAGCTACTGGTAGTGCTTCTTCAGCCCATGACTCTATGAGTGAGAGTGGGATGTCCTCCTCTGGTCGCACAAGGATCTCCAAAGCACCCAAGAAGAGGTCAAATGGTGAGTAACACCTGTTGTTTTCTATGAAGACATCAAGTGTTTGATAAGTTTATATTTCTTTTGTACTTTTTATATATGCCTGTCATGAATTGTGCTATACTGAAGTCCACACAACTCTTTCTAAGAACCAATCTGGCTATGAAACAGTGACATTTTATTACAGTTTTATTGTATAAATATGTGCCTATTTATTAAGAAAGTTAATTCTAACATCTGCTCATCACATGCAGTTTAGTAGGTTTGAATCTCCATCCAGCCTG
Source organism: Leuciscus leuciscus (assembly GCF_965113295.1). Lineage (NCBI taxonomy): Eukaryota > Metazoa > Chordata > Actinopteri > Cypriniformes > Leuciscidae > Leuciscus > Leuciscus leuciscus. Next base: position 8,381,223 of record NC_138741.1, read on the forward strand.
CATCATCATATGCATACAAATAACTATCACATCTTAGTATTCCTCAGTATATTTGTAAAGCACTGGTATACTATATGTACTTTATTTCTTTATGTATTTTATGTAGACAGAGCTTGCTTTATTTTTCTTTACCCATCCATCTTTTTAACTACTCTTTTTTTCTGTGTCCCAATTACATTTGAACTTTTCTGTTTTCACATATTTACTTTGTCTCTTCATGGATCAGGCCTCCAGAGGCGGCGCCTCATCCCAGCTCCCTTACCGGACACCTCTTCCCTGGGGAAGTCTGGGACCACAGGCCAGTGGGTGGACCTTCCCCCTATGTCTGGACCATTGAAAGAGCCTTTTGAGATCAAAGTGTATGAAATTGATGACGTGGAGCGGCTTCAGCGTCGAAGACAGGAAAAGACAGATGAGGTTAGTATGGGATTTTTTTTTTTTTTTTTTTTTAACTGAGATCTGGTGAGATCCAGTTAAGTGCATTTAAATTTAACTTTAGTCTTTTCTCATGGGAATGTAAAATATGTGAGATATGTGTTTACATCTTACAGACAATAGTTAAAATGTAAATTGATTAATAACTATGTATTATAAGTTTGCACAGTGCATTGCAGAGATGTCAGATACCAATTTTTTCTCGCTAGTAGCTTCCCAAAGATTGCTTTGATCTAGGTTGGGTTAGATTGTCTAATCTAAAGAGCAATATTTTCAGGTCAGCAATATGCTTTATGTATCATATTCAAACTCTATACATTGAATGAAGGTTTTGGCTCTTTGCTTCTTATTAACAGTATAATGATAATGTTGGGATATATGTATGCTAGTTGAAGATTGCATCTGAAAAGGAAATACTTTTTTGGTTACATTTGAAACACTGGAGGGATGAAAAGTTAACTATCTGGAATTAATTAGTTTGGGGGTAAAACTGCAGGAGAGAAATTCTGTAGTAAAATAATCTGTTATCGTTTCTATCATTAAATCAGCAGGGTGAAGTTATTAAATAGATTTAAGAAGATTATCCTCAATTTGTCTGTCAGTGTTTTTAAGGCCAGTTGGTATTGCAATGGAATCATGTGCCGAGGTATTGTAGCATTATTGGATAATAGGGGTGCATGTATGTTGTGTATCTCCACTTAGTATAGATTCTTACATCCTTTTCCTCTTTGTTACAACAGTCATTTCAGGATGTTGAGAAGGTATATTCAATAATTTGCATAAATGTTGAAGTGAACCAGACTGTAATGTGAGAAAGCTTATATTCTTCCATTACAATGCCTGAAAAATATCACAGTATTATTATAGTTCTGTATCCTATGGTTCTTTTGTGCAGAAAATGTCATGGAAAGGTTAAAGCAATTTAAGGAATCAGCATTGTACTATTTTTTTCTTCTTCTAATCAATCCTGACAACACAGTGAAATGCAGTCTCACTCGATAAGCCCAAAATGATTTTACCTCATTCTTATAGTCAAAAAAGTCTGTGGCATGGAACTGTAATTTTAACCATCATGTCCAACTTCTGTCCACAGGGCCTGATGTATTTTAACACTAAATTGAAGGTTCTTGAGAAACGACAGCAGCAAATCAGAGATCTCACAGTCAAGCATAAGACTCTGAAAGAAGAGTTGGAGGACACCAAGTCTAGACTAATGATGGATTCCAGCAAGTGGATAGGAGAGTGTAAGTATTATATCTTTACACTAGTTTGGACACACTAACTTGTGACTGGTAGTGCTTCTAGTAGACAAAGGTGAAAGTTCATGATAAATAATTCCAGTCCATTTCATGAAATAACTGTGTTCTGGTTTGTTTCACAGTTGAGGTGGATCAGGATTTGGATCAGGAGTCGCAGGAGTACTTCGAGGCATTGGAGCAGGCTACGGCTGAACTGGAATACTGCGTCAACCTATGCAAGTCTCGCGTCATGATGGTGACGTGCTTCGATATTCGAGTAGCATCTGACGTGCAGGAAGGACCGCGAGAAGTTGAGGTTTAAGAACGCGATGTGGTGATCGATGGACAGCGAGAAAGAGATGGAGGAAGACAGGACCCTGGATGTCTGAAAGGAAGGATAATGAAATGTAGCAGCCGGTCCAGTGATTTCGAGAAAACTCATGGATCAAAGGAATGACCTTCATAATAAGATGGAAAACTGAATTCTGCATGAAGTAGGAACTTATTATCTTCTGGAGAAGACAAAACTGTTCTGGTTTTATGCAGTGCCTCATAACAAACATGGAATAGACTTGCTCAAAACGAAAGCCAACAAGCTTTGATGCGTTTGACGCATTTCCTTACCCAAAGGAAAAAGAATCATTATTCTCACTTACCGAAGAGTTATTCAACCACGCCACAAAGTGCCTTTTTCATATGACTGTTTTGTACATTTGTTGTCAATCATTATTTTTTCTACTGGTGCTAGTGCTATGACCAGCATACTCAAGCCGAACCATTTATTTTTATTTTTTTTATTGCATTGTATAGTGTATTTATATGAACTTACGGTGTGTGAAATATAATTTTGGGTGCAAAAGGAGAGCAATAAGCTGAACTTCCATGCTTTGCCTTTGCCTCCTGAACTATCACCTCTGTCAGCATATTGTTATTAAACCTTTTGAGCCTTATGTTGTATTTGTAGTTACTGTCGGAGTGTTTTTCTATCTTTCAAAGGTCTTTTTAAATCTTTTCAAGGAACACAGTATCACTCAGCAATTGACAGTCATATGTGATGCAAGCCAGGTTTCATTTAAGTGTTTGGTTTGGTTTCCTTGGCTCCAAACCTTTCAAACTGTACTGATAATGGATGCATATGCACCTTTAACATATTTATTTCCCAGAGAATCCTATAAGTGATTTGAATTGGTACTACGTTTGCTAAGCCACGTTGAATGTACATTAAAGCATTTTAATGAACAGCACAAAAATTCCCAAGAATTGAAATCTTTAGCATTGTTGTTGGTTCTTATCACATAAATACATGCAAGTCAGTGTCATTGTTATGCCTGCGATTGATGCGTGTTCGTAGAGAGGTGCAATCTATTAAAATTCAGATTGGCCTCTTGTTCTTGTTTACTTTAAACAGACACTTTTGCAAATGGGATTCATTAGTGTAACCTGACATGTCTAGCTCAGCCTTTCTCTGTAGACACACTGTGTGCTGCATTAAAAGAGCTGTGGTTGTGATTAAAGAGGGGTGACGTGACATTTGTGCGGTACAGGAAGGACTCTTTTCCATAACTTTTCAGATAACAGCATCCTAAAAGTAACCATAAAAATATCTGATGAGATTTTAAACACTGTGGCCCGCTCAATGGCATTTTTGACGCTATTTGATGCATATTGGATGCTAAAATACACCTTTTTTATAGACTAAGGGAACGTTGATGCTGTCATAAAAATATTGACTGACAGTCCATGTCTTCAAACATTAATAAAGTCCAGTTCATGATGCATTGCAGTTTTTTTTTAACTACACTGTGGATGTACATCCAAGCCTTAGACCTATGCATCCATGTAATCATGGTCTTGAACAAACAACCTCAGCAAATGAACAGGAAGCATTTAGCACAGATGACTCAATGGCTAGCCTTCACAAGATCTATTATCAATATTGTCAGCGCTCATTGTGCTGTTTAATAACTGCTGTAAAAGACCACCTGCATTTCTCTGATGTCAAAGACGCCATTACAGAACTTTGCTGGTAAAAGTGATTCAGTGTTTTGAAGCTGCCAGAATGACTTTCCTGTTACTTGTCTATCAAAGGCCACGAATGACCTTTAGATCTCATTTGACATTTAAGAAAATCAAAACCTTTTCTTGGATTTATTTACCTGTATAAACACTCTCAGGCCCTTTTTCAAGATGCTGCGTGAGATTTGTATTTTTTTCTAGAGTTTATTCTTCATCTTTGAATTTTGTATTGATTATGCTGGCATTCACTACACTTTATGAACATGGGTTTAAAAGACACCAAACTGAAACTTTTTTTTTTGAATGAAAGCTGCCAATGTATGTTGCGTCATGTTTCATATCAAATCATATTTTCTAACTTTTTTTTGTTTGTTTGTTTTGTAAAGAATTTTCTGACCCTCTGTATAAATGTATTATATGGCAGCTTGGGATAACACTGTTTTTCTTGTGAATAAAAATTTCCTTCTTATTTGTCTTTCTCTGTCCATTTCTTTGAAACATTTCTATGTGTCTGGAATATTTACTTCATTATTAAGATGTTTCTTTTTTTAGTGTTTCACAAGTAAAAACTCGATTACAGTCTCAATTATTAGATTTTCTGAAGAAAATGTAAAAGTTCTGTTATTAATTACGCACCCTCATGTCGTTCCAAACCTGTAAGACCTAGTATTCATCTTCAAAACACAAATGAAGATTTTTTTTAAGAAAATCTGAGCGATTTCTGTCCCTCCATTGACAGCTACACAGCTCCTACTTTGACTCTTCAAAAAGTTCATCAAAAGGTCGTAAAAATAACCCATATGAATTGAGCAGTTTAGTCCAAATTGTCTGAAGAGACACAATCTCTTTATATGATGAAAAGACTGAATTTAGGCTTTTATTCACATACAAACATTCATCAAATCATATGAGTATATCAAATATATAAATATAAAATACTGATATAATACTGAAATATTATTATATGTTTGATACATTTTACATGCATCTTTTTCTTGAAGTCCATTGCTTTGCTATAAGGTCTGCAATCTCGTCAGTCATTGGACAAAATATTGTGGCACATTGCAAAGCAGCATGACTGTTACACTCAAAGACTAAAAATACCAGTGCAGATTTTGGTGTCTGAATGTATTTAATTATCATATCAATAATGCATCCCTAACAGTTTCTTTGTAAATAAAGAACACTTGTGTTATGTTCCATGTTTACATCTATATTATTATGAAATGCCTTTCAAATATGGTAAATGTCAAGGACAAAACTATGGCTAAACTAAACTAGTATATAATATATCTGCCAGAAGTTTAGTTCTGTTTCTAAGTATTGAGCCTTATTAAATCGTAAATAGTCTGTTGAGTATTAATACACACTAAGCTGAAATCCAATCCAATGCCGAGCTGCTATTAAAAACACACTGGAATCCTAGTTTATAAATCAATCACCCCAGTTTCGTTTACCCATCTTGGTAAACACAGCGAGACACAGAACTATATAAAGAATGAGGGACATGTCAGCAATCCACAGGTGTTGGAGATAAATATATAGAAAGTGATGAGCTGTGTCTGCAAACCAGCACAGCGCAGATTCACACAAAAACACATACATGCGTTCAACATGGTCCTGTCACCTCGTAACCTGCTCTGATTTCCACACACGAATACTCGATTTGATTGGGCGTACACACAAACGCACGTCCATGGGAGTGATTACTGTGAAAAGAACAGCACTTGCAATTTATCAAACTAACAATCTAAGATAACAATTTGGTTTTCTTCTACAAAGAGATTGTGTATGGTTCAAGTATTTTTCAATGCACACTGCTCATGCAAAAGACACAAGGCCATCATTTAAAATAAAATGCAGGTCTTTAACCAAGCCGCACAGCATGCTAATGCTAGCAGGTTACATTGTACATATGTTGACATCTCCCTGGGCCCATAATTCCCTCACCCTTTCTGTCTTCATTCCACTGAAAGCAGCAGTAATGATTTGGCTATTGTGTTGGAGCAGCTGGTCACTGTATCGCTAATCAAATCTGTAGCCTTTAGCCTAGCGAGCACTGAGTGCTTTTTGACAGCAGGAAAGAGCGCCAAATCACTCCAATGACAATGATTAAAATGTACACACAATTTATTCAGGGACTCTGATGTGTATTTTTGTGTCAGTTATTGCTCTTATAATCACCATAACTGGGAGTGACTATAGCTATAGTTTCTGGGCATATTACCACAGGATTTTTTTTTTGATACTTTAAAGCTTATGTCACATCTGTTTAAAATCCATTTAAAGGAATAGTTTACTTAAAATGTCATCATGCAGGCCTACATTATTCTTACCTTCATGACGTTCCAAACACAAATACTTACATTTCTTAAATCAATACTTAAATCGCTCATCAAAGCTATCAGTTGGCTTCAGATAGTTTGGAATATAATGCAAGTTGAATGAACTTGTTTTTAAAGTGTGTTTTTGTCCTGATTGAATTAAATATTTGTGTTAAAGGGATAGTTCACCCAAAAATTAACATTTTGTCATCATTAACTGTATGAGTTTCTTTCTTCTGTTGAATACAAAGATATTTGAAAGAATTTTGGTAACCAGACAGTTGACGGCACCCATTGACTTCCATAGTAGGAAAAATAAATACTATGAAAGTCAGTGGCTGTAAACTGTCTGGTTACCAACATTCTTCAAAATATCTTATTTTGTGTTCACAGAAGAAAGAAACTCATACAGGTCTGTAACAACTTAAGGGTTAGTAAACGATGACAAAATGTTCATTTTTGGGTGAACTATCCCTTTACAGTAATATTCTTAAAAATTGAGAGTGTGTAAATGACCAAATTTTATTTTGGGGATAACAATCCATTTGAACTCTATGTGAAACAGAAGTTGCGACCTACTTCATTTCAATATTGTGATGTATTTTCAAGTGAAAGTTGAACTGAATGAGTGGGTTTAGCGCACCTCCTTGCCATCTCTAGTCTAGATTGCAGCAGACTGACGTTTGGAAGGAAGTGGTTAAGGATGTTCTGTCAAACTGAGTCTTCAGAGAAGGAACGCCAAGGGGAATAAAGGTTTCAGATTTTGACTAAAGATTACGGAGACAAACAATGCGGATTAACTTAGTTACACGGATTAATTGTTCACCACAAGACTAGTAATGTGAGTTAACAAAGTAAAAAGGGGCATATTTGGATTTCATGGAGCCTTAAAATGCAGGGGCCGTTAACACAACACTGTTTTCAACCAAAAAAAATTAAAACTTTTTATGTGTTTTGGTGGTTCATTTACACGCCAACGCGTTTTGGGGGCCTGGAAATGCAAACTTTTGACAACGGTACCATTATCATCTCTGTGTAAACTACAAAAATGTGAATTTGTGAAACCAGTGACGGCATACGCATGCGTATAAGTGTTCAGTCTATAGGAAGGTATTGTTTCTTTACAAAGTACAACTACTGGCCTGGCATAAATAATACAGCGGTTTTTGGTCGTTTTTGGGGATCTGTGTGAACGGGGATAATTTTGACAACGTTGTCGTCTGTCTACGAAATATGTTTCTGCTTATAGTAGGCCACATCATTGTTGTGTAACGGTCCCCTAAATGTCATATTTTGAGTTCACTTTTTTTTTATCATGTTATTGTGATATAATGTTAAACTTAGACTATTACATTCATATGTCAAAACATATAATCTTGGGCTGATTTTAAACCAGATATCTTTACTCTAAAACTAAACATTTCATGTGGCATAGACTATCAAATAAATTCTATTCATGAAAAGGTACTGTATGTGTCAAACTTGAGAGTATTTTTTTCTAATGTGATTATTAAAACTTAAATGATGTTATTATTAGCTTATGTAAAAGTACAGCTATATATAGCAAGCATTTGTGTACTTTTGGGAATGGGATTTGATGCAAAAGTCTAAAAGGTGACAGCCACTCATGAAAATAAGAGATATACGGTAGATGCTGAAAAACTGTGCCTACAAACCAACCCTAGTGTGTATGTGAACACAATATTTTCTTGTTTTTTACTGCATTTTCAGCAGGTGCTAGATGATAGTACCCTCAAGATAGTAGAAATCATATTTGTCACAGTCATGTCGTATTTCCTGTTGAGTTTATATCTATTCATGCTCATGCATTATTAACTTATGTAGCAAACTTCTCTGGTGCCTGTGTGTGTCTTACCACTTCAAATTCTCAAACCCTTCCAGCTCTCACTAAGGGATCTCTGAACTCTACCCATCAGAAAAGGACCCGTTATTACTGAGACATTCTGAATTTGCTGTAGGGAGATGTGCCACACTGCTGAGTCTATGGTTTTAAAGGGCCATTTTGACCCTGATGCTGAAATGAGAACCTTTAGACGCTCCTGCAGGGTATAGAACGTGATGGCAATGCAATGAGGAAGAGTTCAGGGAAAAGTTAGGAGGAACCACAGCAGTCAAAGGCAATTCAAGAAATATTCAACTGAGTTTGAAGTGTGAAATACATTTTTTATAAACAATTTTCACTCAGAAATTTCTATTAAATTCCACAAACAATTACAAAGTAATGGCAAGTAACACATTGGATTAAACATGAAAGTGTAAAAGTTTATTATTTTTTTATTTTTATTTATTTTATTTACTCCAATAATCTTTATTTTAATCTTTGTTTTGAAGCGCTCTATCAGAGCTCCTCTGAGACCCCCCCCTCCCCCTCCCCCTCCCCCAGCACCACCTGCCTAGATCTGCTATGGGATTTAAGCTGGGCCTAAAATTAACACAAGTGCAAATACTAAACTGAGCTCTCTTTCATGTCTTCTTACATTTGAGCAGACAAATTCACACAAAATGATATCAAAAAATAGCGAGGATCCTAGTATAACATAGTCGGTTATGTCTTAAGTGACAGTAAACAGTTGAGAATGTAAACGTGTGCGTGTCAGTGTCAGTATATTAGATCTGTGCATTCGATCTTAAAGTAACATCAGCCTAATATTCCTGCTGCTGTCTGTGTTTTTAATGTTAATCAAACAACAAAGGACAAAGAACAAATTACTCACTGCTCTTGACAGAATAACTTTTGTAACTTTAATAAGGCTTAATTAACAAAGATGTTTAATACAGTGAAGTATATAAGTTGTATGATATACAATATATAGTGAACAAGTTGAATGAACCACTTTTATGGTCCTCTTTTTTGAGCAAATATTAAACAGTTTTGAATATTTTTTTATTACATGGAAGAAAATAAGCCATTTGGAAATGTAAATTATGCCACAATGTTCATTTTTTAAGGACTGTTTATGTAAGTTATGAAGTGCTTTTACCAGCTGAGAAACATTATTGGTGCTCCCGGTAATATAGAGTGCACAGACCAAGAGCAAGTGATTGTTAGATTTACTTCCTCTTGTCATTTCTAATGAGTAAAGCCTTCAGCACCTTAATGACACAGGGTCTCTCAATCGGTCACTCCCATAAAAACGCACAGTTGATTTGTGAGGGAACTAAACCAATCCCTATATTGCTTAGGTAGATCAAGGAAAACATTATCATGCCCCCTATAATTTATTTTGGTTTACACCTAACATGATAGGTTCATGGTTTAATTTAGCCAGAGCAGTATTTACACTTCCATCCAAAAAGTTCTCTTCCACACCTTGACTTTTTACGCTGCTTCATGTTTCTTGGGTTGAGTAGATTGAAAGGATTTGTCAGAATAGAGGATACAAAAGTTCTATTGTTCACATTAGAAGACACATTAGTCACAGAAGACACATTCACGTCATTATTAGACACATACACATTAGACATTCACAAAGTTCACATTGTTAAACAACAAACTATACATAAAGTTCTTTTATTTTTGAAAACTGTCCAAAAGATACAAACTTTAAAACAGATAGTTTAGATATACCAATTCTAATTACTAAATACAAAGTCATGAAGAATAGAATTATCCCCCACCCCCCTTCCAATTTACATCTTAGGATATGTTTCCTTGCCTACCGTTTCCTTTTCCACATGCAGTCCTAGACTAATTTTTGGCCTTTGATACTGTGGGGTTTTTTGTGCCACCCATTGTCTCTGCGAGTTGGAAAATTAAAAGAGAATTTACGAGTGCCCTCCAGTCAAGGGGTACAGCAGCCGGCCCGGGCATTGTTAGAAGAGCTGCAAGAGTAGGGATTTACAGCTTTGCAATCAGGCAGAGTTCGTGGTCTAAAGCAGGGGCCTGCTCTTTTAAGAAGAGCAATAAACCCAGCCAAATGCTACCACTTACTCTAAGTAATTAAAACAAGCTGGTTCAGAAAGAGACCTTAAACTACCCGAGTGTGTGGGTTAGATTTAATGCTCGCACATGCCTCGTCCTGCCTTGGGTTGCTTCAGGGGTGTTGTAACTATTGACAGACCCTAACTAACACACATATCACTGTCCAGCGGGTCAGTCCTACCCACTGCTTTAACCTGAGACTTCCCATGGGGCTATGAATTTGGTGCTCTCTTGCATGGTGCTTTCCTATACTGGAAAATATGGTTACACTGAAGGTTTTATTCAAAAAGAGTTCACAGGCGAACATAATTTTGATAAGTATGTAATCAAATAAAAATAAAAGAAGTAGTTGTACTATTAAATGAATAGGAACACACAAATGGAAAGTCAGCTAGAATGTTCAAACCTGGTGTGTTCATATGAGAACTTCTATGTTTGCATAGTCAGTGCAACACAATCCATAGAAGAATAATGAAGATATTTAAGATATTTTTTTTATGGCTTTAATGATTTTTGTCAGGCTTTAGAAGGGTCAATGGTATAAGTCTGTCCGTGATAATAATAAAAAAAAGGAACAATCTTTTAGGGTTTGAAACACATGTGCCAAATTCTTAGAAACAGAGCCGTTTGTACAAAAGTGTCTCAAGACATGCTATTGTATGCTTTAAAAGACATGTAATGAAGTGCACTAGTCATATGGACCACTTTTATGATACCACATAGTCTATTGTGGAGCTTCACAGCCAACCAGACATAGCCTATTTCGAGCAACATGAAGTTGGTTAAATGACAGAATATTTCATATTTCAGCGAACTATCCCTTTAAAGTCAGGTCATTATTAATACTCTATTAGTGTATAATGTGGCTGGTCAAGTGTGATATGGACTTTGTGTGGTTGGATGAGGACCTGTCAGCTTAGTTGGCATAATGTTCACCCAGCCACTACTCAGAATCTGTGTAATAGAGATGTGTGGCAGACACAGGTCTGATCCGAGCTGACAGCAACCTGGCAGCAGCCGGCAAGGCTGGTGTATCCTCTTCATTATCCTTTCTGTCCTCTCGCCCCCCAACCGAGCTGCTGCATACAGTCAGACAGTATCACTGCTGGAGGAGTATTCAGAGAGAGGTGACCCTTATAGAAACTGCAGCTCTACCACTGAGAAAGACATGCTAATTAGGCCCACACAATGGCTTATAACCAATCAAACCTGAAGCAAACATGCTCAAATATTCTCTCTCTCTCTCTCTCTCGCTCTCTCTCTCGGCCTATATACAATTTAATATACAATATATAATACAATATACTGTATACAATCCTTCCAAAACATGCATTTGTCTCACCCTGATTAACTATGGTAAGCCTGTTGAAAGTGTTTCAGACCTGATGGGATTTTATTTTAAATAATGAAACATATTTCAGCAAGAAAAGGCTTACAAGAAAAGATCACTTAAAAGGAGAAACATAACATACAAGTTAGCATGCTAAAGGAAACAATAATATTAACAACAATCAACTATTTCTTCCTTTTTCCTAGAGACAAATTAAAGATTTTAACAAAAGTATTGTGGTTTTCGAGGGTAATTAATAACGTCACTCGCCCGTGCGTGTCTCGTCATATCGTTATTTGAAAAGTTGCTCCGGTTACTTTGACGTGTGTATGGTGTGGGAGTTATCACAACGAGCGACAAAGGTTGACATGACTGGGCGCTTAAATCGCGAACCCGTTTAAATAAAAGGAAACGCCGAAAAGAGGAGAAATCCGTAAAAAAAAAAAGGAAACGTCGAAAAGAGGAGAAATCCCCCCCCCCCCAAAAAAAAAAAAGGAAACGCCGAAAAGAGGAGAAATCCGTAAAAAAAAGAGGAAATGTCGAAAAGAGGAGTGTTTGCTGCAAAAAGAGAACGTGACAGAGCTCGTAATAAAACTGGAAACAAAATTGCTTGGGAACCGGGGATTTGAAAAGCGGCGCGGAGATGATGGTTTTATTACTCAACAGGTGAGTAAGGTATTTTTTTAACAGATAAATTGGCATGCAGTTCTAAAACAGAGTTCATTTTAAGGCATTATTGTGAAGGGTTGTTTTATTATGGTTGTTGTAGCGCTGTGCTGGAATTTATTTTTAAGGAAATATCGTGTCTATTAATGGATAGCTAGGCTACAGTAATATTTTCAGCTAGTCAGCTTGAGATCTTTTCCACCTAAATTGGTTATATCTCTGAAGTCTTAAGCCTAGTATTGAATGCTTTATTAACAATATGATAACCATATTCATCCGCACAGTCATGCAGAGCCGAAGCACAACCAAAACAATGTTCTTCAGCACAATACAGTTTTGTTTTATAACCGCTAGAGGGCCAAAAGTGTATCTTTAGCATACGAATCTTATTATCATTTTGTTTATTGCAAACCTTGGACAAACTTAACAAAATCCTTAAATGAGATCGGAACAAACCCCTCCCTTAAGAAACAAAAACATAGGAATATACTGGAAAATATAGTGCTATATATTACATAATTCCATTTATGAAAAACTAGTGCTTAAGTTATATTTTTGATTATACTGCAAAATATGCATGAACCATGTATGTAGCAATGAAGACAAAAATTGCACTACATTTTTACATGTAATAGCATTATTGAAAATTCAATAAATTCAGTTAACGCATGGGTTTACATAAAGTTGAAAATATATACATAAACTTTTATGAAAATGAAAATATGTGTGATAGTATATATATTTATATTTATATGAAGTATATATATTTTTTAAAGTGTTTACTTTTTACTATACATTTTTCAGTGTGGCGCCGAGCTTTGCATGGGCAAGCATGTTTCATGTTTCCTTTGGAGAAAGTAAAAATCCTGTTCTATTCCTGCAGTCTAATTTGTACATACGTTTTGCACATTTTCTTTAACTTGATTTTAGTGAAAAGCTACCTGATATTTAAGCAATTTTAACAGTTAAATTGTGGCGGCAGTTCAATAGACATAATGTATCTGTTCTAAGAATTGTTTTTCTTTCTAATCCACTCTCCTAAACAGTAATGCACCTTTTGTTGGACATCAATCACCATAAGAAATCAAGACGGAGAAATCATGGTGGCCACTGTGCCGTTCCATGCTTCATACTCCAGTCCTGTAGGTGGCGGAAATGCATCTTTTATGTTGGTATGTGAAAACATCAGAAGAAGCAGGTAAACATTTTTTAACATGTTTTTCACCTAAAAAAACCTTGAAAAATAATTAGCGTGTTCCATTTCCGTTAGCGAAAAGACGCCGTTTGGTTTTAGAATGATGTGAGGGTGAGTTAATGATGACAGAATTTTCATTTCGGGGTGAATTATTGCTTCATGAGCAAATTTAGCATCAGTTGGTCAAGTTTTGAATTTTAGAACCTCATACCATGACAAACATTATGGTTAAGGTTGCTGGACTTTATTTGTGTGCCGCTTACTCTCTGTTGTCATTAGACACCCATGAATCCCATATGTCGTGAAACATGTGACCTTCACACTACAGGGAACAAAACAGTTGTTGTGCGACAGCTACAGCTTTCAACGGCAGCGTTTTTCTCCTTCAGACCGCACACATGACTTCACTATAATCAGTGTTTGGAATGCAGTCAATCAGAGCGCTTGAGATTAGCATCAGACAACTGCACTCGGCTTGTTGTGCAGTTTGTAGGTCTGGTCATTTGGGAAATGTTGATTTCAAAGCTTGAGTGTCTTGTGGTGAAAGGAAATAAATTAGTATTAAATTGTTTGCATACAAGGGAAGAAGTTGGCGAGAACAAGCAGCTGTGATGGCAGATTCAGTGTGTTTTGCATTCTAATGACGTCTTGCCTGTTATTTAAGGCACTTCCTCTAGCTGTCTTTTTTTTTTGTTGACGAAAAATATATCACAAAATTCACTATCACATGAGTCAAAGTCTGGCATTCTTTCTGATCATTTGCTATTGATATTGTTTTTTTAAAATATAACCATGTTTACAATGATTAGTGCTGATTTTTACTTTCATATGTAGCTATTCTAATCTGCAGCAATAGATATTCTGCGTGCTTATATATATATATATATATATATATATAATTTCAGATTCATAGTTTTATAATCAGATTTAAACAGTATACTACCGTTTAAATGCATTTAATGTCACTTTTAATCAATTTAATGCTTCCTTACTGAATAAAAGTGTTAATTTCTAAAATCTTACAGACCTAAATTTAATTTTATACTTTAATCAGGGAAAATACAATACTGGAAGGAACAATTAAACTAAGATTCTTGAATACTTTTGCAGGTAACAGCCCAGAAGCCAGGTTATGAAATACAGTATCTCTAATCCCATAAGAGGAGTCCATATAATCGACATGCTAATACAGGGATTTAATGGCAGCTAGTGTGAATATCCTTACCAGAAGCTTAGACTCCACTGGGCCCTGTGCTACTAACAGATGGACTTCTTTAATGAAAAATACCCTTTTAATTAGCCTGTCCATAGACGTTTATTCACCTCGTATGGCCATCTCCTCAATAAAGTTTCATTGAGCGGGCTGGCCTTGCATCGGGCTCCCGGCATCTGCCATCTGGTGGGCTGGGGCTCTATGATGGCAAAGTGGCACCCTTGTTTCTTCCCACTTCAGTGAGCCGGAAAGGGGCCGAGAGAATCGAGCGAGGAGCTGAATCTGGGAGGCGGTGTGGGGGTCTTACTTGTCACCTTTCACCATCTTTGGTGGGTGGGTTATTCTTCATGCATGTTAAACTGCTTTAATGTAATAGTGACAACAGGAAAAGCAATAGGGAATGAGGGTCATGTAACCTCTCACAGTCAAGCAGAACGGATTAATACTGTTGTTTCTGATGACGTATAATTTCTCTGCTGAGATAATCAGCTTTACTCCCTGGGATCATTGTTAAAAGCTTACTTTTTATGTCCTTACCTTCTTAATGTAATTATTCACAGCTATGTACCATCAAAATGGGATAAACCAGAGTACATAAGCTATTAATTTGTCTGTTAAGCTTCTGTAAGGCTTTCCATCCGTCCGTCCGTCCGTCCGTCCGTCCGTCCGTCCGTCCGTCCGTCCGTCCGTCCGTCCGTCCATCCATCCATCCATCCATCCATCCATCCATCCGATTTATAGTGATTCTAATGATGTTTGACTAAAAGTTTTATCGTTAAAGGCAAAGTGCTCTCTGAAACAGTGCCAGTCTCGATCTCAGCCACAGGTTAACTGTATTTCGTTCCTCTCAGCCACAGGTTAACTGTATTTCGTTCCTCACAGCCTGCTCTACATTATAGAAACATGATAAGATGAATTGTATTCATGAGTTTTATTTGTTCTCGGATGGAATGTACAAATTGAGTCTATTTTCGTGTGCTCTTTGAGGCCTTTCTTCTCACTGGAAGGCGTCTATTCCTGATTATGCTTCATTCGCAGGTGGACATTTGATTTGGCTGCGACTTGATTGCTTCCCCACCGCAGAATGCACAGAAGGTCATACTGTAACCTTATTTGGCAAACAAACTGGCTGCCTGTACATAAAAAGCAAAAGAGAAAAGGGAAAGTATGTGCTTTGAACATATTGAGATACAGAAGAGTCAACTTCACGAGGAGAAATGTTTTCTTTATGAGAAGAGAC
The DNA here is from genome assembly GCF_965113295.1 of Leuciscus leuciscus. NCBI lineage: Eukaryota > Metazoa > Chordata > Actinopteri > Cypriniformes > Leuciscidae > Leuciscus > Leuciscus leuciscus. The sequence goes on from NC_138741.1 coordinate 8,396,823, forward strand.
ATGAACATTAAAGTAGGTAAGGTAAAACTGGCCACCCTTCCTTCCTCCCTCAAAACACCCGCATATGAAAGTGTTTTAATGTGTTTTTCAAAGTTGTTACACCCTGAAATAAAAATCAGGAGCTATTGTTTTTTTCCCCCTCAGTATAATAAGGAATTTTATTTGCATATGTCTTGGCTCATGTCCACTCTGATTAATACTGTTCAAGGGAACAAATCTTTCATTCTTCCTCTTTGAAGTGATGAGAGATAGTGATTGATAAAATGATGCATGAATGTCTAACCCTCAGATGCAGCTGTGCAGAGCAAAAGTAATTCACACCGCATTACAATAAGCAGAGAAATTATTCATTAAATTGTGCCTTCCTGTTTTTTTTTATTGCTTTTTTTTTTATCTCATCAGCATTATGAAATCATTATTATTTAGGAAACAAGGGACGGGGGAACAAGGTGTGTCTGTCTGTCTGAAGTAGTGTTTCATTACTGTACAGTTTTTAATTTCTAAAAAAGTGAGCATACAAGTTAAATATTTTTTTTTAGATTATACAGCAATACTGTAGGTGCTATATATAGGCCAATTATATGGTTTCATGTTTGATCTTGCGAGAACATCTTATTCTCCTATTTGAAGCAAGTAGTGAGTGAAACACTCCATTTGACCTTTTATAATACAGCGTGAGTTTCAGCAAGGTCTTCAGCCGTTCTCATGCCTTCAATTTCAAAAGGTCTAAGGAAACTCATAACTTACTGGATAGCTAATTATTTTACTTTTACAGCATGATTGCTTAATGAGAAGAAACGTAGGAAAATCCCCAAGGCCGCAGAAAATCAGAACACTAGATTTAATGGATGCTCTTTCATGATGCTGACTTCAGCACTGCTGTGTGATGTGAAATTCTGTTTTACTGTAAGCTCAAAAACTGATCGGGACGTATAGTTGTGAATTTCCTCACCAAGTAGCACAGATCACACATTGAAGTGCTGAGACCTGGAGAAATCAAACTGACGGCTGGAGATGTCAGTGAATATAGAAGAGCCAACATGACAACATGTCATGGAACTAGAACTTTGTTTAGGATGTTGCTCGGAATGGTAGTCAACAAATTATATATAGCATTTGTTTGTCTGGCAACTAAATGTCATGGACCTTGTCATAGTCCAATGCAGCTTCAGTAAATATAGCTTAAATGTTCAGTGTTAATTGGGGTCTGCTAATTGGTGACCTCTGCTCAATGCTATGAACATTTCAAACTCTTACAATTTCAGATGAATTTGTGTAAACATTTGGGGGGAAAAATCATCTAGAACTCTGGACAGTAAACCTGTCAGATTGTTTTCCTGATGGCTTTATAAAAAGACGTAAATTTGCCTCCTCCCCAAAGATGTGGCTGTTATGTTTCATTATTTTTTTTGTGTTCATTGTTTCTCAAGTGCCTGAGATGAAATTGTTCTATTGATTTGTCTGGAGGAGCAAATTAGACTGGCTCTGGAGACAAGCTAACCATTCATTTTGAACTGTCTAGTTTACCTCCCACCTCGCTGCTCTGGACAGACATAACTTCCAAGGTTTAATTACCGCTGGTTACCTGACTGCTGTTACAGCCGAACACACACACACACACACACACACACACACACACACACACACACACACACACACACACACACACACACACACACACGCACACACACACACACACACACACACACACACACACACACACTACCCCTTTAATTAGGTGTCAGCTGTTTTCGGACTACAGCTCATTGATCAGGACATGATGGTTAATAAGAAGTGAAGTTCTGGTGGTTCCTTCATTGAAATAGATGATACTAAGGCGGGTCAGGAAGTGACATCGTATGGGGCACCGAGAGTTGGATGGGAGTTTGTGTTTACAGGGCCCATTGGGATTAACCTGCTCTAACTTGATTTATTTTCTGATAAAATCCTATCAGAATTTTAAAAATGTAGATTTTGTATTTATTTATTTTTTATCACAGTTTAGAAATATTAGGCAGCACTTTTTTTCAACATTAATAATAATATGAAGTATTTATTGAGCCTAAAATGAGAAACTTAGAATGATTTCTGAAGGATCATGTGACACTGAAGACTGGAGTAATGATGCTGAAAATTAAATTGTCATAATATTTCAAAATAGTATTGTTTTTAACTAGCCTATATATTTGATCAAATAAATGCAAGTTTGGTGGACATAAGAGTCATTTTCATTTATATTGTATTAAATATACTGTCTACCCTGAATGAGACCAATAGTCAGCTTTTTTATTATTATTATGCATAGACTTTAACGTTGGTAAATATGAACTCAAAAGCAATGAAAATGACAATCATTGATGTAATCACTGTGCAGTATTTAATGTTAATGTTATTATTATTTTTAGCTCTGTTAAACTCATTAGTGTAGTATTTTTGTGTCTCAGTCTGACTTGAGCACTTGGACAATCCTACTTGTGGGCACCTGGTTGTGGGCTGGTAAACTGGCATTGTTGCTCTCCAGGATTGTGCCTGCGAGAGTTTTGGCAGAATCTACATTCCCCTCCCCCTTCCTCTGTTCACCCTCTCCTCACAGTTGTTCATGAATATGAATGAAGGGTGAGTCTTGCTAGCATCATTAATGTGCCGCAAGTCCACATAAATCACACCAATATAAAACTCCAAATGCTTTGCTAGTAAAGATTGGTGATAACAGGACAGGGACTAACGTCATAACTTGGCTACGGAAGCTTCCTTTTGAGGGCATTATGTTCAACGTCAAGCTTTTGGATTCCTAAAAACGTGAGGCTAAAGGTGCGGTCATATTTACTGTTGTTTAATGAATTATCACTGGCAAAATCCATTCATTTCAATAAGAATCCAGGCGATCAGGAATTTTGAGAGGGGGCGAAATATTTTCCAACACCGATTTTGCAACGGGTTCCAGTTGGTCATGTTTGGAAGTGAATTTTATGTGAGCAGTGCTTCAAATATACCTACAATATTGACAAAAGACAACATTGTACCTTTAGTTGTGACTAATGATATATTTCAATATACATATATTCCATAAATCATGATTCATCAATAAGTTTTCACTAAAACTGATACATTTATGATAAAATTTAGAACCAACTAAACCCACATAAAAATCCCACACTCCTGCGGCCTTAGAAACAAGTAATTTATTAGCCTGTTTTTTTATTTTTATTTTTTTTAAATGCATACCATCAAAAATGTAACTTTGGTAAGCAGGATGGGGCTAAGAGCTGGTGCTAGTGCATGCCATACCGCGCTCGAGTCCCACAGAGGGATAGCTCCAGAAGGATAAAAGGGCCACTGTAACAATGTTAAAGGCTCAGAGAAGGAGGTGGGATAAAAAATAAATGTAAAGAACAAAATGAAAGTAAAGTTGCAGCCTCTCACGGACAACTGCCATAAGTCCAGGCCTGGTCCTCTCTCGTCCTTTAGGCCCTGTTTACACCTGGTACATGAGGTATATGAGAAACGTACCCGTTTACACTTGGTATTTTAATCCGTCTCATTTGTCCACTTTCACCTTTTGTCCTGATTTATTCAAGGGGAGGATCTAAATGTATGGTTTTTATTTCAGATCTTTTGATCTAATGGACAAAATAAGCTTGCACAATTTACATATGAACTCGCCTGGAGACGTCGGAAAAACACGAGGAGAGCTGCAGCTTTCGTTTCTGCTCTGACAGCCGCAAGACGACGCCGAACGCTATGAGTGTGTATCAAAAATCAGGAATGATGTGTGTACATTGTGCTTGGTACGTTTGTCATCTTCAAACCAAACTTGGGTCTTCAGCCGATAAAGTTTAAATCCCGTCTGGCTAGTGCACTTCCTGTAATGTTTACACTTGTCAGTAGGCGGTCCTTTGAAGCAAAAACACTTTCGACCTCATGAGCGTCTACACTACAAAAGCAATCTAGTCGAATGCTTTTTCTAACCCTTGGGAACTGGTCGAATGTGGACAAGCTCAAAACGTTTTAGACCCCGATTACACCCGTATTTAGCGTCGTCCACTTGTGACCCGATCGACCAAAAGCATCTTAATACCAAGGGTAAACAGGCCTTACTGTCATCACTCCTTTTATTCTTCCAGAGCTCCTCCGTGGGTCTCGAGACCGCTGTGGCGAGCAGGTGACTCTCATTAGCACTCACGCCACCGGCCTTGCTCCGTTCACGTGGCTCTTGGCCCCGCACTGCTTGCCACAGTAACAAATACTTTTTATCATTGTTTATTATTGTCCATCAGTTAACTTAAAACTACCTTCAAGGTGACTGTAATTTCCCAAGTAGGTTGGTAAATATAAATGCTTCTGGATGAAACCGTTGTCTTGGTCATGGAACATCATTCTGTCAGTAAACCAAACCCTAAATCTTGCCTGACAAGAATATTGTTCGAAGTTCGAGTCCGAAGTTACTCATCAGTAAAGGTGCACATTTACCGTTGCTCTGCAAAATTTCATGAGTGAAATCCAGTAATTTCAATAGGAATCTGCACAATCTCTATGCTATTTTTGACTGCACCTTACATCCTACTTGTCAAAATCATGGTCAGCGTGACAGTAGTTTCACCCTAGTTTCATTAGCGTGAGCTGTTTTACTTCCTCAGCCTGAGAAGTGGCTGACACATTAAAAATAGATGCTTTCTGGAGCGCTTCAGTGTCCTGGGTTAATTACGTCATGCATTGTTTCTTCAAAGAAGCACGTCAAGATGGAAATCTTTAAAAGAGAATATCTCAGATTTAGGGCAGTTGTTGTGGGTTGCTCACTAGAGGTTTTCTATAAATATGGATGCACGTTCAGCTCAAGTTTAGTCCTGTTGCTCAGGCTTCGAGAAGAGAGCAGCTGCTAACAGGGGGTTTTGACTATAGGGTCCTCAAAGCTTTAGCCTTTCAAAGTCAATGAGAGGCTTCGGCACAAATTTTACAAAGCGCATCACATCCAAAAAAAGGCTAGAAGGGGTAAACAACAGGGAAGAGAGGCGATGGTGGAAACGTAGCGCGTTCTGACAGTAGTTTTGACTTCTTGTGTTTGTCTGGGATGCCTCACGTTGTTTTCCGTTGTCTGGCTGAGAATTATGTTTGTAATGATTCTCTTGTGATGGATGGTTTAGCCTCATCCGCTAATCTCTTCACATTCAAATCAATCATTTTCATCCACAGTGTAATTCAATACTGGTGAACAACTATGTGTTGTTTAGAGGCATCATTTGTTAATGGATGAGATGTTAATTCAAGTTTACCTTTTGCAGCTTTAAAATGGAAATGTATAATTAGTTTTCTGGATGGCCCATTTCTACACAACTGACAACTCAATAATAACATGAAAATCAGGCGAACTGTGTCTGTGATAAATTCATTTTGAGTCACAAATTTATAAAGCCCTAATGTGTAATGACATTTTATTTAGTCTCATGATTAATTATTTATCTTTTTCATTTGGCATTTTTACATTATAGACCATTGGGAATAGATGATTTGCTGTTTCTGAATTAATGGAATCATTTGTGTTAATTGACAAATTTATATGGTTCTAATTTTTGTGTTTTGATTGGTGTAGATACTCAGGATTTCCCAGTAAGGTAACAACACACTTACAATGGAAGTATAGGTGACAATTTGGTTACACTTTATTTATTTTGAAGGAATTTGCAGGCGGAAAGACTGAATGCTTCTCTAGCGAGGAAATGGATCTGCTCGTGTGCAAGGTAAAAGCAGTGTGTGTGTGTGTGTTTTAGGTTAAAGCGCGCAAGCAGACCATCTATGGGTCAAGTCGGATTCCACCATATATTTATGTTCACAATATTAATTTTAATTATTTATTTTTAATATTTGGCTAGTTTGTGTGCTACTGCCTGTGTGTGCAGTAAGCAGAATGTACGTGCGTTGTGCACCCACCTATAGGCGCACATTACTAACATGCTCTTTAAATAACAAAAAAAATAATGCGCCATTGACTTTAGACCAGGTCAATGGCGTAGTCTACTTCAGTTGCCTCAAAATAGCAACGCGCCAACAATGCGCCTGAACACACCTCGTTTTAAGACAAGCACGCCCATGGGTGCACAAATGGGTGCAAATGCATTTGCCATTTAAACAACGTGGCGTAGGACATTTTAATGATAACTGTGTCAGGCTGGAACTAGCAAAAAACCCTTGCGTCGCGCCTGGCTCTGCATTGTGCCGTGTGTATGATAGGGCCCATAGTCAGTAGAATGTCCGTTGAGAGATCATCAAAATATAATGTTAGCAGATGTTAAGCTAATGAGAGTTAGTTGACATGTAGGTGCAACGTTACTTATAGCCAACAGAATGTCTAAAGGGGGCCATTCTTTTACTCCAGTATACTCCAGTAGATAGAAGAACCATTGCCACCAATCACTATCCTGAATCTGAATAAAATTTTCGAGAAGCACGCCAAGCAAAATGTTAGGAATCTCAACGGGATCTAAACAAGAACAAGCTATTCATGTAAGTTTTAATCTGTGCATATCGAGATAGGCCTACAATTAAAATGAAAGTGTGAAATGGTGTTTACTGTATATGCGATATATGATTGTGAAGTTACGTGCGGTAAGATTGTGTCAGAGCTTTCCTGCCTTTCTAACTGTACATTCAGCTGCGCCATTATATCATAATTTACCTGTACTTTTGATACTGAAGTAGTTTTATATCGGTTACATTAATACTCTTACTCTAGTGTTTTTTCTAATGTGAAACTTTAACTTTTATTTGAGTCAATTTTCTTAAACATGTCTTTACTTTAACTTTACACAACACTGAAATGAAGTGAATTGGGCCAGTTTGTAATCCTTAAAATACTTATTGTTTCAATAGTACAGCCACAAATCATAAAGAATATATGTGTGAGCATGATTTCAGTGTAAAAAATCTTGCTGACCTTTTCTGTGTAAAGTTCTATCCAATTTTTAACTTCATTGCAATAACAATGTAAAGCCTAAAATGACTGTGAAATGTGTTTACAGCACAAGTCACAATTAATATAAGTATAACTGGCCAATAATTAACGTCCTTTGTAAGTGCCTCATCGTAACCGTTCTTTAAATGTTCTTTATTGTCATTTCTTTAGTAAAAGGAAATGTTTCAGCCATGCCCTCACCATATGATCTTTTTGTCAGGATTAAAGTTTGGACATGTACAAGGAGATGTATGCAAGGCCCGTGATGCAGAGGTTCTTGAGCGGATGATGGATTCACTGTTTTGATGGATGAATGATGCTTTTGATTCTCTCATCATGTTCGATTTGTTTTTGATTTCCTTGGGGATGCAGCAGGCTGGCACATCACTCATTGAACTGTTGAAATCCCATTGAATTGCTGAAAATGATAGTGACTAACGCAATAAACCAGCTTTAACAGCTTGGCTCTCCCACTTTACGCAGAATGAGATTATGAAAGGCTGAACGCTGGTATTAACCTGGTGATGTAATTACCTGTGCAGGTTGAGTCCTAATACAGTTATCAAGCATGCTGAATATCCCCTAATCTGATTATGAACTGACCCCTCCTTTTTCACTGAATTCTGCTGGAAAGTGAACGTCCTGCTACGTCCGTTTGTCTTCCAGTTGACTTTGACAGGGAGACAGTCTTCATCTGACCCTGACCTGTAGCAGTCACATCCGTTTACAGTCAGTTACAGTCTAATGTGTGTAATTGGCTCTTTGGGCTTGAGCTGTGCAGACTGATGTTTACAAATGGGCGGAAAACACAGGATGGTAGCACATCAAATTTTAATTTGAAATAAAAATAGCTACATTTATTTATTAATTTATGAGTCAATGATGTGACATTCATTTTTTGCCCCGGACAATATTTTTTTTCGTTAAAAATTTATTAAAATGTCATGCTGACAATGGTGTACATATTTTCTACTGTGAACTTGTTTTTATGTTCTGAACTAAAAATTTAGTTTTTTGTTTTTGTGGGGATTAAAGTAAATAAAGAAAGTCAAGTCTTCTACTACTACTACTACTACTAATGATAATAACAAAAGTCGCATTGAATAATCAAAAGGCTGAAATTCTTAGGGAAAACTATGAAGTAGTTTGGCATAATATTTTATTATTATTTCCTGCAGACTTTTTACAATATCAACAATATTTGAAGATTTTATGTTTGACAAAATCAGTTTCGTTCATAAAACAGAAAATGCATAAAACAGAAAAATAAAAATAAAATATAAAATAATAGTAATAATAATTTTTTTTATATATATATATTTGTAAAACTCTTTTAAAAAACTCGTAAAAAAAAATTTTTTCTTTAACAATAAAGATGAATGTGTACATATAATTATTGTATAACTTTAATTTGATGATTATAAAGAACCTGGTGAATGCATTTTAAATTACAGTTGTAAAATATTTCTCCTTTTCATCGTGCATCTTCAACATCTTTGAATATCATTGTCCCTGAATTGTAAATATAAAATATTTCATTAGTTTTATTTGTATAGTCTGTAATGCGCCTGATGTGCTGTTAGTTTTGCTTTTAGGGATGTTAGATGCAATATACTGTAACCTGGAGGAATGTGTAGTGAGAACCTCATAATCTGAAGGTGTGTAAAACAGGTTCTTAATGCATGAAAGTCATGACAGCACATTTTTGAGCGAGAGAGCGAGAGAGCGAGAGAGCGAGAGAGAGAGAGAGAGAGAGAGAGAGAGAGAGAATGAATATATTTCATTATTTGCAGGATCCGGGGCCAGAAATGTTCCATAGATAGGCTATAATTGTAACTCAAGGTCATGAATTGAAAAACAGGGCCGTGACAAAAGGCAGGTCAGGTCAGTTTAAATTACACCACACAAAGAATGCAAAGCATAACCATGCTGATAAAACCATAATTGGAGAGCATTATGGAGTCTGGATATATATCATATTTAGAGTTTACTCTATAAAAACAGGACATGAGTCATAACAGAAGACGACGCAAGACAAATACTTGAGTCTCAGAAATGGAGAACAATCTAAACCACATCATGAATACAAAGTTTCTTCAAGAATCTAAAAAAATAATGATGCTTCAGTGACAAAAGCACATCCCATTCAGCTATAGTTCATGAGGATGAGAAAATTATCAGTTTTTTTCATTTTGGATTAACTATTCTTTGCAAATAATAATAATAATATATCTATCTAATATATGAATAAAGTAGTAAATAGCAATTTATTCTAAATTAAGAAGGCCTACATTTTCCTGCTAATGGACAGTACAGCACAAGCACTTAAAGTACACGGTTTGCATTACGAGTGTGCATCAGTTGTGTTGTTCCCATCTCCTCCTCTTGTCTGGATGTCCTGGGTTGTCTTGTCTGGTACAGTGCCTCACTTCCTGCAGAGCTCTGGACCGAGTTTCTGGATATGTTACAATAGCGAGCGACACCACCTGTGATTGAATCAAACCAGCATGGGTCTTTCTTCTTTTCTCATATGTGTAACATGGGTTTTGATCCCGCTTGCCCTATAGCATATTGAGATCAATGCTTTTCTGATCAGTAATCAGTGCTAAAAAATATGAGTTTAAAACATTTTACATTGCATGTTGTTTAGCAATATTGAATTGAGGAGTCTTTGAAACATTTTCCCTTCCTGTAGCGTTATTGTCTGCAGGCACTATGTGCTCTTACTGGATATATTACGGTGAATTAGGTTAAACGGCATTGATTTTACACTTTACATTTCTGAAATTTACTGTGAATTCACTGTTGAACTTCAGACCTCAATAACAACTAGAATATGGTAATGCTAACATGGATTGTGATTCACATTACTTAATGTCTCCAATTACCTTGCACATCCTGATTTTGCAGAGTTAGTCGTGTTCCTGCATCTACATATTTGGTTGATCCTGGAAGATCCATAAGTTATCCCTAAAACCAGAGGGAAATGATAGGTGAATAACACTGATGTAGAGCACCCTGGTTTTAAGCCTAAACTTTAAGCATAAACTGTAAACGTGTCCCTCAAATCTGATTGGTTGATTTGAATGTTTTTCCAGGGACATGTTGTGCTTGGTGAAATCAGGTTATGTGATTACTTTAGTTTAAAGGGATGGTTTACCCCAAAATTCTTGTTTGAGATTCTTAAAAAAAAGATATTCTGAAGAAACTGTTTTTGCCACTGACATTCATTGTATGAACAAAATATATCTTCATATCCAAATATCTTTTTATGTGATCAACAGAAGAAAGAACGTCAGGGAATGACATGAGGGTGAGTAAATGATGACATAATTTTTGGATGACTACTTACTACTTAATCCTCTTCATCCCATGTGAGACACAAGGACATATTTTTGGATGAACTATCCCTTTATAGCTTAAATGGCTTAGGTAATTCTTATAAAACGCATGAATGTAAATTTAAATGCATTTTGTTAACCCTCGTATACTGAGATCGACTTCGCTGTGTTCATCTTTGGGATTCCAGAGACCCCAATTATGTACGTGTTGAGTAAATGGTCAGGCTTCAAATACTCAGCTGTTCTGTGATGGTAGCGCATCAATAAAGCACAATCAGACCCTGCCAAATCAATAAAATCAAAGCTCATCCCGGTCAGACATTAATTATCTAATAAATGGAATTTGGTGGCTCTCCACATGCAAGTCAATCAGTTTGAAGTGACAGTGTGTCCTCTAGATTCTAGCTGAGATTGGGCTTGTACCACAGGGTGAAGTTGCACGATGCTTTTTGTTAGCCTTTGAAATATTTTGCATTGGTCCTAAAACAAATGCCTCGCTGTTCACTCTCATCTCGCATATGTCCTTTTGTTGGACAGGACATCATACAGTAAGCGACTGATTTGGATTGTCAACTCAATTGATTACAATAGACTATGACGTTAGCATGATGCTAAGCTAACAGTGCAATACTCAAATAAGCATAAAAACACTTAAAGGACAAGTTCGGTATTTTACACTCAAAGCCCTGTTTACAGATCGTATCTGATGAAATAGAACGGTTAAGATTAAAATTTGGACACATGCTGCTGTCCCGAGAATTTTAGGTTTATTTCGCTTCCCCCCACCACCCCCACAATGGTTGTCTATATGCACTGGAAGATTCCGTCCTAAAAACACATTAAACTTTCGTTTACAAAGACGTGAAACTCACCGAGTGGTCAGGGGGTGTTCACTGATATGTTCCATCAAAAATCGCTGAAAAAGATGCATTCCAACAGGTTTTATCGTAGTTTTTGTCCAACTCCATTGACTTGTATAGGACGCGCTGTGAGACCGCAGCACCTTTACGATATTACTCCGCCGCTTCTTCTTCTGCTTCTTCTGTGTATTCAATGAAATGCCCGTGGTTTGCTTGCAATTGGCAAAGGTGCATTATCGCCACCAACTGGGCTGGAGTGTCTATTATTCAAGCTCTCAACGGAAGAATCACGGGTGTGACGCGTTTGGCAAAATAGGTCCACAAAAGCGAAATAAACCTAAAATTCTCGGGACAGGAGCATGTGTCCAAATTTTAATCTTAACCGTTCTATTTCATCAGATACGATCTGTAAACAGGGCTTTAAGTGTAAAATACCGAACTTGTCCTTTAACACACAAATATTTAGTATAATAGTGTATTTGTATTTATAGAGCTTTTAAGTCATGATTTGAATTTGTAAGCCAGTTTATAAAAAAAAAAAAAAATCTGAGTTTAAGATTACAAACTGAACAACTATTATTTTATATTATATTTTTATTTATTATGAAAAAGTACACTGACTAGCCTACTTTTACAACGAGTACTTATCACGGAAATACTTAAAAAGAATATGTGAGTTGACATTTTTTTGGACTGTATTTTATTTACAATTAAATGAAAATATTTTAGTTTAAATTTATATTCAGTTCAATTAGTTAGACTTAAGGGTGCTTTTTTTACCCACATAGGTAGAACGTAAGAACATATGTATGTGTACTTTCATAATTAGTTCTATTATCTTTAAAATAGTATTAAAGTGTTCTGCTGAATGTACTGGCAAGCATTTATGGTAAACAGTTTTTAGTTCTTTTGAAACTTGTATGTCATGTATTTAAATATATTTGTAATCACACATTTGTAATGTTGCAATGTATGGCATTTAAAATATATGGTGACACTTTATTTTATGGTGTCAGTATTACAGTGTAATTATACATTTAAGTACTGAGTAAGAATAATTAACTACTGTACATGTACTTACTATAGGTTTAGGGTTAGGATGAGGGTTTGGGTTGGGTTAATTGCATGTAATTATGCAAAATGTATAGTTATTACTACAGTAGCTACTTGTAACGTGTAAAAATGACACTGGAAAATAGTGTTACCAAATATATTAACTTTAAATGTCATATAAAATAACACACTAAAGTTCAAATTATGATCAAGTACTTTACATGTGATTTAATTTGTTAGTCAACACATCAAAGTAAACATACTTTTTTTTTTTTAAACAAAAAAAACAAAAAAACATTTTTAAATCTACCAGTAAATTGACGAGCACAAACTGTAGTAAATCACCTTGCCTGATTCATTTAAATACTCTCCTCCCATCCCATACATTTTGCGTCTGAAAGGGAAACTCCTACAAATGCATATGCAATAAGGTCAGCCGCAAAAAATAACCCTGTCCACGCCTTTTCAGCGCAAATGTTTCACCGCGTGTCTTTAGTAAATCCTGACAGTATTTTTTTAACGCCAAAAGAGGGTTTGTGCTGGAGCAAGCTGTTAGTAAATCTGGCCCTTTGTCTGCAGATTTCATAGTAAAAAAAGGGAGTGCCAAACCCCGCCAAAGCCTTATTTATGCTCTGATGTGTCAGCACTTCCTCACGCCTGATCCAATATTGTCCCTCTGACTTAATTACTCACGCTGCCAGTCAATATTCTCTGCACGACAGACATAGACATGACGTCTGACTGTCCGAAATGAAATTACTGCTGATTTCCTGTGTAAATGGTGACGCTTATAGCCAAGTCTTGTGTTCTTTTGTGTTGGAGCATATTTACTCAAACATTACAAACATGCTGGATTCACTTCTCGGCTTCCTCCTTATTGCCTTTCAGTTTTCCAATTGATGGATGACATCATTTATCACACTATGACCAAACTATTAATCACAATCATCTAAATCATGTTTAAAAGGTACTTACGTCATGTTTAAGTATAGAGTTTGACTGTTGATATCGGTTAATCAAATGCAGAGAAATTTGTCGTGACATGTTTGGATTAAGAAATGAAAGGAAGATTATATTTCTTTGGATTGAGTGCTAAGTTAACCTCTTTAATGGAAATCCTATGTGGTCGCTTGTTTGGGGTTTGGTAATTTTGTGTTGAAGACACTTACACAGCACTTCCTTTAGAATTCTCCATGGAACAATTCATAACGTGGCCAAGAAAAAAATGGCACGCTTTATTTGACCTTTCTAGAGGAGCCTGGTGGCTGAGTAAGTGTGCGGAAAACTAAACCGACTTTATGATAATTACTATGGCCAGGCTCAATGAATAATTTAGTGTTTAGAGGGAGGAACCGTTAACCGAGAGCTTCCACCAAAACATTTGCACACATGTTGTGACAGCCAAACACCTGCTCACCTCCACTAACATTTTATTTCCTAAAACAGACCGTTTTAAATGACCTTGTCTACAGAAATACACTGTGCAGCTTATAATTTCTTGGATATTGTGCATGCTACTTCATATCTTATGCATGCAGAGCCCAGATCATGGCCTATAGAGCAGCGCTGCTCTACACTCTACATCACATGGTGTTGCAACAGGGCAACCTCTCCAAGGACCAGCTAATCACTAACACAAATATTCATTTTTTTTCTCCCTGGTTCTGTTTATGATTGCATACATATTTATATTGCTTTTTTTTTTCTTTTTTTTACAACCCATGTCTTGCTGTAGTTCTTGTAGTGTATGAATTAATTTCGAGTGCTTACAGAATGCAGTAATTACTTGGGGAGTGGCTGGTGATGTGTTGCGCATTATAAGCAGTTTTGGTAAATAAAAAATTAAATAAAAAATGGGATATAGTTTTTGATGTGAGGGGTGGGGGTGCATGCATGGATTTCTAGTATGTTTTACAGTCTGTCAAATACACTGTTTGCTTCTTAGGAGTGAAGACTTGGCATGAACTGTATGAAAATAATAAATTATATACGGTATGTATGGACTGTAACATTTCTGCAATTAAAGCAACAGTTTTCTGTCTTTTCAATATAAAATGTCAATTAAATAAAGGCAGCAACAACAGAAGTATTACTCATGTTATTCATGTTGGTTCCATATGGTTTTGAAATACTGATATTCCATGTTAATATTCAAGAAGTGTCATGTGGTATAACAATAAAGAAGTGATAACATAAGTTATAACTTACACCTTAATTTTAGGCTTAAATATATTTTTTCAAAGTAAAACATTTAAATCCTAAATATAGCATTGTTGCTGGCTTCTTCTTTTCTTTTGTTTTCTTTTCTTGTTTTCTTCTTTTTCTTCTTCTTCTTCATTATTACTTTACTGTAGTGTGTCTGTGTGTACATGTATTGTGTGTGTATGTATTTATGTGTGTGTGTGTGTGTATATACACTCACCTAAAGGATTATTAGGAACACCATACTAATACTGTGTTTGACCCCCTTTCGCCTTCAGAACTGCCTTAATTCTACGTGGCATTGATTCAACAAGGTGCTGAAAGCATTCTTTAGAAATGTTGGCCCATATTGATAGGATAGCATCTTGCAGTTGATGGAGATTTGTGGGATGCACATCCAGGGCACGAAGCTCCCGTTCCACCACATCCCAAAGATGCTCTATTGGGTTGAGATCTGGTGACTGTGGGGGCCATTTTAGTACAGTGAACTCATTGTCATGTTCAAGAAACCAATTTGAAATGATTCGAGCTTTGTGACATGGTGCATTATCCTGCTGGAAGTAGCCATCAGAGGATGGGTACATGGTGGTCATAAAGGGATGGACATGGTCAGAAACAATGCTCAGGTAGGCCGTGGCATTTAAACGATGCCCAGTTGGCACTAAGGGGCCTAAAGTGTGCCAAGAAAACATCCCCCACACCATTACACCACCACCACCAGCCTGCACAGTAGTAACAAGGCATGATGGATCCATGTTCTCATTCTGTTTACGCCAAATTCTGACTCTACCATCTGAATGTCTCAACAGAAATCGAGACTCATCAGACCAGGCAACATTTTTCCAGTCTTCAACTGTCCAATTTTGGTGAGCTCGTGCAAATTGTAGCCTCTTTTTCCTATTTGTAGTGGAGATGAGTGGTACCCGGTGGGGTCTTCTGCTGTTGTAGCCCATCCGCCTCAAGGTTGTGCGTGTTGTGGCTTCACAAATGCTTTGCTGCATACCTCGGTTGTAACGAGTGGTTATTTCAGTCAAAGTTGCTCTTCTATCAGCTTGAATCAGTCGGCCCATTCTCCTCTGACCTCTAGCATCAACAAGGCATTTTCGCCCACAGGACTGCCGCATACTGGATGTTTTTCCCTTTTCACACCATTCTTTCTAAACCCTAGAAATGGTTGTGCGTGAAAATCCCAGTCACTGAGCAGATTGTGAAATACTCAGACCGGCCCGTCTGGCACCAACAACCATGCCACGCTCAAAATTGCTTAAATCACCTTTCTTTCCCATTCTGACATTCAGTATGGAGTTCAGGAGATTGTCTTGACCAGGACCACACCCCTAAATGCATTGAAGCAACTGCCATGTGATTGGTTGATTAGATAATTGCATTAATGAGAAATTGAACAGGTGTTCCTAATAATCCTTTAGGTGAGTGTGTATATATATATATATATATATTATATCAAAACAATTTTTTGATGACCATAGATAATAGACCATATATTTGTCCTCTGAAAAAAAATATATAATTCAGAAATTTAAAACATGTTCTTCATAGAGGATGTATCTATGATTTTTGTATTTTAAATTTATTTTTGAATAAATCAATGGGCAATATAGGCTATCATTGATTCTAGAGCTAGGCAAAACATTTATTTTTTTATTTGATAATTTAATATTTATTTTACATTTTTCAAAAGACCTTAAATGTATCATCAGATTAATCTGACCCATGCAGGAAGCAGACACTGACATGCACTCATCTCTCATATTCCATCTCATAAATGTTTTTATAATGTATTTTTATTCTCTCATTCCAAAAAAGAAGTGGGGGGTTTTGACCCCCATTTCATCCCAGTAATTTCACCTCTCCTGAATATTAATATTCACTCTTTAAAAACATACATATTCTGTGAAATTTACCCTGTTCTGAAATCATAAAGAAAAGGCCTGGAATATAGATTTATAGATTTTCTTCTCCTCCTCTCTTGGGTGGTTGAAGGTGGCAAAGTTAATTTGAAATTCACACAGTCAACATAAAGAGGGTGGTGAAACTATCTCACTCAAAATCTCATGTCAGAGTTACAAGGCTGGATATATTAATTTCAGAATAAATTTTTAACTAATCATACATTAATAATTCTACAATTGGAATAGTGTATTGAATGTCTGATTTATTTAGCACCATAAATCTGAGGCCAACCCGAGCAACAACATGCCATGGATCAAAATGCCAACAGATAGAGAACACACACATTCCACAGTATTTCAGATGATATTTTGACTTTTTAAAGGGGTTAAATGCCCTTTTCACAAGATGTAAAATAAGTCCTTGATGTCCCCAGAGTGTGTATGTGAAGTTTTAGCTCAAAATACCCCACGTATATTTGTATATGGCATGTTAAAATTGTCCATTTTTGAGAGTGAGAAAAAACGCACCATTTTGTGTCTGTTCCTTTAAATGAAAATGAGCTACTGCTCCCGGCACAGAGGGCGGAGCTTCAACAGCTTTTACCTCACACAGACATGCACTGAACATTTAAAAAACTTAGCCTTTTATGTTCAAGCCGGATTCAGACAATGATGGATAGAAGTGACAACATGTAGAAAGCAACAGGACATTTCTGAATGGTTAGTTGATTAATTTATGTAGCTTATATGTAGTTATCTTCTAGTCATTGATTAGCATATTCTGTCTCGATAATCTATCAATCGTGTTCAGGGGGTGGGGTTATGTAAATTATTGGGTTGGTGATGTCACTAACCCTGGAGGAATGTTGTGTAGTCTCTACCAGCCATTTGTTGTATTAAAAAGCAATTTCTTTAAAAGCAAATATCTCCCTTTGCTTTGAACTTTGAGTGTCGTAACTTTGCATATGTTGTTTATGCTCAAACAAAAACATTACACACTAACTATCAACCACCCCTTTAATTAATTAAAGTATATTATGTCAAATACTTACATGCTCATAAAAAGCCATGAGACTCTGGTTTCATTGCTATTAATCTTTAAGCTGGGCTAAATAATTTCAGTAATTGGCCAGTAGTAGTAAGTAGTAGTAGTAGTAAGTAGTAGAAGTAGTAAGTACCGGTAGTATTTTATTATTATATCTAGGGCTGGGCGATATGGCCTAAAAAAAAAATCGAATTGTTTTTACGATTTAAATCGATTTATTTTTGGAAAAAAAAAGTACATCACAATAAAGTGTATTGTGATTGTCAAAACATTTGGTAACTAAACAGAATTTTATTAAGTTTAGTGACAACACAATGTTTACATGGTACAATGACTGGTATGCTACTGTTTTTATTATTGCTTTCACAATTTCAATTCAATTCTTGTGATTTTGATTCTGATCTTGATTCAATATCGATTCCTTTGAATAAATAATAGGTACAGTAGATACATGCTAATTTAAAGCCCTGTCAGCTGGTCTTATTATTAAAGGTTAAAAATAACATCTCAAATTAAATATAATGCTTTTTTTTATAATAAATAATAAATATATATAATATATATATATATATATATATAAATATTATAATATTTAAATGATATAGGTAAAAATATAATAAATATGTAATATAGTTATCATATTTAGCAAAATACTCCTCTCTACAGCAATTATTTTAAAGTCCAACTAACGTGCTATGGTCATTAAATGGCTTTCCAGATTACCGGTAAATGTATTGTTACGTGACATATTGTTCTCCAGCTGTTGTTATTATAGAGCTATTTCCGCAGTTGAAAAACACTGATCGATCGATTTTATTTCATTTCGGTAAGTTGAATTGTATCTTTCAAATTACCTATTGATCATTTGTGTTTATTTAGCCTAACTAGTAGTAAAGAACAGATGATCGGTTCACGTGCCACTTGAACTCTGTCAGCGATCTATCAAGCGCCAAAACGGTGTTTATTGTTTGAATTTCGTAATTAAATCGACAGCATCTGAGAGCTGAGAATTTGTTTCATAGCAATAGCAACCTTCTCTGTCTTGTCTGTCGGTGTCAGTGTCCTCTTTGCTTCGCGATTTTTCTCTGCGTGAGAAAATGGATGTGTGGCGTGAGAGCGTGTAAAAAGTGACGACTGCGTGAGTCTCACGGTGAATTCGTGAGAGTTGGCATCCCTGTGGATTCAGTTTGTAAGACTGTAGGTTGTTTTTTGGCGGGTGTGCTTGTGCTGCCGCGGTCTTGTTAATTTGCCATGTTGTTTGTGTATCTCACGCGCGGGGGAAGAGCTGAGCCCGTTCGGAGCTACGGCCTACGGGAGCCCAAAGTGGAGCGTCGGCGAATGTTAAGAGAAAACCGATTTTCATTCAAACAAATCGACGTGAATTACACATTCGAGTTAATCGATAAAATTGATTTATCGCCCAGCCCTAATTATATCTACTATACCTTAATGAGTATCCACTGTATGTTGCTAATTTAACCAGGAAGCTTACCTTGGTCAACCAGCTTCACCAGAAAACTCAGGCTGGTAGATTAGTTTAGCTTGTTAAAGCTGCAGTTTGTAAGATTTATAGCTAGCGGTTGAAATGGGTTCAAATTCAAAATATTGGAGAAAGTTGTTTGTCCTGTGGCCATCCCCCTCCTCCTCCTCCTCCTCCTCCTCCTCCTCCTCCTCAGACTTGCCGCTCAAAGGGGTTGCAACCTGTACAAACACAACTGACTATGGAACGAGCCTTACATTCGGGGCTTGACATTAACTTTTTTTGCTTACCAGCCTATGTGACTAGTCGTTTTTCAAAGTTACTAGTCACTCAGCATTTTCACTGCCCACAATTTTGAAATTGATACATGGGGGAAAACTGCCATATTGATATGTTTTAATATTATCTCATAATTTGGCAGCAGGTATATTAGGCTGCTGTCACTTTAAGACCTGACTCACGGATCCATTATACTGTTACACATGCGTTTTCTGTCCTATACGTTCACTTAAAAAATAACTGACTGTTTATGTGAATACTCGCCAAACCAACATTTTGACATTATTTTGTGTGTATTTGACTGTTTAAGTGCAATAAGCAGCAAAAAATAACTAAATTTACTGAGAAGCAGCTTTATGTGTGAACTGTGTTCTTATGCTTATTAGAGTATCATGTCTAACAATTAACAATTGTTGGATGCTGGTGTTTGAGGGGAAATGTGAAATGGCCAAAATCACATCACCCTGTGACACTTTTTTAAAAGACACCATCCCATAATCCCCATCATTTCACGTTCTATAAACGTTCAGAAATGATCACATTCTACACAAAGCCCATTCCTCAGCACAATGGCATATTTGATGTGACACAAATGCAGAGCAAACCTTTCCCCCGACCTCTATATCTCTGCCTGTCTGATACATTATTTCAAATCTGTAACATACTTCATCTGAGTCTTCAACCTCCTTCCTGATCTGGCAGACATATTTAAACTAGAGATGGATGGAGCATCGGAGCGTGCCCATATGTCACTGCACCACTTGTAGAGAGAGGAAATAAATAACACTAGCATTGAACAGTGCTGGAGACAGAGTGTCAGAGCAGAGCTTGATCCAGGGCAGTAATACTGCGAGGTGTTAAATCAACAGCCGAGAAATATGAGACCAAGGTTATTGAGTGTCGGGTGAGTGATAGAGACTTCAAGATGTTTGGCCCCAGAAAATAAGATTCCCATGGAAATTGTACTTTACTTTGAACTTTTTCCATCTCCAGTCCCATGGCCACGAGTGTATGAAGACATCTATCTATCTATCTATCTATCTATCTATCTATCTATCTATCTATCTATCTATCTATCTATCTATCTATCTATCTATCTATCTATCTATCTATCTATCTATCTATCTATCTATCTATCTATCTAGATCTATTTCTATTTCTAATCTAATAAATTACTTATGACAACGTGTGAAAGTACAAATTAGTAATATTATTTAATTCAACGTGTTCTATAGAGGGAGGAAATTGTTCAACTAACATTAAATCACAATTGCTTTTGGTGCAAAATGCTACAAAAGGGTAGAGCCCCTTTAAATGCATAAAAAGTTGAGGACTGAAGAACAGTTATAGTGTTATAAAGAGGGCAAAAGGTGATGCCAGAGTTTAGGGGGAACAGCTGCCGCCCCTCAAGCAGGTACTTTACACAAACAGTTTCAGTAAAAACCCCAGCTGTTAAAATGAGAGCCAGGGGGTGTGTGTATGCATTTCACTCATTTTGGCCAAAGGCATGTATGGCTGAAGCAGAGTGTGTGCATATGTGTTTGTGAAGATGTGCATGTGTTATTGAATTTGTGTTTCAGTTACACCATTGTTCTGAGAAAGCGTGGCAGTGTAACAGTACAACATTAGCACTACTTTAGAGCCAACCCAAAAAGATTAATTTGAATTGTTTGGTATTTGAGCATCAACAAAACGAAATATATTTATTGTATGCAATTCAGCACCATAAGCCCTTCATTAGTGGTGTTTGATAAGGCCAAGTGGTCAAGGTTTGCCTGGTGTTAGAACGATGCTTCTTGCCCCTGCTGGTAGAAGCTGTAATTACACCATTTTGTTCTAAAATAATTGACAACCATTCGAAATTAGCCATATATTGTTTTTATAACAACTTTAATAATATTTATAAAACAGTTCTTTCTGGTTCTCGAATCTGATTGGCTGAGAGCCTTTTCCAGCCGTGCAATATTCCGACAGTATCTGCATGAGAACTGTTTCACCGACTGTCATGGGGGTCGAGAAAATCCACCGTATTTTTAAAACATACTACTGTTGTTGTGTCATGAAATGTATTTGTATGAGTTTTTAAGTCAAGTCAAGTCACCTTCATTTATATAGCGCTTTTAACAATATAGATGGTTTCAAAGCAGCTTTATAGTGACAATAGGAAATTACAGTAACAGAGATTGTTTTGGCTTTACAGCAGCTCTAGAATAAAGTTATTGTCCAGCTAAAGTTAGTTTTTGATTGATTGATTCACTTCCATTGCAAAAATCATTTGTTATTAACCCGTTAAGGTTAACCTATTCGTAACAGGAATAACGTTTACATTTTTTAGTACATCGTTGTCATGTAAACGTACCCTTATTCATATGTCAAAGCTGATTTTTCAGCATCATTACTCCAGTCTTCAGTGTCACATGATCCATCAGAAATCATTCTAATGTTGATTTGGTGCTCAAGAAACATTTCTTGTGATCATCAATGTTGTGCTACATACTTTTGTGGATCCCATGATGCATTTTTTTTTCTTTGAAAAATATAATTTATTTACTGTCTTAGTTGATCAATTTAATCCATCTTTGCTGAATGATTTATTTATTTTTATTCAAAAAGAATATCTTGCTGCCCCCAAACTGTGGAACAGTGGTGTGTGTATATATAATAGTGTATATTGTTTTTTGGGTGAATAATTGAGAATTAAAAACTCCAAAGACATTTAGGTAACTCATTTTGTGACTGTCAAATCAGGAGAAAATATGATCCATTTCATCTTTTATTTCTATCTCTTAGCAGTCCTAAATGGCAACATTAAACTAGTTTAGCCCGGGGGGCACTTTCAATGCCCCTAAAGAGACCTAACACATCTCTCCATTTTCATTCCAGCCATGTCCATTTAACCCACCAACTGTCTTTTTCCATAAAAGTCTGCTGGGATAGTCTACAAGTGTCTCTCTTTCTCTCTCTCACACACTCTCTCTCACTATGGATTTGAAATAGCCCTAGTTGCCTCATTTAAGTTGGTAAAATGACATGGCTTCCCGTCGGCTCCAATCTTGAGAGGAGGTGCGGCAGTGGGGGTTTGTGTGTGTGGTCATGCATGTGTGTGTGTGTTTCCAGCAGTGATGGTTCTGGGGCATTAATGACACTGACTCCACATGGGAACCACCAACCATCATCATTTCTATCCTTCCTGTGTGTCCTCTTTGCTTCAAGGTCATTCCCAATGACTGACGTAAAGATAAAATACAGACAGCGTAACACACGGCTACTATTAAAGGTGTTTTAAGCGATGTCACTGTGTTTTTTAGGCCTACAATTTTTTTGTCACGTACAGCAAACATCTCCTCACTATCCGCTAGCTGCCTCTCACATGAACAGACTGTAAAAAATGCGGCCTCTGTAGACAGCCCAGGCTCCACAAACGGCAACAAAAACAAACTGGCCCAGCCTGGACCACGAAACATAACAAACAGTGTTCTAGCCAATAACCGACAACAATGATTTGGGGGTGGGGGTTGGGGGGGTTAGTGCGCGTGCACATGAAGGGGGGTGTGGGGAGTGGGAAGTTAGCTAGAGGAGAGATGCTCTAGACAACGACAACGACTAACGTTAAAAATGTTAATTCAATAATTTTGATATGGCCGACACACTACCAAAGAGACGACGTTCCGATAAACAAATAACAAAGAATAGAGAAAAGGAGAAGGAATGCGCAAAGTCCCAAATTTACATCGGAAAAGCATTCAAAAGGTGGCGAGAACTCCGCCGGCAGAAGGGCTTCCAATCCGAAATTCAGGTGGCTCTGTTTTTGCTGGACAGGTGGTTTTGTTTTTTTCTAAATGGTTCATGAATGTTTCAGGAAGCACGGAAGGGAGGGGGATTGGGGGGTGTGGGGACGGGATGAGGGAGGGTCGAGCTAGCCTCCGTTTTGTTTGACAATACTTTGAACGTCAACAAGAAGTGACGTCACCCAACATCGCTTAGAGCACCTTTAATAGGCTCTATGCACGAACGCTGCTAACGTATTTCCGGTAGGATCTCAGCCAGCGTCTTTACTTCCACATAGAGCGTTCTATAGCGAAGTGTATAGCGGCAAAACTTTAATAAAATTCATTTTCTCAGAAACGGAGACAACGATTTTAGAAACTTATTCGCTAGTCAGATTTTGCGCGATATGAGAGAATACTCACCCTCAAAGTTGTCGATGTAGCTCGAAATTTATAATTTAAAGCCCTTCTCTTTCTTACTCTAATGTGTGACAGCTAACTGCCTCACAATATTGTTAACATCATTCACGTTAACCGCTGCAAGTTCTTGTAAACAGCGAGTGTAATTTGCCATTAATATTCACCTAATGCAAAAACGGCTTCCGACGCAGCACCGGATGTAACTGGGCGGGCTGAGACAAACCGCGGAAACAATCGTGCATAGAGCCTATTAATATATTAAGCAGTTTTCAAATGTCGCTTTCATGGGGAAGTTTGCATAAGACATGCTTGTGCGTTCAAAAATAGCTAGATTTTCAAGTCATAATGATTTTAACAAAGCATGATTTCTTTTTTATGTGGTGAAAATGTGCTTCCAGGAGGATTTTACTGTGCAAACTGTCTAACAAACACCACGTGTGACCCATATACACACCCAATATACTTATGTTTCTACTGAAAAACAAAAACAAACAGTAATTTAATCAAATAAATAAAACTGTCTTTGAGAAATTATATAGTTACATGTTCTAACCATAGATCAACATTAACTTTGGCATACCTGCCAATAGCATGTACATTCAGAAAATTCACTGGCTGTGCAACTGTGCATAATTCATTTATTCATTGTAAATGTTACTAGAAGACGCTGGTTTGTTTTAGGAAAGCACCGATATGAACATTTTGGCCGAAAACGATAACCGATATATTGGGAGATAAATCTAAATACATATTTTGATATATTTTTTTGAGAGCCTGATTACAAAAACAAAAGGCTTACAAATTAAATCCATGTACTGTACATGTACAGTAGCCTAGTTGGAACCGGTGTGAGATCCTACATTTATTTTACACTCTGATGGGCAAATTTCTTTATTAAAAATAAACATAATTTTTTTTTAGATTTGCTTTACAATTAATTAAATAAAATCATTGACATTGGACAACATGTAGGCCTATAAAGAATAAAAATGAATGTGCCATGGATAAAATGGAATAGCCTATAAGCAAGGACAATAATAAAATGATTGTAATTAAACCATATTGTTGATGAAAATAATATAATAATATAATAATATATATATATATATATATATATATATATATATATATATATATATATATGCGAAACACTGTTATGTTCACACTTTGGGGCAACGTGAAGTAGCCCAGTCATTTTGAACTCTGATTCTACCTGAAGTGAATCTAAAATCTGTCAAGTCTCCAAGATATCAGAGTCTCAATCCAATGAAAACATCATCTAATTACAGCTGCCATTATGTTAACTGTTGTCTTGTCCTGCATGTCTCGCGTTCTCATTAGCTTTGCTCCCCTCACCTGGAGCCGTATTCCTGCGTCTGTCTGCTGCTAAAAAATTCAGTCCCCAAGCCGTCATCAATGGGCAGAAAGTGTGCAGTCATTTAGTTAATTAAAATCTGGAGGGCATCAGGCACCAGCGGGCCTTGCACCACACATTTTGGGCGCAGCGTAATTAACGAGTAGAACAGGATAAAATGGCTGCTCGGTACCCGGGCCTTCCTGCCAATGCTTTTGAATATTCATCAGTGGTGGTTAAAGGGGATCGGTGGCTGTTGTTTGTCGGGATGTGCTACCGGCCCCTCAGGGGTCCCGTCTCCTGCTACCATTTCTCGCTGTGAAAGAAGTGGAGATGGCTGGAAGACTCTTTTTTTAAAATGATAGATCATACTCTATTTCATGAAAAGTGACATACTGTATACTTTGCGAAAATGTGAGGGTATGTGCTAATGCACTGGTTCCTAACCTATTTCCTAAGGAGATATTCTCCTCACATATTCACTCTAAAGACCCTCAAGTGGACAGTCTATCCAACATGGCTCAAGGTTCCTCATCTCTTGCCTCTGAAATGGCTTCAGAATGATAAGAGTGCATACCCATCAAACATGGACAATTATCTCTAAAATAGACTGCCATGTGTTGGCGGAGAAATAGAGAGATATACTGGCACCATTGTGGTGTTTCTGGCAAGAGGGTGATATACTTGAATAAATTGGAAATTGAATCGGATTGTTAGCAACATCAAATCCCCATCAGATTACAGAGGGAGGAAGAGAAACCACTGCAGTCGTGGTGAGCACATGCTTTTTGAGGATTCTCACACCACAGATTGTGTATTAAAAATATGTCCACAGTTCCAGGAATGCAAGACAAAGTCGTAATTTAGTGCTGATGGAGAGAATAAATGGATCCAGATGGCTCATTGTCTAAATGGATACATATACAGTTTATTTGGTAAGACAGACAGTCACTGTGAGAGAGTGCAAGAATGCCAAAAACAACAAAATGGCTACATTATTAGTGTGGGTTTCATGGTTGAGCTGACATTTAATACATACACAGATACAATTGTGAAGCAATGAGACGTTATTTCAGGGGACTATGGAAGAACTCTTTTTGAACAATTTTGTGAATAAATTTAGATAGTATTTTTTCTCACACCGTACAAATGGATCTTTTTAGCCAATGTGAAAATGTTTAGCTGTCTTGATATATTAGGAAGGAGGTCCCTTCCAAGGGTATCACGATATTTGGGGGTCCTTGGCATCAGAAACTTTTAAAAACCCTTTTTTAGATGTTAAACATTAGGGCTAATAAACCATTTTACTTGTGAATCATGTTCTGTAAGATGCTTTGAATAAAGGAGCCAAATAAACAATTAGTTTATGCATGCACTGCAGCATGGTATTTTGCATTCATTTGGTTAACTATCAGCAATCTGGATTGTGTGGCATGCTTGTTTGTTCCATCAAACATCTACACGTCTCCAGCATGCACTTGGACATGATAATCCTGCTAAACATGTTGCAAACACTTCATTTATGTTAGAGGTGTGACACAGGCTGCCTCAGCTTGCATTGCTAAACACATGGCACAAAGCTCTCTCGTGCCCCCTGAATCATAACAGAGAATATTACCATGCTTCACTCAACCTTTAAGTGTCTTTCGCTGAAAATACAAGTTCTACACAGGTTCACTTTGGCATAAATAGCCTGGTATTGGTGTCTCCTGGGAGAGATTTACTCCTCCGTTTGAACCTCTGAAACGTGGCTAGCGGCACCCTCAGAGGAAATCAACTGGATTTGTACAGAAGCACTATGCTTTGGCATTAAACAATGGATGAAAATAACTGTATTACTGTGCATTTCAAAAATGATTGTCTTCTAGATTTGGTGGCCGTGGTAAGCAGATCTGTGATGTTTCCTGAATCGTTGTGCTTCACTATAATGAAATCTTTGAGCGAGGGTTATGGGAAACACATTTGATAGGGTTGTTTTTTTATTTATTGTTTACTGAAAAGGATTTTAATTCACTGAGATATTTCCATGTTGTTGAATCCTGAGAAATTCTTACAATATACTCCTAAAGTCTATTTTGCTCACCCAAAATGCAATTGGTTCTTGTTTCTCTCCTAACACTTTATGACTTGCCAAGATGGAATATGCATAAGGGTGAATTATATTTGAGAGAAACTAAAATAATTTCAGTGAATAAAATAGCTTTTAGAAAAGGAGTCAGAAACCTTTTGTGACTTTTTTTATTTTTTTCTTTTCTTTTGGTTAATGCATTTTTCCAAAAGAGCAAGCAAAAAAACAACTTCAATAACATTCTGGACCAAGGTAACAAGGTTGAGTTACCACACAAGGAGCATAAATCCTCTTCAGAGATCTTTCTCATACAGTTTGTGTGTGTATGTGAGTGAGTGAGTAAGTGAAGAACAAACGCACATTGCTTACATCGGCTGTGTTTACGTGAAAATTCACCAAGGTAGGCTACAATGCTTGTCTGTGTTCCACTCGGAGCGCGCACAGAAAGCATCCTCCTGTCTGCAGTGGATTCAGTTCTCTTACATGGCTTGTGCTTCTTTTTAATATCAAGCACATCCCACTCTTTACTTTCTCATTCATCCATGTTTCTTTATTAATAACTTAATAACCACTGCACGGATTGGCATACAGACATAAATGCTCTAGTGATGAGTCTAATTTTTTATCGATGATTTGCCAGAGACCTGACGATTGAACCACATGAATTTTGTCAAAGAGCCAGGTGTGGGTCACGAGCCATAGGTTCCTGGCAGCAGCTGTAGAACAGGGGTTTTCAACCTGTGGGGCATACACTCAAGTGACACCAATAATAACCAACCGCAGAGCCATATGTCACAGCAGGCTGAGGACAGCAGTGCCAGGCCAGCAGCCTCAGACTGGGGTTGGGGAGGAGCTTATATCATCATTAAGGTTAGGTTTAGTGGTTGGGAATTCCTTAAGGTAAAGCTTATAGTTATAGTGAAGGGTAAGTTGTTGGTAAGTGTAGGGTTAGTTGTTGGAACGGGATACAACACCACTCTAACTTCTGGTCTGACGCTGCTGTCCTCAGACTGCTGTTACGTGTGGTTCAGCAGTTATATATATCTCAGTGAAACAGCTGTGAATGTGAAATTTTGCTAGCAAATCTTTTGTCATCCAGTAAAGAGGGCAATTCGACTATTCCCCCAGCTAATCATTGGCTATGGGTATGCAGATCTGGCGCAATTGAATTTGAGAAAAAAACAACAACTAAAAACAAAATGGACGGGTGGCTTGTAAACATCAAGAATACCACTGATGGAAAAATGGTTAAACTGACTGAAAAACAGGCTCAGCCATCACACTAGATTCAGTAAGCTGTTTATATTTTTTAATGTTTCAGTTTAACTAATCCCCTGTCTACACCAGACACAAGTGGTGTGATGCACCATGCAAAATCCCAGACAGTAAACTGATGCCTCATTCTATTACTTCTGACATGAAGAACAAATGGATTTGCAACAGTTGCTTTATCG
This sequence comes from Leuciscus leuciscus, assembly GCF_965113295.1. Lineage (NCBI taxonomy): Eukaryota > Metazoa > Chordata > Actinopteri > Cypriniformes > Leuciscidae > Leuciscus > Leuciscus leuciscus. Next base: position 8,425,002 of record NC_138741.1, read on the forward strand.
CGTCCAGTATAGACAGCCTCAGGCTTTTGCAGCACGGCTCGATGCAACAGCGGTTGCGTCAGGTGTAGTTTTGCACACTATACGCTGCATATTAAGTAATATAGCAATGATGTTTGAACGCATTAAGTAATATATCAATGACATTCATGATGGCTGTGAGAGAAATGGGATAAAAGTAGTGGGTGCATGTGCTAAAATGTTGAAAACCCCAGCTTTAGAACATAGATATAGAACAAGACCACTGCAATTATGTTTTTTTTCCCTCCTGTTTGGACTTTTTGGTGCCTTTTGGAGCTTTTATTGCAAAAGAGTAGCAAGAACATAATTTGAAATATCTTAAAAACATTGCAAAGCCTGCTTGTCATGTTCCTTATACCTTTGGATAGAGAAGTGTCTGATAAATGAATAAAGGTAATGTAAAACAGGCAAAAGGTTATGGTGAGTAGTTCAGGACAAAATTCTAATTTCTGGATGAACATAATTTATTTGTAGAGAGCGAAAGAATCAAAAGTTGCATGTAGAAAAACAAATATATTTCGAGGTGCTGCTTCCTATCTGTGCTTGTGTGTGTGTGTGTATGTGTGTGTGTGTGTGTGTGTGTGTGTGTGTGTGTGTGTGTTTGTCCCTCAGGTTGTTGTGTCTGTCTGTGTTGTATGAGCCCTGCACACAGCACCCCGTCTCTCTGACTGTGCTGAGAGGGATTTGGCTTTCCCGCTGCTCCAAAGAGAATCCGCTGTCCCCTCTGCAGGATGCGTCTGTCAAGTGTTATTGCAGATTTGCCCTGCAAGCTCACACCTCAGGTCCTGCTGCTCAGCTCTGTATTTTTTTTTCTTTATCACATCTGCGTTGGATGATTTTGCTTCACCTTGTTCCTCTTTGTCCTTCAAGAATTTCTTTTATTCAATCTCAGTGGGAAACACAGCTGGAGTGTGCTGCTGAAATGTAGCCTGAATGCATTTTGAACGTGTCAGTGCATTCTGTGCACAATGAACCTTGTCTTGCATAGGACTGTTAAAGAGATCTGCATCTGTGATCCACCCTGGTGTATTGAGCTAATATTGAACCCGACCCACTACTCTCACAGTGTCCTTTTTCCAGACCTGCTGGGAGACATTTGCATCCTGTCTGATTTCATCAAGTCTGCGTCCCAGCACGCCCTGGTTAGCCACCAATCGGTTGCTGGGATGGATGACTATACTTGCACAAGTGGATGCTGGGAAAACAAGGGTGTGTGATCATTGGTACATCGCACTGATTAAAAGAGCACCTGCGTATAAGAGAAAGGGCCCCTAGAAAGAGGAAAAAGGGCTTAGGGTGAGAGGCATCTGCCTTTTAATACAGGCAAACAGATGGACACTTGTGTGGGGGTCCTGTCCTATAATGCAGGCTTATGAAAGAGGACCTATTATGCTCTTTTACAAAGTTAGGATTTTGTTTTTGGGGTCTACTAGAACTGGTTTTCATGCTTGAATGTTCTAAAAACATATTTTTTTCACAAATTTTACATTGCAGCACCTCTCTTCCCCGTTTGTCAGTAATTCTCTTGTCCACTTTCGACCACTTCCAGGGATAGTCGAAAGCGCATTCGACCGGATTCTGAAAGCAATGTAGACGCTCATGTGGTAAAATGTGTTCGAACAGCCACAAAAGACCTCCTGCTCTCTGCCTACTGACCTGATGCGTAAACATTATGGGAAGTGCGCTATCCAGACAGGATTTAAACTATGTTGGCTGAAGACCCAAGTTTTGTTTGAAGACGAAAAACGTAAAAAGCACTATGTTCTCTCACCATTCCTGATTTCTAACACACACTCTGCGTGATCTTGTGGCTGTCAGAGCGGAAATGAAAGCTGCTGCTCTCTGTATGTTTTTACGTTGTCGCTGGTCGTGATTAATAAGTAAATTGTGGGAGCTTATTTTGTCCATTAGATCGAAAGATCTGAAAAAACATACCCACCCATAGATCCTCCCCTTGAAGAAATCGGGACAGAACTGGTTAAAAGTAGACAAAAGAGACATGTAAACGGGTGTGTGTCTAGCTTGTCTACTTGTGATCTGATCGACCAAAACCATTTTAATACTAGGTGTAAACATGGACTATGAGAAAACAGCTAGAAAGGCCTTTGAAAGAATCTTTGTCGCAGTCTGGAGCCCTATAAGAACATCTCTAGTAATCTGGTATTATGGACAGCTCATCATACTGATCAATTTAATTGTCATCTTTAAGCCAGTGTCCTTGTTTGCTGTGGAATCTAAAGGATCTGATTTACATATATGTACCTTTTAACAAAAACAGTTTAAACCAGCTTAAAGATACAATATGTAATTTTTTTCGGCTCTAGGGGTCGCTGACCTCTTACAATAACAAAGGCGTAGGTTGATGACGCAAAATTTCCTGCGGAATTATGGAACTTGTTGTCAAGCTGAAGGATCTAATAATGTTTATGGATGAGTGAATACATTGATGTTTTTATCATGACTGTGGTTTGAAGCAGGGCGCGATTGCTAATAAGAGACAGGTATCAGCGCGTCCCGCGAGCCTCGCGGATATAAAGGAATAAGGACATTTCATTTCACCAAACTACCCGCAAGTGCTGAATTAATACTCACACAGGTTAGTTTATTAGACAAATTAAACTTGTGAGGTAACGCAGCACTGTTTCTACACTATCACACTAAACTGCATTTGAGTGTGTTGAAAGTTATAATGTTATTCTATGTGTTAGTTTGGCTGTATGAAACTAGCAGTAAGCTAGATCAACATTAGAATAACATACTGATCATATTCTAACATTTCATCATGTTGAGCTGTATAACATTGAATAGTTTTATGTACATTTGCTCACCTGTCTAATGAAGTACATGTAAGAGCTCTGTCAAGTTGAAGTTAGTTGCAGACGTGGAGCTCTAGGCATCTCGAAAACGCCACGCTGATATTGATCCTTGCTTTAGTTCTCCTTTTTTCCCAAAGTCTGCTTGCCATGATCCATAATGTTTGAACGAAACAACAACAACAACAACAACAACAGCGTGAGCGTGCCGCTAAACATACTGTAACGCTGTTGTCCACGTCTGTCGCCATGGTTACTATGGCAGTACGAGCGGAAACCAGGGATAACGCGGATATTACGTCAGTGACAGGCGACAAGTGAACAGGGATTCCGGGACGGGCAATTATTTAAAATTGGAATTTCTCTGAAGTTAAAAATCTTTGGGAACTTTTGGCATATTGTAAGTACACAACTGCAGGAAAAATATCACACTGTGCAAGTGATTTTGGGATATTTTATTATAAAATTCTTACATATTGTACCTTTAAGGGTTGTTGGTTTCTTCTGGCTTGTCTGCTGGTTATGTTAAGAGAATGGAAGACCAGCTGAATACCAGCTAAAATGACTCCCCCACCCCCTCATAGCATTATTTGAGTAAGAGATTGCTAAGAGTGTCATGGTACTAAATTGTGCGAGTTATGGCAATAGTGTTTGGGAGAGATGTGGCTGTTTTCATAGTCCTGCTCGTCAACCACCTCCTCTTACGACCGGCTGTCAGGACGTTTGGCTCATGATGAATGTACACTGTCTACATGATGAAGTCTTCCTGGGAGGTCGTTTGCTCACAAATATCCTCTTAGCCTGGCTTGCGATACTTTCCGTCATAACAAAACACACCGGATCGACCAGAGGCCTGCTAGCGGTGAGGCTTTATGATTAATTAATCACGTGGGAGATAATTAATCAAGGACTAATTTCACTTTAATGATTCCTATCAAATTACTCTTTACATTGGGCGGTGTGTAAGTACACGTTGAGAACATCTTCATTTCCACCATCTTCCAGACTCGCAGAGGTTATGAATTAATTGATTCGTTTATTTATTACTGTCTGGTACTTATGATATTCATTAGGGTCTGTTGGGCACAAGCCGAGGAACATATCTCAAGAGTTAAGTGAAGTTAGTGAGAGGTAATTTATGCTGTGGCTTTGCAGATGTCTCAGCAGTTTATCAATGCCTTATTCAGCCAGATGTGAATGAGTATTTCTATGGAATATATGAGGGATCACTAAAAACTGTTATAACAAATGATTGTTTTTGCTACACTACTATATTACAACATTGACTCAGAATAACAGGCTAAAAGAGATTTTTCTGGTTTCAAAACAAGTTGAAGGATTATTTTTTCAATTATTTGATCTCATGTTGTTCTATAGTGCAGATCCATACATCCATACATAATATTTTTCTGTAGATTAGGCCTTTGTCTAGAACTTTGTTTACACCTGGTATTAAGATACGTTTTGGTCGATTGGATCAGAAGTAGACGAGGCAGACACATACCCGTTTACACCTGGTGTTTTAATTCATCTCTATTGTCCACTTTCACCCACTTCTGTCCTGATTTATTTGAGGGGAGGGTCTATAGGCGGGTCAATGTATGGGCTTTTTCAGAACTTTCGATCTAATGGACGAAATAAGCTCATGCATTTTACATATGAACGCGCCAGAGACAACCGAAACACATACGGAGAACAGCTGCTTTAATTTCTGGAATTTTTCATCTTTAACTATTCCTACAATACCTTTAAACCATTAGGGTTTTTAGCTTGTAATTTCCAAAAGACTCTGAATCTCTGGCTTAGTCTAAAGAATCCTTTAGAGGAAGATGCAAGCTTTTAATAGGCTACACATGTAGGAGCCACATTTACTCAGAGGAGATGCCAATTACACTGAATGTTTCTTTAAGGACTGTTAAAGGATGTGAATTCTATCTGGGCTAATGAACAGATAATCCGCACCTCATTATAATATGCCTTATAAAAATAACAATAATTAAACATCTGCTTTATTACAATTACCTCCACTTGTATGATGGAGAATGCCTCGCAGCAAAGGATTTCAGGCCCTGCTCAGTACGTCCCGAGTGATATATCACGAATAATCAAGATAATTATCTCTGCCATCAACAGTGTTTTTCTAGTGGAATTGCCATAAAAACACCCTTTTAATTGGACCCCTAATTACTTGGGGGAGGGAGATGCTCACTAATATCCTAAAAAAGGAAAGACAGAGGAAAGGCATTGTGTAATAAAGAGGAGTTTTAGTCTTTTTTATTGTTTTTCTCTGCTACCCCTTTTTATTTTCATTTTAGCAAATGGTCTCCTAGGTTAAAGTATTAGAAATGTGATATCTTTTTTTCCCCCACATTGATCTGTGCAAGGTTTAACACATTAAACAGGTTTGGAAAGTGTATAGTGCTTGGGAAAATAATTTCCAGTCTCCTTTATGGACCATACAGGGCTCAAGCAATCCCAAAGCCATAAAGCACTGTAAATCTCAGGTTAACGTTAGTGTATAATCTATAATGATATTAGTGAGCTCTGCTGTGATAGTAAATACCAAGGTGAGTTGCTGGGTGCAAGATGTATTGCCATTTGAGTCTCTGCTGACAAATAATCTCCGCTTGATGGAGACGCATCCGAGGTCAAGTTGTTTTCAAATACATTTTTTTTTTTTTTACTTGACCTTAGACTGTAATTTATTTATACTGTAAAAAAAAAAAAAAAAAAAAAAAAAAAGTCTAAAATGTCTAAAAAAGAGACTAGAGAACATAACTTTAGATTTTTTATTATATTATTGACATTAACTTTGAAAGAATAGTTCATCAATATGTATCCATGTATGTATATATGTATGCAAATAAATAAATAAATTCACTATCAGTGACTGCACTTGTGTAGTATGTTTTCAGGTACCACCTTTAATTTTCATTTTAGAATAAGTTCAAGTTACGATCACACTTTAGATCAGGGTCCAATTCTCACTATTAACTAACTATTAGCTACGACTTTTGCCTCAATGAACTCCTAATTACTGCTTATGAATTGTATAAGTTTGAGTTTAGGTATTGGGTAGGATTAAGTAATGTAGATTATGATCATGCAGAATAAGGCATTAATATGTGCTTAATACATACTAATAAACAGCCAATATCCTTGTAAAATGCATGCACATAAGCAACTAATTAATAGTGAGAATTGGAACCTAAACCAAAGTGTTACTAAAGGTACAATATGTAACTTTTTATGTTCTATCAACTAAATGTAAAAAATGATTCAATATATCAATTTTAGCCTGATTCGCTATTGTAAGCCTATTATAAGCATTTCTATTTTAGACTGGGCTGGATGGTTTTCAGAGATGGCGTTTTTATTACTCATCCAAAACAATGTTTTTCCGCAAAATGCACGCAGTTTTGTTTTTTTAACCAAAAGGGCCAAACGTTGCATAACGTGCGTTTAATAAATAAATCCAATTTAAGTCATTGAAATTTTGTAGTGTCTTTTTTCTCAGATACCATTTTTAATTTCCATTTTAGAATAGGTAATTACCAAGTGAACAACTTTTTTTTTTTATTCACATTATGTATGTATGTATGGTATTGTATTCATTCATTAATTCGCTGAAAATTCTACACGTCTGTTGTCATCAAGCTCTCTTGCATGGAAGCCAGATGTTTTCCTTACACTCAAGGATTATAATAAGCAGGCAAAGGTAAATGTTACCATTTTTCAACAATGTGAAACCATTTGAAAACGCACCATTTTAAAGCCTCTCGCTGGGAATAGTTTTTAAACTTCAACTTGTGATAAACTGCTTCCCACGCTACTCCCCTTTACCTGCACACGGCTCATTATTAAAGTCAAAGGCCAGGGATCTGTAAAATGTGTGTGGGACTTGCTGTGTATGAAGCAAGTTTCTCTCACTCGTATTTTCTTGAATTGCACTGCTGTAAGTGTACTAGCAGTGTTGTGTTTGTGCAGCACACCTACACTGTACGATCTTACATGCAGTCGTCTTCTCTCATTTGGTTCTGCTCTGATGTTTCCAGAGATGTTTGCTATTGTGTCTGGATGAAAGAATCAGCTCCTCAGAGAATAGCTAGGGTAACTTATCCTCTGTTCTTGCCGTGCCTTTGAACAGCTATTTGTTGGAGAAGGAGCATCCTTTGTTTCAATGCCTGCACCATCACGTTGAATTTAATTATCGTTGCATTTTCTTTCTTTTTTTTTTTCTTTTGGAAGAGGATGCTTAATTTTAAAAGCCCTGATCTTAAATGGAATGGAAATTGACAGTATTAATTGTATGTGTGAAGGAATGAAAGACAAAGAACAATTAAATGTGACAGAGGAAGCTTCTGATGTTGCTGAGAAAGGCTTGTGAAGTAGAAGGTAATTACTGACATAAGAATTCAAGCCAACTCACTTGATAACATTGCGATATCGAGATGTACGGAAAGAAGTGTGAGTAGTATATTATTTCTAATTAAGCGTTCATTCCTATTCATACCACTGCATGTTACTTAACTTTATTTTTTCTGCCTGTTTGAAATAAAATTATATTATTTACAAAATGCAGACTACAACTTTAAAAGTTAATATAAATGGTGAATTAAAGATAATAGTCTGTGTCAGATACATCGTTTAGGGTCAGTACGTTTTTATTTTTAACATTTTTCTAAAAAATAAAACAGTAATGTGAAATATTACAATTTAAAATAACAGTTCTGTATTTTAAAATATTATTTATTCTTGTGATTTTCAGTAGACATTAATCTCTAATATCCTGATTTGGTGTTTAATATTATGTTAATACAATATTCTTTCCTTCTTTCTTTCTTGCAAAAAATCCAAAAACAAAACAAACTTACTGACCCCAAACTGTGTATTGTTAATATATCTAAATATAATTCTAAGCTTGGTCAATTTTTTTGGGATAAGTCATTTCACTGTTTAGTGGTAGTTTGTGTAGCAGCTTTTAGGAGCAACAATGTAGACACACACACAAAAAAAGAGATCTTAATCTTAGATAGCAATATTGTGAATAAAATTGTTTTATAATTTTTTTTAATTAATTTTCTAAAAAGCCAATGCTTTAAAGAGAGTTCACATTCTGTCATTCTGTCAATTTACTCATCATTGTTCACTCATCATTCCAAACCTGAATGCTTTTCATTCTGCTGCAGAACACAAAAGAAGACATTTTGAAGAATGTCCAAACAATATTTGACCCCACTGACTTTCATTATGTGAGCAAAACGAATCTAAACTAAACTAAAGGAAACGTTCTCAGAACATTTTGGCAAGATTCTCTCAAAGTTATGAACAAACATTTTCCAGTAATGCTTATAGAACATTCGTTCAAAGTAATCTGGTCTTTAATAATGTTCTCAAAACGTTAGCACAAAAACATTGTTCATGGAACCTTTTTTATGTTTTAGTTGGACGTTCGTCTAACGTTTATTCTGTTTCAGAACGTTCAGATAAAATTCAAAAGTAACATTCCCATAATGTTTGCTAAACAGTTAAAGCTGCCGTTGGCAAAACATTTTTTTTATCATATTCAGTGAAATTGACACTATAATCCGACAGAACAACATAAATAAGATGGTTTTAGAAAAAAAAAACGAGCTTCTAACTCCACCTGGAGCGTGTTATTTGTTTTGCAAAAATCCACCGCTCCCGGATCATCGGGTCCAATCAGCGCAGGGGGGTGTGAGATCTGACTGTCAATCACAGGTCGTGCACACGCCACAGATCCCCCCTCACTCGCGCACGTTAATATCCAACACATTCTCACCCCCAAATCGTCACTTTTTCGTCACTTTCAACCATGCTTCAATATCCGACGCACAAAGCACCCTTTAGCGTCCATATGTGACGCTTCGGTTATGGGTAGGTTTAGGCGTCATGTAACTGACGCTTTCGAAAGTTCGTCAATATCCGACGCACAAAGCACCCTTTAGCGTCCATATGTGACGCTTCGGTTATGGGTAGGTTTAGGTATGTGGTAGGGTTATGCGTCTCATATGGACGCTAAAGGGTGCTTTGTGCGTCGGATATTGAAGCATGGTTGAAAGTGACGAAAAAGTGACGATTTGGGTATGAGAACGGGCTGTAATATCACATGCACACGCCACGCCTGAAGTTCGCCTGGAGATTGCATGAAACGTGATGGCGGAGAGAAAATCTACTAACAAGCTTCCAATTCCTCGGTTATTGCTATCTATGGATAGATTAGCCAGGGCAGCCTACCTCCGAGTCCATGGTGTTGATAGATGCTGAAGAGACGGACGCGTTCACAGAAAATCAGGTACACACGCACAGTGACGCACCGACGAGCACGACCTCGATGGGAGGGTGCTCGCTGGTAGTGGGGAGGGGCATGAGAGTTGTAAACATTCAAAATTTTGGCTAATCGACCCAATCTGCCAGACTTGCCAACGGCAGCTTTAAATAGAATGTTCCCTAAATGTTCGCATAAACAAGAATAAAGTTTTTTTTAACATTTAAAAAAACTGGACATTTTGAACGTTAAGATAAGTTTTCATAACTTAATAGGAACGTTATCAAAATGTTCTTAGAACATATTTTTGTTCGCTGGGAAAATGCTAAAACATATTTCAAAATAATTTGTGTTTCACAGAAAAAAGTAAGTCATCCAGGTTTGAAATGACAATAAGGTGAGCAAATGATGACAGAATTTTCCAACACAATCTCATGGCGATTCTTAACTATTCTACATTTTGGTGAATTGGTTATTAATTCAATCTCATTTGTGCCTTTTCATACGATCTGCTTATGCAGTGACAGTTATGTTTAGGGGTGGACCTTCATGCTTACTGACTTTCCAAAAATAATGCATTTGCCACCTCGTAAAACAAGAGTAACAGTTTTTTTTGGTTTTTTTATATTGTTGTTATTTTACAAATTTTGGTCAATACTTCACAATACATATTCCTGAAAACGCCCATTTCTCATTTAATTTCATAGCCGTCCAAAATACTGGCTTCGGAAATGGGCCTGGCCTTTCAGAAGTTGACCTCTGCTCATGAATCTGGACATCTTAGAACTTTAATTGGACTATACAATCAAATTTTTGCACAAATGGCAGCACAACCGTGCAACTAAAAGTAGCCAATCATTCTGATTTCCGCCAATTTCTGTCTGAGATGCTGGTCTTTGAACATATATTGAAGTGCAAGCTCCCTCCCCAGGTTCAGCCCAAACAGGATCCTTCTCCCAGAATGCCTCTCCCTACCAGGACGCAGCTGGAGAGAGGAGATAAGAGAGGCATGCAGGGTCCCTGGCTCTCAGTCATATCACTGAAGGGAGGAGAAAGGGCAATAAAGGGGGAGACATACAGAAAATGGAGATGGGAAAAGTCCGAATTGGAGACCTATAGCATTCATTAGCAGTGAATGTAACCCGCACCTATATATTTCTTCACCTCTCCAATTAATAGCTTCACTTCCTTTAGTTTTTGCCCTCCAAGAAAGACAAGGTTCAGTTTGACTATGCACATCGTTACAGTCTCTTTTGCAGCTTATAAAAGAACAAGAGACCTACTTTGTCCCTTTGCTTTGCATAGTGGTAATTCATCCAAAATTGTGCTTTTTGAAGTTCTGAAGTGACAGTTAAAAATAGTGTTTTTTCCTTCATAAAATGGACAAGGTTGAGTAGCTGTAAGGGATGTGTGTTAAAGCACGATCGGTTTACTGTGTCTCAGGCCTTAGTGAGTCTTAATTAAAGTGCAGTGCCTCAGTAACTTGCAATCAATAAAGCATGGATGAATAAACTCTATCGCCTTGCAAAGCTGAAAGGCACACGTCAAAGAAAACACGAATGAATGAATGAAAAAAGAGAAGTCAGTTAATTAGCCACATACTCATTTAGGCCACCAATACACAAACACCACCCTGTGTCTTGTATTGATACCTGTATATCTTGCTAATTATTATAAATGGATAGTTTTGGCTCTACAAGTTCCAGTATACTGTAGTAACAGTGCATGCAGTAACACTCATAACCTTAGGAGGTTTACATGTCAGGAACTTGTATAGCACCTAGTGAATATGTTTAAAAAAAGAACGTGAGGGCGATATATTGTTAATATGGTCTCGGTTGAAGAGGTTGTGGCATTGTGCCTAACAATGCCCTTTAACCATGATTATATTCGCAATAAAGCATGGCTTCTTGAACCTTGTTGCTTAAAAATGTCATTGAAAATGCAGCCACTTGATATTTGGGCAATACACCAATTTTACAGGCTTATCTGTACTCCTTTCAAAAGTTTGGTGTCAGTATTTATGAATTTATTTATTACATTTTTGTTATTATTCAGCAATGATGCATTACATTTTTTTTAAATGACTGTAAAGGCATTTGAGTGATGCTCCTTACTAAATTATGAAGGTAGTTATATATTTTCATGCAAAAAACACAAATGTGGTGGAAAATATTGCGTGATATATTAGATGCAATTTATTGTGTTTTCCCATCTAATATGTCACATTTCATATTTTTCACCATTTTTGTTTTTTTTATGCATGAAAATAGCTGCTTTTATAATTTAGAAACAACCCAATTTAATTGAATTTTAAAGTAATCAAATCATTAATGATTGATACTTTTATACAACAAGGATGCATTAAAGTGACAGTAAAGAATTTATCTTCTTTTAATTTCCATTTCAATTAACTTTATATTCTTCAAAGAATCCTGAAAAATAATGTATCACGGTTTCCACAGAAATATTAAGCAGCACAACTGTTTTCAACATTGATGAAAATGATAAATGTTTCTTGAGTGCCAAATCAGCATAATAGAATGATTTCTGAAGGATCATGTGACACTGAAGACTTAAATTCAGCTTTGCCATCACAAAAATAAATTACACTTTTGATCAAATAAATGTAGCCTTGGTGAACATAAGATCTTACCAGCCCCAAACTTTTGAACACCAGTGTCCATTTCAACACAGTGTTCTGAAGTCAATCCTGAAATCTAAGTCGTACATGGACTGAGAGTGTGTGTAGGCCACTGAAACTGAACAATGAGATTTACATAATTAGGTCTACAGCATCACTTTGCTCTAGCAGCATTTTTATTTTTTTTAAAGCAGACATATGAAGACTATTCCCTGAATGGCATTGAGTCTGTGTCTTTGAATATGTTCAGTGGTTTGTGAATGACTCGCTGTGACGGCTGCTAGATTGCGCGAGTGAAGCATCGTTTTACTGAGGTTTTACAGCTGACTTTACACAGCAGCTCTATTGACTGCGAGTGAAGAGAACAGCGGACGGGGACTCGTTTCTGACTCCTGATTACAGCTGTTTTGTGACACCTCAGAGAGTGATGTGGTGGACGCTTTAAACCGCCATAAATATTCAGGGCAAGTTTACAGTGTGTGCTGAAGTGCAGGCGTAAAATCAAGCTTTAATGACCCCTCACTAGTGCCTGAATGGATTTCTTTCTCAAGCTCTGCTGAGTAGGCTTGATGTGTGGGAATTGGTGTATCTTACTGGAGCTTCCCATTACTGGGGCGGGCTGCCTATAGAGAGAACAGGGACTTTTCCTGGCAGGATGACTTGTGGGCCAATGGTTGAACTCATTTATATACGTTGTAAAAAAAAAAAAAAAAAGAAGAAGAAAATACTCGTAAGAAGAAAAAAAGTGCTGACTTCCTCAAGCCGGGTCATTTGTGCAACACTATCAGACTGTGGCATGGTCGACATACGGCAACATTCTCTCAATGTTTATGGGGTTCCTCACCATGGCGCTTTCAGATAAGTCCTCCACTTTTGTGCCAATTCTGATTTACCCATACTTCTCATTGAAAATGATTGCCGTCCTAGAGGAACTGTTTCTGAGCAGCTCTCTATGCCAGGGGTTTTCATACGGGGATCCACAGACCCCCGGGGGTCTGTCCATCTCTGGAGGTCTGTGGAAAATTTGAGATCTTACAAAGTATATTTTTAAGGCTGTAAAAGTGTTAACACTTCAACTTTAGCTTGAGATCTTAATGGAGTATGTTTAACATAGTAATATTTAACACCTTTAACAAATATGATAACATTTCTATTTATCTATCATCTTGCTTTCCAAAAATGATGGGATTGGTCAGAGTTATTTTTAGGTTACTGACATCATTTCTGTTACAGTGTAAATGGAAAGAAAGAAAAACACAATCTTGTTATCTGACATAATTCTTATAGGTGGAAGTAAAAACTGTCCATATAATATTTAAATAATTTGCAATAAAAAGCCAATTATTTAATTTGGGATGAAGTGTTTTATATAATATGACTGCAAAAGGTTTTTTATTCCAAATTTAAACGGGTCACTGATACTGAAAATTCAGCCTTGCAATCACAGGAATATATTAATTTTTAAATACATTAGAAAATATTACAGTTTTGCAACCTTTGCCAATATTACATGAATGCAACATTGGTGAACATACAAGACCTCTTTCAAAGACATAAAAACAGACTTTTTTCAACCATGGTGTATAATGCCTTTTTTTTTCTTTTTTTTACTTAAATAAGCTTGGATTTCATATTAAGCTGAGAATTAAAATCACATACTAGTGACAAAAAACTTTATTTGTTTATCTACTTGTGTTTCAAAAAGTTATTTAGAGTTACTTATAAAATACGTTGTATACTGTACTCATTAAAATGGTAGAAATTTCACAGAAGAGAACACTAATCACTCTAATGGTACTGGAAACATACCGTAACTATTATGCTGCGATCAAAAAACTTATCAAAAAAATGCATCATGAGTGATCAATCTGAGCACACTCAGCAAACTGCTAGTTGAACCCTCACCACCAAGTTGCTCATACTAAATGTTGTAAAAATGGTCAATATTTGTCAATATTTTCTGCATTCTATTATTTTTTAAAGTTGATTGGGAAATCCTGGGCATTAAAATGTTTGAAGCCCCCTGCTCTGTTAAACATCCCATAATGACTGACTGACTGTACATTATCCCTTACAATTCTGTAAATTCAAAAAAAAATGTAGACGTGAAAATCAGTAAATATAGATTGGGTTATACAGCAGACAATAGGATTGTGATGAGTCTGTATTAGCCTACATCCTTTCAGTCTACTGCGTTCTCTTTTTGTGTAAAAGATGGGTTGCTCCAATCATCCCCCATCTCTACTATTGCATCAATTCCAGATTCGAAACGCTCCCATCTTCCTCCACCTACTCTCCATTGTGATTGAAGCCTCCCACTGTTTTATTGACTATTTCACTAATTACGGCTTGCTTAAACAAAGTCCTTAAAGTTAGTGTGAAGAAGTTTCAGTTGACTGGATTGCAGAGGGAAGGGGAGGAGTCTTCTTCTCATTGAGCGTGGAGGGAAGGCAGCTGGAGGGTAGGGATGAGTCTTTCCCCCGGCAGGTACACCATCCCTCTGATCATAGATCATTGATCGCGGTCGTCAATATTCGCCATCCCTCTTGCATATCAATGCCCTCCTCCATCTCCGGATTAGGATGAATGGCCTCTTTTCTTCCTCAACTGGGCGTCCATTGATATAGGATGGCATATTGGGATGTCCATGTAATTAGGCTTCCAACTTCTCTCTGTGTGATCGTCTGGCTGGCTGTAGTTTATCACCATTTAAATCACTTTCCTGGCACACAACGCTGGCAAAACACCAAGAATTGAAATACAATACAAAGACCTGCTGTATTAGAAAGACAGCGCTGTGGTGAATAGTTCAACAAGACTGTATGCTTGATAGTTCTATACATATTGGAGTTATTACCAAGGTTGTTATAAAGGCAGATAGCCTTATCAACTCTGATTGTTTGGTGTATTTAATAAGCTTGTGTAACAGAGGCCTGCTAGATAAAGAGCTTTATATCTTTATATTGCCTTTTTTTCTAAAAATGTACAATGGTTCCCCACCAAATTCTGCATTGCAGTTTTATCTCGGATCATTCTCCTGTTCTATGAGCTGCCTTATTATTTTGTTTTGCGATAAATTGTATTACTGGAAAAAGCAACATGTAAAACAAAGTCACATGATCCCTGATATAATGAAGCATTTACTATCAGCAAACTTGGCCTGTCTCCTCCTGAGGGAATTGGATTAAATGGGGTCAGTCCCCCCCTCACCTGGTTGGCACGTGTAGGCGACACAAAGCTCATGAGGGAAAAGACTAAAAGACCAAGAAGGGGCATTAGGGGGGTTGACCTTGTACATGGAGGGGTGTCGGGTCGACCAGCCAACCATCTGTCTGAGCTGCCTTGTGTCTGACCCGCCATGATTGTCTGACTGAGGGGTCAAAAGGAGGAGATGATGTGATCGGAAAGAAGGGATGTAGGAAAAAGTGTAGACAATACATCTGTCATAGAATTAAATAGTCTAAACTCCCAATGGTGAATCCATTACCTCAGTCCAGAGGTATATCAGAAATGTTTCTAATATGGAGGCACGGAGGGCAATTTGTGGAAGTTTTGCTAACCTTTAACCATTTTGAATGTCACCATTAAGCACAAAACTACACATACAAAATCAAGTGATTTTCCCCTTCACCAATCGTTTTCACTAGCAGACAAGATAGGGGACTAATGCACAAACATTTCAAGTTGACTGTAAATGGGTCTTAAGTACAGCCCATTGCTGTCTGCAGGCACTTTGCTCTAAAAATACATTGTTATTATCACCAATTTAGGCAGTTTTTTTTTTTTTTTGAAGAATGTATTTTTTAAGAAAAGGTTGCAAGAATGTGTAATGCCTTGAACATAAAAGAAAGTCATTTGATTTGTAATAATTAACAAAGCACATGCACCATTCACAATATCTAATTTGTGATATTATTCCTTACAGTAATTTTAGGAAATAGTGAAATATCCTTATAAATAATGGATCAATATCCTTAATAAATGATTGATACATTTAAACAATTAAATTAATGATGATGACTCTATAAATAAACACTATATTTTAGATTTATTGCAAAACATGCATATTATACATACAAATATTTAAGCAGTTTGAGAGCATTGAGAAACTGACTACGTCATTTTCAGTGTTTCATGAGAGTGGACTTGCACTAAAGTGTTCTTTTGGCATGACTTGCTTGTGACGATTCTCTGATTGTTGGAGATTTCTTTGCAGATTCATAATGTAGTTTTTCACCAAGATTTCCAGAGTTGAAAGATGATTATAAAAATAAAATAAAATAAAAAAAGTTAAAAGAACTGTGCATATAGAAAGAAATGATCTCTCTACTAATGCTGTACGTTATTCAGGGTGTTTCAGATTTGTTGGAGATTTCTCTGCAGAATCATGGGTAATGTAGTTTTTCACCAAAAAAAAGAAAAAAGAAAACGTACAAGGACCGTTTTTTTTTTACTTTAAACTTGAAGAAGCATTAAATAGTAATTTGATTCCTAACCAGATCTACAAAG
The DNA here is from genome assembly GCF_965113295.1 of Leuciscus leuciscus. Taxonomy (NCBI): domain Eukaryota; kingdom Metazoa; phylum Chordata; class Actinopteri; order Cypriniformes; family Leuciscidae; genus Leuciscus; species Leuciscus leuciscus. The sequence goes on from NC_138741.1 coordinate 8,441,275, forward strand.
CACATGCACCATTCACATTATCTGTTTTGGGATATTATTTCTTACAGTAATTTTAAGAAATTGTGAAATATCCTTCTCCATAGCCATCAGGTGTGTATATGTGCAATTCGGTTATCTACCGATGCCTCTATTGCACAAAAATCTGCGATCGTTCTGTTTAAATGTTGCTATATTGATCCAGTTAGGGCATGTTCTGAATGAACTAAATGAGAGAGCTTAACAAATTGAGTATTTTTACTGTCATCCATTTACAAGAGGAAGGATTTTATGGCAGGGTGCAATACAGACGGCGTTCCAGACGGTCGCTAATTTGTAAGGACGTGCTCTTTGTGAGTCTGTCCACACCTCTGGTCCATTGGATCCAAACCCATATTTCATTCTTTGTCTGTCTGCTCTTTGTCAGGCGGGAGTAATTTAACTCCCGGATGAGCGAGGCTTGTCACTTATGTGGGACTGACACTGATGTAGAGCTGACCGTTGACCCTCCGTGCTTGTGTCTCATTATCACCTGCTCCTCATCTGGGATCAGAAACGGCCCAGCCTGTTGTCGCACGCTGTCCCACCATGGACTTCTGGATTCACAGAGAGAGTGCACAGCTGTACTGGGACTTGAGAATCAAGCCTTTTTGAATGATTTCTAAACTCATGCAAAATTTTTTTTAAATTCCCTTCACCTTGAAGTAAGATGATTCTGTTATGCCGTATGCTAATAGAGTGCAATAGTTTTTCCCCATTCATTTTTCCCATAGGGATTTTAAAAAGTCTTAATTTATGAGTTATGCCATGATCCAAACCAACCATCTCCAATTAAGGTGAATAACAATAATAAAAAAAAAATGATTTGAAGCAAAAAAAATCATCATTAGGTGGTTAAAAACGAGAAAAGACAAAAAAATATGGAAAGTTTTTTAATTGATTACCCATGAAAACATTCCCAAGAAAATATCAATTCACATTTTCTGAAAATAATCGATTCTGATTCACAAGCTCTCGATTTGATTCTGATTTAAATTAGATTCTGATTAATTTGGGTTATAGATTAGTAAAGTCTTAGGCACGGTAGTATTTTCACCAGAAAAAAAATAAATAAATGGTTTTAAGCCAGTTATTTAATATATTTTGCTGTAGTGTGTCAGTAGGAAATATCAGTTTACATTTCCAAACATTCCTTTTTCCATTAATTGTAATAATCCAGCGAGATTTTAGTTGTCAGACTCCTTGTGCATACAAAAATCTCACTGGATTATTACAATTAATGGCAAAAGGAATGTTTGGAAATGTAAACTGATATTTCCTACTGACACACTAGAGCAAAATATATATATAACTGTCTTAAAACCAAATCTAATTCATTCCAATTATAATGTCAATTTTGCTTGCCTTACACATAGAAAGACATTGTCTCTCTACTAATGCTGGACAATATTCAGAGCAGTGTTTCAGATTTGATTCAGTAACTTATCTTTTCGAATATTCTTTACAAGAACTGGCTCATTTGCTTAAGGGATCGGCTACACTGGTTGAGCTGTGCTTGTTTTAGCGTACAGCCTGCAAGGACAATAAAAACACTTTTCTTGCCAGTATTTTGTGGTACATTGCCTTGTTATTGCATCCCATTGAAAACAGACTGGGAACTCACTCTCACAACAGGTAAAATATGATTTCTTCTGCTGTGGTGCTGCATCTTCAAAAGTGGTGGAGAAAACAACAGAATGAGCAGGATGGGAAGCGTTACACAAGGTTACACTTTATTCCAATAGTCCACTTTAGACATTCTGCTAACTAACTATAAGTAACTTTGCAACTACCTTATGCAAATATGCTTTTTATGCAGCCAGTAAGAATTAGAATAAAAAAATGATCTTGGGATTTTAAGCATCGATATCAAGATTTGTACCCAGCCCTATAAGAAATATTTTGTTTGAACATCTGTTTGAACCAAAGTAGTGAAATTATTGAAAATATATGCCATTCTCTTAATTCACTGATATTGTAATAATAACCCCGAACTAATATGATTCTGATCGTTAAAAATGATACGTTTAATATTTTATGCAGAATATTCAGACTGTACTACAAAGAAGGAATGACCCAGTAACTGGTTTTACAGCGTGTGTTAAACTCTCTGCTCTGACTGATTAGTGCAGTTACACGAGACTCAGTCTTGTAAAATGAGTCTCTTTCGGGGGGAATGGGGCACCCAGCTCTCTGATGTGGCTCAGAGATTCATAAACCACCATGTTGTTGAGCATTTGGTGGCAGTATGCAGGGTTCAGTCATGGTCTTGCCTAATGAGACCGTTTTATATTCAGAGAAAGAAAGATGGGGTGGGAGTTTTAAGCCTGATTAACTTCCCAAAATCTGCTTATGTGCTTTTTTTTCACACCAGACTTCAAAAGCTTTTTAAATTTCCTGGACACTGGTATTAAGTGGACTGGTTTACAACTTCTTTCTTGATCTTCAAAGAGTGTATGAACACTGAAGTGAATCTGCCACTGTCCTCAGTTCACGGGGCATCAGATAAACACAATTTGTCAGCAGAAGGGCTAATAAAAAATGACCAGGAGTAGCAAGAGGGTAATGAAACTCTTTATGTGTAGGAGTTTAAAGCTTTGTGTTATAAAATGACCTCTTGTTGCTGCCGGCTGTCTTTCAGTGTAGTGTAATTTTGAGTCTAGTGGTGTATGACCATACACGTGTTTGATTCAAGTGCCCAGAATCGTTTGGTAAAGTGGAGAGGCCCTTTCTTGCTGTATATCAGGATGATGACAGAAGTTATTTGGAGGATGTATGACATATAAGTCACTAACAAAACACTATTATCATTCATATATACATTTATACATTCATACATTTTGTTAGTGATATATAATACAAATTAACTTCATGTGACTTTGTTTTCTTCTGAAACAATAGGAAATATTTAGCTTTATAAAATATTTATACAAGTATTATTATATAAGTATTATAATTATATTGTTTATAATATATAAATTATAATTATAATAAATTATAATATAAATGATTTATAATATAATTACATAATACTGTAGTTATGTAGACACTAACGATCAAGATTTTTTTAACTATTTTTTTTAAAGAAGTCTCTAATGCTTAACCTGCATTAGTAAAACAGTTACATTTGTGAAATATTATTGCAATTTAAAATAACTATATTTTAAAATGTAATTTCTTTCCTGTCATGGAAAAGCTGAATTTTCAGCATCATTAATCCTTCAGAAATCATTCTAATATTCTGATTTGATGCTCAAGAAACATTTCTTATTCACAGCATTTATTTAAAATATGTTTTTTTTTTATGTCAATGTAAATGTCTTCAATATCACTTTTGATCAGTTTAATGCATCCTTGATTACTAAAAGTATTAATTTCTTTAAAAAGCAACAACACACACATAAAGGGACATGGTGAAGAAATAAAATATGAGATGGAAGGAAAAATTATTTGGCAATGCTTTTACGTTCCCCTGAGAAACTTAGCGTTCACACACAAAGAACGCAAGCGTTTTTGTGAGGAAACACAAAGGTTTTGGGAGCGAACGTAAAGTTTTTTTGGGGGAATGCAAAACATTTGCGAGAGAACCAAAAAGCATTGACTCATTATTTTTCATCCCATCTCATTTTTTTTCCACCAACATGACCCATTTTCAGTCTCTGTAAATTTTACTAAAAAGACTCCAAACTTTTGAAGTATAGACTATAATGATTTTAATGAATAGAATGCAAACTTTTAATTGAATAATGACTTTAATTTCAGTCTGTTTCTCACAGAAATATATTGCATGACTTTAAGTTATATGGACTACCTTTCTGGTGATTTTTGTCCTTTTTGGGTTTTGACAGTCAGTATCGCTATCATTATGTTGCATAAGAAAGAGCAGCCTGAACATCCTGCTTTTAATCTCCTATAAGTGGAGTTGGAATGAAATAAGGGTGAGCAAATTATGCCAAAATGTTTTTTTGTTTGTTTTTTGTTTGCATGTAATATCCCCTTAAATCTTGAATCTTGCACGTCCAAAATATTTTTCCTCTTTAAAAGTCAACACTCATAGCACACTCAAATCTGAAAGACCCTTTAGAGAATTCAATTACTTCCAGAGTCATGGAGATGAACTTTCCATTTTGAAGTTGTGTGAAAGGCAGAAGGAATTAATGCAGCAGTATAATGAATGATATAACACCCAACTAATGATGTCTGGATCACAGTGACCTTTCCTCGGTGTGAATGAGGTAAACCACGTCCACCTGTGACCACCCTCAAGCTGTCAGATTGAGGTCTGAATTTGTCTTTTGCCCCACTGAGGTTTGTCAGTCAGTGACCCCTTGTTCTGGGTTCAGACATGAGTGGAGGGACCTATTTATCTTCGTAAGTAAATGTAATTTGCTCATGTCTTTAGCATTTACCATAAATCATGACAACAAGAATCCAAATTTGCCAAACATCAATGAGCACTGATTTACGCTGCAGCACAATGTTTTATTTGACAATGATTGCAATCACTTTAGTTTTTTTTTTACTTGTTTCCATCTCAAGATCCTTCTGAATCATAACCCATTACTGTTATAAAATATGTTGTGTGTCATGGCCGCTGACACTGAACATAACTCATCTAGTAAATACTTTGATAAGAGGTCCAGAGACAAAATCTCTAGTGTACTTTATTACACTTTAAACTTTTCACTGAAAACCTGTGTAATTCTCTTGGCATCACATGTGTGGAACGTGTCAAGTGTCCATAAATATACAGTTGTCTTTCAGGGTAGTCCATATCGGTGTCTTCCTGTCCTATTAAAGCCTTGACTTTGACATATGAACTCTTTATTTAGCCAAAGAAGCACATCATATGTCACGTATCTAGTTAAACACATGTTATCTGTCTCTTCAGAACTGTTTAACCTTACGTTCAGTTCTGTCTTCATTGGATTTAGTTTTTTGACCTATCCATTTGGTATAACTGGACATTCCCTTGTTCTTGAAAAGTTATGCAAATTAAAAGAAATAAAAAAAATACTGGTTATTTTTTTATATTGTGTTGGGTTGCCACTTGATTACCAAGGTAAAATCTGGATAAGTGAAATATAATACTACTACTACTACTACTACTACTAATAATAATAATAATAAAAACTCTTTTAGAACACAACACAAAATAATTGAAAATATTCTCATAAGATGTCAGGCCACTTCTTCATTTCATCCCCCCACCACGGGTGTGATAAATATTAACCATCACGGTGTTTAATAGTGTTTTGTGCGTGCTTCCATAACATGGCTTCTTACCTACCGGCTAGTGAAACGGAAGTCTAACACATTGAAAGGAAGTACGTAATCGTATTTACTTCCGCATTGCAAAATAAGGTGGATACTACATTTGTTCTGAAACTGATAAAAAAATCTGTTCTATATAGTATGTGTGTAGTATGAACAAAATTCAGATGAACTACTACTACCATGTTGTCACTGTCATGTGTCCTACATCATCAGTTGCGTCACTTCACTGCCATTCACAAATCTCCTTCCGTGGCCTCATGGGATTGTAAAGTGTCCATTGGATGCACACTGGAAGTCTCGTTGGAAGTAGTAGGTCATCATTCGGGTGCTTTTTGGCCACGGTTTTATGAATGCTTTGAATTCAGACATACTACTCTGGTCATATACAGTTTTTTTTTTTTTTTTTTTGCCTACTATATGGACACAGGGAAAGTTTTGTGGGGTCCAAAGCTAAGTGATCCATTTAGTGGTTGGGAAATGTGTCTTTGGCTGAGATTAATGTGTTCATATTAAAAAGTGCACATATCATGTATATGGCAATTAAAAGCAAGTAATGGCTCAAGATTACTAAAACTGATACAATCCCTATAAACTTCCATTTACTATATCAGATCATTAAAGAGAAGTCCTAAAAGATGAGCTTTTTTGTCAGTTCTGATATAAAGTCTTCTATAAAAACGGCACCCCTTCTGCTCTAACATCCATTTGATTTTTGTACAGAACAGTTTCTATCAAATATTCATAGTCTGATTCTCAGTGCCAGCCAAACCCTTTGTCATAATTCTCAATTCTACTCTGGCATTTCTCCATTTTATCACATCAGAGTTTTCTGAGAACTGTTGATTAATCCCAATTCACTTTTCCAGGTCCCAGCCTCCCGAAGTTTTATCAGATAACTGGTCCGACATTCTCCTAATGCTACAAAGTCATTTCACGCATGGCACTGAGCTAATCCTCCATCACTATTTGTCAGATATGCTCATCTCTGTCATGTGTATCTAAAGCAGACCCCCGCAGACTGATATCAGGCCTGTAAAATGAGGTGCGGTGAGGCTAACGCCTGTGCGGCCTTGTATTAATGTAACATTCCCAGGCTCCCTGTTGAAAGATATGGGTACATTGCTGTAACGGTCTCTTTGTCATAGTTAATGGAGCCGACTGGGCATGTGGTGAAGCCGTTTGATTCGTCTGCCTCGATTTCGCTTTGTGCGTGTGAAGATTTGGACCTCCTTCAAGGAAAGTCAGTGGGTTTAATAGGTATAATAACAGCAAAACATCAGTATTTTATTATGTGGGGATGATTTCTATAGGTATCTGTGCTCATAATCTTAAATTCACAGCAGAAGGAAAAGCAGAAAGACAACAATGTCATTCAGTTGTCTGATAGCCTTACCCTTCAACTTCTCCGAAAGTCCTCGTCTTATGAGCAACAATCCTCAAACTTTGACTTAAATGTCAAAACCATGTGATATTACAGATTAGCTGTGTCAGGTTAGGGAAGGGACCATCTCACATATGTTTGGTCTGGCTGATCTGTTGGTGATATGTATGCTTCAAAATACATCTGTTTTCCAAAAGCACAGCTGTTTCCAACATTAAGAAATGTTTCTTTAGCACCAAATTAGAATATTGGAAAGATTTCTGAAGGATCATGTGACACAGAAGATGGGAGTAATGGCTGCTGCAATTCAGCTTTGCATCACAGGAATAAATGACAATATAAATTAAAATATATTAAAACAGAAAACAGTTATTCTTAATTGTTAATTTTATATTGTTACTGTTTTTACTGTAAAACCAGCCATGGTGAGCATTAGAGACTTCTTTTAAAAACATTAAACAATCTTACCAACCCCCAAACTTTTGAACGGGAGTGTAAGAGCTCTTGGATGGAGATGAGCTCAAATATTTCCTTCCAAAAGGTCAAGGAACGCCGACTCTAAAGTTTTTAATTCTGTTCTTGAATTTCATTTGATCTTGCCTTCTCCCTATTCCCTGACTCTCATATAACTGTAAAAATTCAAAACCAGGAACAGAAATATGCATTCTAAAACCTGTTGATAAGTTTTGGTGTTTGACTTTGCAGAAGCAGGTGCATCTGCCTACTTGCAGATGGTAAACTGACAGCCAAATAGGGTATATCAGGAGAAGTTAATATTAGATAACATATGGCTTGTGCAACTGGACTATAAATAAGACAAAATACTATTTGAGTTATCATTTAATTTAGTTGCTCTATAGACAGAGCTTCTGATCTGATTTCAGAGAAAGTTTCTTTCTCATACACTTCCCAAAGTGTTGTACATTGTACATTTAGAACGTATTTCTATTTCAAGTTTAATTTGTCATTTACAATGCAATACCCAAATGTGCTTGCACTGTTGCGTGAAACATTTAATGATTAGTTTTCTACTGAATAATGTAATGTTGACATTAGTTTCACAGAGCGTTTCTGAAAATGTTTTTATACAGCTCTAGCATAATTCATATTTGTGTGTAGTCATTTCACTAAGACTGCTTGTGTGTCATGGCATAAAGTCTACAAATGGGAATAGTTACAAATGAGCCATTTGAGAGCTTATCAGAACCTCTTTCTATATTTAAGGCTAAAATTGTTTAAAAAAAATCCGGAGTCTAAATTTGAGTGTTTTTTGTGAGTGTGTGTAGGCCAGAATGCTTGCCATATGCAATAAAAAAAAGAAAAAGTTGAGCTAACTTAAAAAAACAAACGAAAAAAAAAAACAAGGCACTCTCAACTTTAAGTTTACTCAACTAATTTGTTCAAATTATAGTCAACTTAAATACTTTTGTTCATCTAATTCAGCAACAGGTAGTCTTTTGAGTTTTAAAATTCGTGTCAACTCAAAAAAGTAGTTGAGCTAACTTGAAAAAATAAAGCAACCTACTGTATCACACTCAACTTTTTAAGTTAAATCAACTAATTTGCTCCAGTTTAGCTAACTTAACTTTTGTTCATCTAATGAGTAACAAGTTTTTGAACTTAAAAATTCTTGTCAAGGTAACTAGAGAATGTTTAGCATTTAGCAATGCAAGTAGCTACACATTTTTCATTATCAAAGATAACTTCATGGCATGAACATTGTTTCCCTTATAAAACGACAAACTTACTCGGGCAAATGCAGTGTATTGCATACAAAAGTTGCAATGAGATGTACATATACCTAAACATACAAATCTCAAACATGGTGATGATCAACAATTGTAACTCAGTAAAAATATGAATTCTGAATCATATGGCAGCTAAATTACAGTAATAACAGCAGCAGCATAAATGAAGACAGTAAATGCAAAGCAATGATAATTTTTTAATAATAGTTACCACATCATTTTTTCAAGCTGCAATGCATGCTGGAAACTGGCACAAAATTTGTTCACATTATAATATAATGTAATTCTTGGTATAATGTGCCACAGCAATGGATCTCCAGTAAGCTCTAGCAATTCTACAATTTCGAGTGCTTTTTGAAGAAAAAAGAGAATTAGAGAAAATGTGTTTGCCACAGTAAGAAATGAGGCGGTTTGTGATAAAGGGCAGGCTGGTGTTCCATATGTGTGTCTCACATGAGAGCGGTCCATAATTAAACTCTACACACTCAATAACCTTAAAGATTCTGTGCTGCCAGCTTTTTCCCCTTTGTTTTCCACGCTTGTTGTTGGCATGACTCCCCTGCTACCTGCTGAGCTGTGTCGCAGAACTGAAGTACACACCAGTGGCGTCATGTCTGTGTTTTGTCCTCACTCCCTCTGGGAGATCACACTTGAGGAGAAGAAAAAGGGCCTTTCCAGTTCTCACCAATAACATCTTCCAGGCACAGCCGGAGGACACATCCCATGAACTATCACCTTTTCCGAAACTCATATTGCTACCAGTAATGTTCGCAGTAAAAAAAGAAAAGAAAAAAAAGAAAGCTTCTGTTTGGAAAATTGTCCCAGGCAACGGTTAGACTTGTAACTGTTTAATCTTTATACAGCCGCGGTAAACCAACAAAGATCAGGGAGTTTTTATTTCCTTCATTTTGCTTTTTGGAGCCGTGGGCCACATGCATACCAACAGCGACAGATATTGTGCCAAGTCAGATAAGCTTGTAAAACCATAAGGAGCCTTGTGCACATTTTTAGCTAAATGGAGGCAAATGTTGTCAGAGTGTGTCAGTGAGTTCCCCTCAGGAGCCAAAACTCTGCCAAAAAAAAAAAAAAACCTTAAAGACAGAGAGAACACTAGCACATTTTGCTACAATCATTGTTAGCATTATTTCAAAGCTACAATATGTAATTGTTTCGCCGCTAGGGGAACCTCTTACAATAACAAAGGTGTATATTGATGACGCATAAGCAGAATTATGGAACTTGCCATCATGCTGAAGGATCTAATAATGTTTATGGATGAGTGAATACATTGATGTTTTTAACATGACTGTGGTATGAAGCAGGGCGCGATTGCTAATGAGAGACAGATATCAGCGCCACACGCGAGTCCCGCTAATTTAAAGGAATAAGGACATTTCATTCTACCGATGAAAAAATCTCCACTTTTCAGAATGCCGCAAGCGCACCGCGGGTCATGTGACACAAACCAATCAGCTTCACCCTTTCCGTAACAACATTGAAACCTCAGTCAACATGAAGGATGGGCGTGCACCCACCCAAAGTACAATTTTCTATAAAAAAATGAATCTCTGATTCTGTTCTTTTCTCTGACATTTAAGGGTCACATAATATAGGCCTACAAAAACTATTTTACAGTTTGGATAGTTGTTAATATGAGAGTAATGAGACATTATTTAAGAGTATTGTATTACATGAGTAGCTCTCGGCCACTTTCCTTTTTAAAAAGTAGCTCTCAAATCTAAAAAGGTTGGAGACCCCTGGTCTACACTATCACACTAAACTGCATTCAGTTATAAAGTAATTCTATGTGTTAGTTTGTTTGCTATATGAGACTAGCAGTAAGCTAGATCAACATTAGAATAACATACTGATCACATTTCATCATGTTGAGCTGTATAACATTGATTAGTTTTATGTACATTTGCTCACCTCTACATTTGTGCGTCTCTGTCAAGTCGAAGTATGAGCTCTCGGCATCTCAAAAACGCCACGCTGATATTGATCCTCGTTTTAGTTTTCCTTTTGTCCCAAAGTCTGCTTGCCATGGTCCATAATGTTTGAACGAAACAACAACAGCGTGAGCGTGCCGCTAGACGTAACGCAGTTGACCACGTCTATCGCCATGGTTACTATGGCAGTATGAGCGGAAACCAGGGATAATTTGTATATAATTAAATAATTAATTCAGGGGGAGTCGTTTTTTGGTGCGTCACGATCAATTACAAGACACGTCAATGAAAGCCATTGGTCCTCACATCAAAATATAGACGCATATGTGCAAGGATGAGTAAATGATGAAATAATTTATAAAATTTTGGGTGATTTGTTCCTTTAAGAGATTTTTCTGTTGACAAAATATGGAGAACATTTTTTTACCCAGAATTTCCTTTAGGAATATTACTGTGAGCCTAGATTCCTAGATAGTATATTCACAGTGTCAGCATTAATGAAATTACTCAAACTAAAGTAAATTCAAGGTAACAGATGGTGTTTGGACACATTCTGGGCTCGTCATTGACCACAGGGGATGTGCAAAGATCTCATCGCAAACACCTTTCAGTGGATTTGAGAGAATATTAAAACAGGAAATGACATGGGTTTTGTGGTTGTTGTTGTTGTTTTTACATCAGTGGAGGGAGATCCACATTTCTTGATGAACTCTTTTTAGGTTTGAAAATGCAAAAATAGAATTTACACATTCACTGATTTATTCGGGTTTTTTATTTTATTTAAAATATCTAAATGAAGAGGGCACTGTGGAAGAGATACAATGGGACTCTGGGATAGTAATGGTTGTATTTATAGACTTAAAGGTGTATTTTATCCAAAACGTAACCATATGCTCCTCCGCTCTTCCTAATCAGATTTGAGACGTGAGAACCGATGCAATTTGTAATCACTGACATGTTGCCAGTGCAAATGAGATTTGAAAATGACAGTAGGAGGGACATTTTTTTTAATGAATTTATGTTTCTCACAAAACAAAAATTATGCTGTGTGCACCATTTTAATGATATTTTTATATTTGGTATTATTATTATTATTATTATTGACTTTTTGTTGTTGTTGTGCTCAATGTATAGAAAAGTGCAGCGTGAACATTCCTCTAAATTTCTCCATGTGAAAAAAGTGCAAAATATCCATGGAAGAAAGAAATTATGTGCAGGTTTTAGATTGATATGAGGATGAGTAAATACTGTAAGTGAGCAAAATGTAAAAAAAATTGGTGAACTATTCCTTTAATGTTATAGCCACTTATATGTATGCTAAATTTGATCATCTTTAGGGATCTTTATGTGTTCTAAATTATGTTTCTTGTTGCTTATAATGAAAATATATGAGACAAATGTATGAATTTGTAAGCTTTCTGGCAAGTCACAGGGGTTGAGAAAGACTAAATATTCGAATAGATGGCATCAAATAGCTGTTCCTGCTGTTAAGATGAACACTTTGCTTAAGCGAGAACCCGTAAGTCACCTCTGCCTTTCCTTTTGTGTTCACCTTCCCTTGAGAACATGTATTTGTCTTTGTCTTCTTATTACCATTATCTCTCTCTCTCTCTCTCTCTCTCTCTCTCTCTCTCTCTCTCTCTCTCTCTCTCTCTCTCTCTCTCTCTCTCTCTCTCTCTCTCTCTTCTTTCTGTGTCCTCTCTCACATCCCTCACTCTTATCCCCCCCCCCCCCAAGCTCTCTTTTTTTTCATTTTCACCCTGTCTGAGAGCGATGGCCGGAGGCTTCTTTGAACCCCAGGGGGTTTTAAAGGACAGCGGTAGACAATTATCTGCAGCGTGATGGCAGCCGCTCATGGTGTCACTGTTTTTTTCTTCGTTTTTTTTCCGCCCATGCCGCTTTGAATGTCATTGCCGGGTAGGTGCAAATAAGTGGTATCTCTCTACACCATATACGAAGCCCTTGATGATGCCCATCATGAATTGCACTGAACTGTAATATTTCAACGTGAAGATAAATGATCTGATTTCCTTTTCATAAGTCATTGAAACTGTATTTCTCTTGAAAACACATACTTCAGATATCAACATATTTAAATTCTATCATATTCAGTCATTCAACACCTGTATGACTTTCTTCTGTGTCCAGAGTTCTCTTTTTAATTAGACTAGTACAATAAATAAATAAGTTTGGGGTCAGTAAGATTTTATGAAAAAATTATTTTACTCTGCAAGGATGCATTATGTTGCTCAAAAGTGACAGTAATGTTACAAAAAATTATATTTCGAATAAATGCTGTCCGTGTGATATTTCTATTAATGAAAAGAAGAAAATAAATATATTATACTTATATTATAGTTTCCAAAAATAAATTAGGAAATGTGAGGGCAGGACAACCACATGAGATCACACCAATAGCAAACCACAACCATGCAATGATCCACTTAACTCCAGATGCACAAAATCAAGTCCCGCCCTACTTTTTTTTTGAGAAGCTTTTTCACTCTGATATACAGTATGCCATAATAGGGTGTTTTGAACATTGCTAATAAGAAGAAATATTTATATATGTATATGGTAATGGCTGCTAAATATTCACAGGAATAAATTCCATTTTAAAATATTTTAAAATAGACAACAGTTATTCTAAATTGTAATAACATTTCAAAATATTATTGTTTTCACTATATTTTTTATCAAATAAATGCAAGTTTGATAAGCTATAAGGGACTTTGTTCAAAAACATTAAAATATCACGACACTTTTAAACAATATTATAAATTATTATTATTATTTATTATATAAAAAAAAAAAAATCCCTGTTCATATGGCTTCGGAAACTTGGATTATAGCTCACAGGCCATGGACTAGTTTTTTTTTTTTACGCTTCATTTTTCAAAAGTATCTGATTATCTTCTCCTTTTGTGTTTCGTGGAAGAAAGAAAATCATACTGTATTTGTTTGAAATGACATTGGGCTAAATAAATATATTTATATGAAGTATCCCTTTAAGCAGGTATGTTGCCACAGGGACTGAGCCTCAGGGCTCCACATGTTTGACTCTGAATGATGTAGTGCTCACCAGAACTGCACATATGTGAATTTGTTTGGACGAATCTGACAGTCTTTCTTTTTTTTAGCTCAAGTGTGTGTGTGTCTTTCTACTAGAGCTGCACGATTAATCATTAAATGATTGTGATCTTGATTCAAAAACTCATTTGATCTTATTAATAAATGTCAATGAAACGGCTATCTATTAAACCTTTGACAAGTACAATCCCAGCAGAACGTTCAGATCTGTATTGGCGATGCCGCTGAGCCAGAGAGAGCAGTTGTCATAGGCTATATGAAAAAGCTTCACAAAAAGGGTTTTTTCAACAACACAATATCATTATTACAATAATTCAGATTAGCACTCAAGTAGCCTACTGGGATAAAAGTTTATAGTTAGGATATAAACACTACTGTCTATGGAAGCGATCAAAATAGTAAATCACCTTTTGAAACTTGATGTTTCAAATAAAGATTGTTTCAATTACATTGTTACACCAGTAGGTGGCAACAAGTGACTGTGACATTTTGTTTTGTCATTGAATCATTCACTCAAGAGATTAGTTCAAAACACTGATTCATCCAGTAATGAAACAAGTGAAGTCTTTATGAGCAATCAATTAATCATTATTATTCAAATTTATTTTTTAAATAGACCTTTTTTTTTTGTTTGTTCATTCAAAATCATTGGAGAATCGTGATATTGTGAATCTCAGCTGATCCAGAATGTTGCAGCTCTACTGTCTACTAGATCACGGATAGATGCAGGATGGATGTATTGATAACAGTATTGAATAAGTGTGGTGCTTTTTGTCTCCATGTGTTAGTGTGAGCATGTGTTGTGTGATGCTATTGATTTACACGCAGTGGCGATGAGTGTCTTTGTCTGGATCATGATTATTCTTGTGCGCTGGTGGGGGAAGGCTGGGGGGATTTACAGCCAACTCAGCAAACCTGTCAATCTGCCCACCCCTCATTTTAAGAGATTAAACGCAGTGTGTGTAGCTGATATACTGCTGCACTGATAGACACATATGTCTGTTGCTTTGGTTTTCTGTTATATCTTATCTAACTTGCAACATGTCGATGCTTCAAGCGGTATGACATCTCAGTCTTGGTTTGCGGATGTGAAAACAGTAATGGAACCATCCCAGCTAACAGGGAACGTTCTCAGAAGTTCTGGCAAGGTTCTCTCAAAGTTATGAGCAAACATTATTCCAGTAACGTTAATGGAGTGTTTGTTCAAAATCTGGTCTTTAATAACGTTCTCAAAATAGCACAAATGTCTCGGGTTACTTGACTGTGTTATGGGGGTAACAGTTTAGGACCAAAGGACCAGATGTTTGAAAGAAGACCCGGAGTCAGAATTATAATAAATTGAAGAAAAGTTTTACTGAAGATAGTTTGCAGTTTCATCAGCAGAAGTCAGCTTCAAGACTCACACAGGAGTTCGTAGGCCGCCCCGCTTACAGTTACAAAGATCACAGCAGTTATACCCTACACCAAGGTCTAAGCTACGTCATTGCTTACAGGTTGCAGTTTCTGATTGGCTAAGAAATAGATAAACATAGTAATTTTCCACACATATACAGATAGACTGAAGCATATCTCCATAGATTATGCAGCTGACACTCGGACCCTGAAGTTAGGCACGTCGTGACCTTCCAGGTCGCAGATTTGGGTTGCTGGGCGCCAGCATGTCCTGAACAACAACTCAGTCAATCTCCAGTAATGCCAGTGGTTTCCCTAACCTGTAACCAAGAAGACTAACACACACACCGACACACAGCTTTTCCAAGGTTGGATTTGGCTTGGCTCTAACTATAAACAGGAGAGTCCTCTCAAAACATCAAGATAATGCGTTCTTTCTCTCAATAAGAGCTACACTTTAGTCTAACTGGAAAGTAAGGCTTTAACAAAGAAATGGTCCCTTAAACTATTGGCTTCAATGACCCTTATATGTTTTAAAACATTGAAGACCTTTCTCAAACACAAAACATGTCCCTATTTCATTTCTGGTAGCCGGGATAAATAAGCAAGCACTGTTACTGCATTCAGATATCAAATACAGACATCAAAGAATACATGAAAAGAACATTTCAGTAATCACACTGGTAACTTCTATAACAAAGTAAAATCTCCAGAGAAGTCATTCAACTCATGTGATATTTAGAAGGAAAACTATTGATTAATACCTTGATTATAATCACTCATTACATATATATTGAAGCAGCAATGGATTCCAATCCACCCCCTTCAACTGTAACCCTGTTCCCTGAAAAAGTGAGAACAAGATGCTGCGCTAATAGTGCTATGGGAAAACATCTTTGTTTGACCGGTTGTGATAACCGCTTTAAATAACCTCTGATGATGACATCATTGGAATGCGCGCTCGTGAGAGGCTATAAATAGATGTGATCACCAGGTATCACTTTGTCTGTAGAGACGTCTGAACACATACTCAGTGTGGAAATGTAGCGCAGCATCTTGTTCTCCTTTTTTCAGGGAACAGGGTTACAGTCAAGTAACCCGAGACATTCCCTTTCAAAAGCTACTCTCAATGTGGCACTGACTGCGCTATGGGAATGAGAATACCAGCGCCGTCGCACCGGAAGTGTCTGACCCCTCAAGGTGTGTAGTGTGTGCTCACAAACACAAGGAAGATCTTAGACATTCCAATGCAAGACTGATTCTTTCTTAAATCGAATCTTTATGGTCCCTCACTAAGGCAACCTCACCTTCAAATGCAAGTTTTAACATACTGAATTATAATCTGATGTTAACATTTTATAAGGTCACTAAATAATTTATGCGCATCATATTTCCTCTGATCAATTATGAATCAGACATGATTTTATCATGATTTCATCATATTCTCCAGCATGTACATTAATAATCATCTATTTAACACAATCACCGATGTCAGTGCATTGCTTCAAACCTTGTACTAACATGAAAACATCTGGATGATTGACTGGTAAGGCCTTGCATTGACAGACACAAGAAGGACATGCATGTGTTTATATTATTATTCAAATATGTATGTGTGGTTTGTAACATGGAGTCTCCAGGGAACACACTCACCGTACTGGCCTGCCTGTCTTCACCCTCATTACTCGCACATGGAGGCGCGTGGGACCGTTCCGAATCAATCTTTATAGTATGATACAGTATGTTGTTAGTTTTACATTTACTATTGACATGAGCTGTACATTTCATTCAAAATTTTCTTTAACTGTATTAAAAATATTTGAATAAAAATAAATAATAATAATAAATATATGATTACAGTGCAGTAGTATTATTGCGATTAGTAACATTTCTTTGATTTGTTTAGTTTTGTTATTTATTTATTTATTTATTTATTTACTTACTGTTCTCAGCTGATCACATTCCTGCATCTTCACATAATGTCTTCACATTTCCTAGTCAGAGATATTTCTGTTGGAGAACGCCTGGCACAATGTATCATGCAGCGTATTGGCTCACAAGACCCTTAAAGGGATTAACTTTCAGTGCTCCTCCTCGGCATGACAGCATCTGTGATGGGGTATCTGTGCCACAACGTCATCACGACCAGATGATATGAGCATGCTGACACACTGCCACACTGGCAGTGCCAACAGGGGCCTGGCACAGAGCTGGGTGGTGTGGTCAGTGTATGATGAAGCACAGTGGCAGCCGGTGTACTGGCCACCCACAGCCAGAGTCATGGAATGTTTGGCCATGTGTACAAGTCTGGACAGTCACATTATTAACACACTACTGCTTAATAGATTTGTTTTTCATGTAGATGGTGTGCTGCCATCTACTATCTCCCTCTAAGGCATAATACTAACTGAAATGTAACCTGTAAATGACTGAATTGACACTTTTTACATTGGCATGCGTTGGCATCAATTTATGGTAAGATTTTGGATTTATATGCACACTGCCATTCAAAAGTTTATGGGGTCGATATGATTCTCTTCTGTGTCTCTGTATTTGATCAAAATACAGAAAAACATTAATGTTTTGAAATAGTTCCATTTTAAACATCCTCTATTTTGATATATCTTCAATATATCTTTTAATAATCTTCAGTGTCACATGATCCTTCAGGAATCATTCTAACATTCTGAGATGGTGCTCAGGCAAAATTTCTTATCAATGTTGAACATTTTTGTTGCTTAATATTTTTGTGGAAACTATGACATTTTTTCTTCAGGAATAGAAAAATTCTTTATCAATGTCCTTGCTGAAAAAGGTATTAATTTCTTCACTGAAAAATATCTTTCTATAAAGTTTTGAACAGTAGTATATATACTGTATTTTGCACTAATATATATATATTTATATTAGTTGAATGATTGCTGCTATGATTTAATAACAAAGATATGATTTGAACAAAAAATGTTATGCTTGGATCATTTATGGTTATGACCTTCTCTATCCAACCCCTTACATATATGATTTAGTCACACTGCTTTAATTAGAAGCTTAATTATATCAGGCTGTATGAATGTTATTTACAAGACTGTTTCACCAATACTATGTAAAATTTTAGGTTTCATATATGCAATATGCATAATTGCCAGATGTTTATGACCATATTTCATTAAAATCAGGGTCCGTTTACACTGCACCGTTTTCAACTAAAAACAGAAAACCATTTGTGTGTTTTGGCCATTCATTTACACGACAACGCCGTTTTGACGGCCTGCAAATGCAAACTTTTGAAAACGGGTTTCAAAGTGCACATTTTTGAAAACGATACCGTTATCGTCTCTGTTTAAATTTATGAAAACGATGACATGATGCGCATGTGTATTACGTGTTTAGATGGGTGCGTGGGGTATCTTTACTAAGTGACATCGCCAACTACTGGCCTGGCATAAATAATACAGAATTTTTTATCGTTTTCACAGATCCGTGTGAACGGGGATCGTGACAATGTTGGCGTATATACACGAAAACACAAAGGAAAAACTTTCACTTTATTTATCACTTTTTTTTTTTTCCGAGAGTCGCTTTATTGTGGAAATTATAGTTAAATTGAATTGATGTTTAGACCACACCTTTAGCGTAAGCTTTTTACCAAGCTCTTTGCAATGCTTTCTTTGAGTGCCTTATACTAATTTACACAAAATGCTATGAGAATGAAGCATTATATAATGATAATATAAATAATATAAATTTGGCTGTCTGCACTTTAAAACAGCCTTTAAGTGGGATGTGTATGTGATAACTAAGAATGGTAAATATAGCTCACAAGGGTTTTGAACACACTGTAGAATTCGGCTTTATATTATCATCATATATAAACCTAGAGGAATTCTGATTAAAAGTACAGTGCGTCTAGGGTTGCTTAATAACAAAAGGAGGTTAATGCGATCATGAAACATTAGAAGTAAATCCCCAAAACTAATTTAGGAAACTATCCAAATAAGACTTAAACACTTGTTATTTACCACAGATCATTTTTCCACCAGTTTGGTTCTCTGCTGCCCCAAGTGTATTCCGGCTATTTGTGTGTGTTTTTTTTTTTGGCCTGCCTGAAGCCTTATGTCTCTTTTGTCCACACAGGTGGTCAGCCTTATATAGCATAATTATTATAATTATCTCGTTCTGTTTCTGATAGCGTTAGCAGTGCTTAAATAGTACTTTTTAAATAGAATGGATCAAGTGGCAAAATATTTGCTAGCGTAAAGAACACTAGAATCCCAAGGCAGAATACAAACAGCAATTAGCCATCTTTCTTCAGCCTTACAATTTTAGACCATAATGGATAGATTCTTTAAGAGCCACGCAACCTTGCACAAATAATCACATGACGCCAAAGTCTCCTCTTACCTCGTAAAGGAAGTTCTTATTTATTTTTTCTCTAGTCTTGATGCATGAACACCACCTGGAAAATGTCATTGCCGTGTCAAGTGACACAAATGTCACCCTTTGTTTATCCTGAATAAGCAATAATTGGCAATAGTTAAAGCTATTAGTGAGTATTAACCGAGCACTTGTGTGGCACTCTGCGGGTTACTCTCCTCTATGCCAACCCATTAAAGCTAAACACCATTTAAGCTCGGCAGCATATTTAGTTCATTATTCCTTTAATTGCTTGTTTATGTCTAGTAATTACAACCACTAGTGACACAAAGCCTTAGCATTGCACATTCAAATAGAATTTCCAAAATCAGACAAGGCGATTATGGCAGAAATGGCACAGGCCAGACAGACGCGCCCTTCCCTCATTTCCCTCTGAAGCCAGTCAATAAACAATTTGCATATCTTTAGTCCATCAATATTTAATAGCAGCCAGCTAAAGGGCTCCTCTCTCAGGCTCAGTCAGGTTTGATGTTTGATGCTTTGAAATGTGCCACAGACAGCAATCGCACAGTCCCCTGAGGCTTTGTGTGCGCTGCGTGTTTGTCTTTGCGTGTGCACGCGGGAGTGTGTGTGTGTGTGTGTGTGTGTGTGTGTACGTATTGTTCTTTTGAAAGCTTTCACTAATGTGTGTATTCTAGGCTATCTGCCATACTGAGTATAACTGCATACGCTAGAGTTGCGGTTACTGGTTTTGCTTCAGGAGGTTGGACAAGTTGATATTGAAATGATATTCAGCAAGTTGTGACCCAATATCATTTCATAATAGAAGGCTATATGCTGTTTTTCATACACAATATATAATCTATCAATTATTTTAAAATATATGACTATAATAATTAAAATAAGCCAATAATACATTTCACAAAACACTACATTTAACTTTTTTTTTTTTAATGAGTGCCTTGTTTCTACAAAGTGACATCTAAATTTGCGCACTGCTATTTTGTTAGTTTCATTTTATCATTTTAATTTATTTTTCATTTTATCATTTGAATTATTAAAAAAAAATTATAAAAGAATCATCATGTTATCATGAGCTGCTCACGTGTAAATGAACACAGTGCTGCACTTCACTCTAAAGCATGCAGTGCATATATTTATTGAATCAAATCACAGCCTTTGTGCTGTGCAATATTGCGACTTCGATTTGTATTTCCATTAATCCTTCAGCTATACCAAGACTCCCACTGTCCACAACATTGTTTGAAGGCCAGATGACTTTTCCAGCTGTTCGTAATTTACTATTAACGTAAAAATATATATATATTTTTTGAAAGGACAATTTCTATCCAATAAAATAATTCAAAGCTTGGTATAACTACAACTAGAAATTACATTCATTACAAAAATGCCCATGGAGTTATACGATTTTATTAAATCCTATGACTTTCCAGGTCTCGGAATCACACTTTTAAAATTTGGCTACCTCATATATTCAGTTTTTTCAAGACAGTGGGAACCCATGGTTCTTCTTCCTCAAAAAAAAGAAAAAAAGAAAAAAAAGAAAAAAGAAAACCAACTGTGAGAGAATGAATTAAGATTTTATTTAGATTGATAAAATATTTAGATTTTTTGTTGTTTTGGCTTATTTTCATGTGTGTTTTGCCCTTGGCAGTTTGCTGAGGCCCCCTAGTTCCCCTGGTTAAAGTCCCCATGAAATCAAAATGTATGTTTTTGGCTTTTTGTATGAATATCTTAGCGTTAAGGTTATCTATAAGCTAGAGTACTCCAAAACAATGATAAAATTCGCATTTAGAAGATATAAGCGTTCAAAACTCTCTCACTTCTGCCAATATGGATCAACGATATCGATGACATCACTCTGCATCAGCTTCTCATCAGATTTTTTGTCCAATCAAATGCTCTCTAGAATCTGAAGCGTCCCGCCCCCTACACTATATATACACTGAAGCTGCGGCTGAAATCGGTAACTTGTTCACACAATTACTATTTTCTATATGATAAATGGTACATAGTGCACTATATAGGGGATTGGGAACGATTCAGACAGTGTAAATATGCTTTCCACAGAATCTGGTTTTAAATTGGTGTCTGCTCCGGTCCAGAGACACATCATATGCGCGAGACGGCAAAGACCACAAAATGTATAGGACCCATTTATATTCTATGCAGAATGCTGTATTTTAATGCCCTGGTGGAGATTAGGAGGAGAAACAGCACTGACGAGTAGAAGAGAGTTAACACCAATGCTATGCACCTAAAATAAATTACACACTTTTCAAACTACACATCCTCAGCATGATTGTTCACTGTTTTGCTTTAGTAACAGTTTCATATTAAATCTACAAGGGGAATCTTTTATTCTGTGGCTGTCAAATGCGGCTTTGCCGAGCTCAACGGCTCTGGCCGAGCTGTGATATAAATTAAACAATGTTGGCTATTTAAAAAAAAAAAAGGGGGGGAGTAGCTGCTCTATGTCCCGCACCCTGTCTTCCTGTTTCAGTAGAAATTTAACACATTGAATAACACTGCTCATTTCAGGGCACTTCAGTGGGCCTTTAAGAACCTCTGCTCTATAGGTTGTACATATGTGCCATCTTTGTGAAATCGTGGTGTATTCAAAAGGTCGGACAGTTCACTCCTAATCAACAAAAAGCTGCTATATTTGTAAATGATCTGTGACTATAAATGTGTGTATGTGTGTGGTTGGAGTGGTGTTAGCATTCTGAACTGAATTTTAATGATCAAAACAAATGAGCCAGTTCAGACCTGCAATTAGGGGACAGTAATGGCTACATGTCGCCTGTAAATGAGCAACACGACGGCCTCTTTACCCCCTCTGGAGTAAACCTCTGCCCCTGGAGAAGCCTCATTAACTGGGCTGGGTTACGGGGGGAAAGGGGGTGATGGGGCTCTTTAAAGCTCAATAACCCTGGAGAGCTGGGGCTGGAACCTGTTCCCTATAACAGACCGCATTAGTTCAAGGTGTTGCTGTCAATCATCTTTTCTTGTGATTCTGATTTAATGGCTAATAATATGTGTCTGGTTCCATCTACAAGATTGATGGACATGTTACATGGCTTTTACATCCTTTACTTCTATATAGGTGCAATTGCTTTTTTCCTAGTAGCTCACATTATAAAAAGTGATCAGTTGACTTAACTTAAAAAAAGTGAGGAAACCTGTGCCTTAATTTTTTCAATTACGCATGCAATTTATTTACTTAATAATTTTAAGGCAAAGGGTTTCAAGACTTTAAGTTAACTGATAACTTTTTACAGTTCAATTACAACTACGCATCATTGCATTAAAAGTGCTTCGACATATTTGACTTGCTAAGATACAGTGTAATATAGGTTTGTAATTTTTAACAAAATAAACTACAAATGCTATAGTAAAAACTTGTTAAATGTTTAACTGTAAGTTGTCATACCATCTACGGAGAAAAACTGTAAAATATGTTTTTTGCAAGTAAAAACTATGAACTACTATGCATCTACTGTATACTGTGAAAATATTACGGTTACAGTGACAATAATAATGCATGCGCAGTGTATAGGGTGAAATTTTATTTCATGCCGACATTAAACACCAAAACACTTCTAATTCTTGCATGTGTAGTGTGAACGCAAAGTTGCATCCTATGAACTTATACTTGTTTATTTGCTTGTTGTAAGGTTCATTTCCAATTAAAAATCTCTATAGGCCTATTTCAGCATGATTGTCCCATATATAGCAAAGCATCAGATTGAGGTCCCATGCTACATGATCACCATACTCATCTATTATGGTATTCCAAGGTACTTCAAGCTGTTACAATAGAAGTACCATGGTACAAAAAAAAAAAGGAAGTTGTAATAAACAGCATATACCGTATATCTGTATTCTAATTAGTCTCAGTGTATTGTTGGTTGGTTTTTGGTCTGCTTATGTGAAGATTCCATTTTAGAGCCCTAACGCTGAAATATAAGAGAAAGACTCGAGCCTTGTTGTGGATTTGACCCACGTACGACGGCTTCAGCACTCCCAGAGAGCGACGCTGATAGCTGCACAGCAGAGGGAAGCTGTCTATTAACATTTAAATGATCTTCCTCTGAAAGAGATAATATTATGAAAGAAAATGAAGAATTAGTGTAATGCGCAGGTCTTAGCTGGTTGGAACGAGCTCTCACTCGCCTTTGGAAAGTAATAAGTACCTCCCAATTACGCCTAATGAATTCTAATGGGCCTTCGCCATTTACAGTTCATCCATGCTCAGTATGGGGACTCTTGGTCTTATTTCTTACGCAGTAAAAGTGCAGTTAACTAGTGACGGACGGGGATATACTCATTTTGTCACTTTCTAATAAATGCACATTTAATGTGTTTGAATGCTATAGCAGTCTTTTGTTTGGTACACTGTGTATCTGAAATGCTTTGTGACATTTAGATATTTTATATTAATGTATACTGTCATACCAGTGTATAACTGAGCATATACATTTCTGCTTGTATTTATATCAGAAATTGCACCAGCTCAAAAATACGTTTATTTGAGCTATCAACAATCATTGCAGTCTTCTATGCTCCATTAAAGTTTGCTTGTTTTTTCATTGTTTGCTTTGGTCTTGGATGATGCAGGCCTTATGCTGTGGTTAAATATCACTGAAGGACTATCAGCAGAGATGAGATTCACTGTATCCTTTGTTCTGTTGAGTAAGTTGGAGTGTAGAGGGGGCTGCGGGGAGAAGGTGGGCTCAGATTACACAGCTTTGGAACACTGCCACCATATGGATGAGGTGTAAACTTAACCATCACAGGGATTTTTATAGAATAGATATTTATGAAAAAAGAAGTACTTTAGCATTCTTTTAAAAAGAGAACTGTTACAGAAATAACTTATGAATATGGGCTACTTAAATGCTGGCTGAATGTAATGTTTACAGACACTTAATTGCATGTTAATTGGAATTATTAATTGTTAATTAGTTGGAATTATATTAAATGCAATTAGCTGAAATTGAAAGTGCTCTTAAGAAGAACCTAAATACATCTTTATGTAACTTCATAATTCTGTTATCTTTGAAATATGGTTACTGCCGACTGACAAGCATTTATGGTAAATTAAAATTTCTATTATAACTTGTATGTCATGTATTTTGATATATTTGTAATTGCACAATTGTAATGATTGTGTTGCAATTTAGTACATTTAAAACATAATCCCCCGGTTTCACAGACAAGGTTTAAGCCTAGTCTCAGACTTAAATGCATGTTTGAGCTGTTTTAACTGAAAGCAACTTGCACTGATGTATCTTAAAATATGTCAGTACCATTGTTTTGTCTCAAGATGCACACCAGTAATGTTGTTGTTGTTTTTCCTGAAGGGATGGTACTTAAAAGTCCTAACTAAGGCCTAATCCTGGCTTAATCTAAGCGCTGCCTGTAAAACCAGGCCATAGATATTTTAGGTAGTCTCGTCTGAAAGTCAAGTTGTGATATCAAGCTTTTGAAACTTTATCTTTTACTTATCCAGATTTGGCTCCTCTTCAGTCTGCCTGTTGAATTAGCTTGATCAATTTAGAATTAGCATCCTGACTATTACCTTTGGAATGGATTTCACCTAAAACAGTCGAAGAGAGGTTTAATTTACAAGCTAATCATGAATCAAGTTAGCATTTCTAATCAGATTAACCAAATTGAATCGGTTTTATCTAGCTAATTAATATTCTGTAATTAAAAACTATCTAAACTCTAAAGTGTTTGGTACCGTTATAGTATTTTGCATTATCTATAGCACCAAAGGTCCTTCCTGATTCTAATGAGGAGGTATATAACACTTCCGGACTGACAAGTCTTTGAAGAACTTTGAACTTTTTGCGCGTTCTGTGTTTATTATACTACCGATGGTTTAACATTTATTCCACTAGCATTTGAATCAAATTTCGCTTAAATCACAGATGTGTGCCGCAGCTCTGTTGTTTCATTTAAGTGTCTGTCTTTTGATTTTGGGATTCCATCAAGCGGCAGAACACCATTGTGGAAATGCTAATGAACTCGGATGTCGCCACACAGTGATGGAGTGCTCACAGTGACAAATCCTTTATTCAACAGAGCTTGCCTTGATATATGGTGCAATTTCCACTTTTTTTTATTTAATCTATAACTTAATTCCAACAATGTAATAAAATAACCTGAAGGCACCTTACAGCAATCGTTTAGTGACGTCTGCTGACGTCCTCTAAATGTGCATTGCTACGACTTTATGGCTCAGTGGCTTAGCAGATAGACGCTTATCACTGTGTCAGATCCCAGCTCTCTCCAGCCCCCCCTGGGGTCAGTAGAGGATATTTGGAGATGATTTAATGTGTTTAAACCAGTGATCATATTTAAATGAAGGTGGTGGTGGTGGGTGGAGTCTCAAAGATGAACACAGAGACATAGCAATGAGGTATGCATCTTTTTGGTTGTTGCACAAAGGCAATGCTTTCTGATATTAGGATAATTGTTATATATAGTGTACAGTATATAGTGTTGTGTTTGCTGGGAGATTGCTGCTTACAGACACAAAGTCAAAAGTCAAGTTTTTTTTTTCTGCCGTTTTATCCTCTGACAGGTGAAAATCATAATTGCTTATTCCTTGTAAGAAAAATATACACGTTCAATAGGGCTGTGCCTGAAGCAAAATACCTTGAACGATTAATAAATTATCAGAATTAAAAAAGAAAGAATTAAAAAGTCATGAGAACTAATTCTGAAAACTTGATGTTTCTCTCTCTCCCCATGTGTAATGTGCAGGTATCTGTACAATATAGCTGTACCTAAAAATATAATTTAGTTTTTTTCCCCTCACTTTTCATTTAAGCCCTTCCCACACCCTGATTCTATCCGCATATAGAAACACAATATTGTCATTGGAACAATTACAGACAATGGATTTGCTCCACAAATAAGTCAGCTCTTTATCGCCGCCCTAGAGGCAAGATCTGTAGGAACATAAACACGGCTTCTGTGCCCACCTTTCCCACCCAGTGATACAAAAAGTATGATATCCTATTTATTATCTGCCTTTGAGAGGCTGGGAAAGGGATTTGTCTTACCTATATCCTGACCCACTGAACATTCCCAAGGTGCCCTATCCAGAGGTAAAAAAGCCCTTTAGCTCTCCTCAACAGTACACCTCTTATTCTGGGAGGGCCTCCCCGGGGAGGATTCAATTAACCAGTCAGTGCGTTTGGGACGATTTAATCCCCGAAGCCTCATTTATCTCCATAGCCACACATCGCAAAGGCCAGACTCTGGAAGAGCGCCGCCCTGGATTAGCATGGCGCGCTTTGCACATTATGTACAATGGCTCTTCACAGCGAGGCGATTACACAGGAGCATATTCAACACGGAGGATTTACCCTTACATGCTTTCGTGTGTGAAGGGCTACCTCTACCTGTGTATACAACGCCAAAAGTGTGTTTAATTTTTGCTATGTGATTTCACAGAGGAGTTGAAAAGCTAAGTTAATTTGCCCTTGGGCCTGTTTTAACAATATGCCGGATACAGATTACAAATTACAAATAAAATACTGATTAAAAATAAAAAGAACCAAATTAATGTTTTCATGTCTCTTTTTTTGCAGTTTAGTCACGGTCATGCTTCCTGTTTCATGCCATGTGATTCCCTGTTCAACCTCGTGATCTTTCATGTGGTTCCTTTGGTTCACGTGACCGATCAGTCTGCACAGCGCCAGTTGTACACACCTATTGTCTTGCTAATCTTGTTATCGGTTCTGTCTTTTCATTGGTTCATGTTTATCAGTTCCACTTTGTCATTGGTTGTTTTTGTCATGTGATCTCCGTTGTCTTGTATTTAAAGTCCCCCAGTGGTGAAAATCCAGTTTTTAATGTTGTTTATTTGTCTATGAGGTGTTTTAATATGCTTTAAGACAAACCATGTGCAAATTCATAAATCAACACCATTGCTGAGTAATTTCAGCAATTTTAAAATTACATCACACACACGCTATATTGCTAAATCTTCCCAATTTTTCACATCAACAGAAAAATATACCGGGATAACCTGGCATCTCTCGAGACTCCCCTGCTAGTTCTTTGTTAATGATATGCTAAAGCTGGCCGGCAAATTGACGTGATTGGTTACAAGGTAGTTTGTTAGGTCAGAAACACCAGCGATTTCAAACTGCGTTTTTGAGACTGTCTTTGGTTCACCGCTAGCCTGACGTCGTACTCAGATTCTAGTCAGAATGTGAGTCTGATGCTGCTCCATTGGGCTGTGATTATGGGGCGTGTTTCAACCGAACCAGGAAAGAAAATGCCTCTGCACTCAATTGGATAGACCCAGTGGCGCAAAAAGTGGGTATGCGCTATATGCGGTAATTATTATTATTTTTTTTTAAATATATAACTAGCTGCTGTTGTGCGTTTCTAAATAGTTTCTGCATTTCCTCAATGTTATATAACTTTTTAGAGGACTAACAGGCTAGAGTAGGATATTCATAAGATTCCATCATATAATTTTGACATAGAGATAATATCGCGAGCAGGCGGGGGCGCCGTGAGCGCTGAGCGAGCAGGTACGAGTCGAAAAAGATGGATAAAGCAAAAAAGCTGTCGGGACTAAAAATAGAAAAAGAAAGAGGGAAAGGGAGATGGAATGTCAATTGATGCGCCAGCAGCTTAATAAGTGAATGGTCAAAGGCAACAGGTAGGATTTAAAGTGTGACGTCCACGCATGTAGGCTCGGAGATTCCCGGTGGGCCGACGTGCTTTTTGGGCCAATACATCTAATAGGCTATTTTTTATTTATTTTTGTCTTTGTCTTAACGGCCCATAAAACTCGTACCTCGGCGGCCCATTCGTTTTGTTTTGTTTTGCTTAATTGGCTGCGCTGGGTTAGTGCCGTTGTAATGCATTGGTCAAAAAAAAAAGAGAAAAAAGTTTTTTTTGTGTGTGTGTGTGTGACATTTTTCATTAAACACGTAGATCAGCGGCCCATTGGTTCTTTTCTTGATTGGCACTGGGCTGGCCCAATCACATCTTTAATGTGAAGTATAGAAATTAGTACAAAACTAATTATGAAAGTTTCCTTTATTTTTCAGTGCATTTGTTTTACAATATATGGCTATTACTATCATGGAATTAATATTATAACTATTATTATGTAGTAGTGTAATGTAGACAGACTGTTACTAAAAAAGGTTTGAATTTTTCTTTGTTTAATTTGCACACTGAATATGGGTTGGATCTTTTAATTTTGAACTCTCAAAGTGCACCAGATTGATGAATTCAACATTAAAAAGCACAACATTTTCCAACGGGTGAGCATGCCCCCGAACCCCCCTAGAGGGACAGAGGTCCACTCAGCAGAGGATTCATCACTGTGAAGTATAGTTCAATTTTATTAATAAATGACAATTTTGTACTTATTTAATCTGTTAGCTATCACTCGTTCCTCACTCATTAGGCTACATGGCACAGTTATTTTATTTTATTTTATAAAAAAATTTTGGGGGGGGGGGGGGCGCCAAAATTGTTGCTGCATACCCCTGACACTGGGTAGTTGCGCCCCTGGATAGACCTACAACCAATCAGAGCAATGGAATAAGTGACTCAACTGCACGCATGCTGGAAGAAGTAGAAGAAGATGAGTGTAAACGATCTTTGCCGGTGTTGTAAAAAGAATTTATGGATACACGGAGTACTTACCAGCACGATCATAATTTTTAAGAGAAATAGTAAAGGTGAATGCATATACGAACAAGTTCTCTGTTTAGGATTAGAACTCGACAATACAGCAAACAAATCTTATCGCAACCCAAGCTCTCTTTGGTGACGTGGATGATTACGTTACTGTTGATCATCTGTGCATCCTCGTATAAAGCCCGCCCTGACAATTTGATTGGTCCGAACAGCTCTGGTTCGAGCATAGTTGCTCCACAACGGATCAAGTCGAGACCGAACTTCCCGACCTCAAATGTTGTGGGCGGGGCTAAGTTCGGCTGGCATCCAGGCTAGTTCACCGCAGTTTTAAGGAGAAGATTGTCAGCAATGGTGTTGACTTATGAATTTTCACATGGTTTGTCCTAAACCATACTAAAACACAACATAGGCATATAAACAACATTATAAACTTGATTTTCACCACAGGTGGACTTTAGGTTGTGACGTAAGGAATACAGTTTCCGGGTCCAAGCCTCTACTTGCTTCAATTGAGAATACTATCTCAACAGTGGTTTATAAACACAATTTATTCATATAACACAATTAATTAAGCTTTTAAGCTTTTTAAAAAATAAATAAAAAATAATAATAATAAAAAAATCATGATTTACACTACAGTCTCTTTTTGGGAGTATTTCAGCACACTGTGAGTGTGTTTTACCACTGTTTGTTGTTTGCTTTTGGCATCTAGTGCATTTGGACGCATGACCTCAGACTTAACAAGCTGATTCCTTTAATTCTTCACGACTCAGGCTCTGAAACATTCATTAAACTTCATACAAACCGCACAAAATAGCATCAAGAATGCATTTCTTACATATTTTAGATCTTTTATACAGAAAACAAACTGATTACAAAAAGAAAAATTCTCCATGTATGATGCATCATTTTGTGGACATGTGGTACAAAGAGCCGCACAGGCGTCTCTATCCTCCTGGGATGAACTACAGAATCCTATGATTTGTCTGCTTGCAGCTTTAAATATGAGAGGATCTTATTCTCATGTCCTTCTTATACCTGGATCTACATTTTAATGGGCTCATTACCGCCTGGGCTGTTGAGTGGCAGGGTGAAGTCTAAATGGGGCCTCTATTTCCTCAAAGGATAGGATCCAGACCGTTTCAGCACAAGGTTTGGAGCCCATGGCGAGCCAGACCTCAGATAATCCATTTTTCCACCCTACTTGTCTTTGTGTTAGGGGCAAAACCATGTGACGCTATTGATAAGACCGGCCCAGCAGGGGTTAAAGCAGTGTTCATCGCCAATCCCCTGCCCCAATCTAACACATGAAATATTCAGCAGGCCAATTGAGTATTATTGTTAATACCTGGCTGTACATACTGCTGAAATATTAATAAGCAATATGTGTGCTATAATTTGATTAATGCATGACCAGATCAGAAATGAGTCTGAACACTGCAATTGAAATCCCTTTGAAAAGAGCTGATGGTGGATTTTTAAATTATATGAAATATGTTCCGATAATTCACTTCAGATTTTGTACAAATATTTAGATTTTCCATGGGAAATGAGAGGGAGTTCTGTCTATATTAATAGGGAAACATAGCATTTTTTTTCTATTTTTACACACTTAAAGTGTCCATAATATAGAGGATGAAACTTTCACAAATAATAAATAAATGAATATACAACAGGGGTGAAATGACCATCTCTTTATCACACTTTATCAGTCGTAAATAAAATAAATAATAAAGTAGTAAAATAAATAATAAAGATAATAAAATAAATAATAAAGTAGTAGGCTAAAACATTTATGACAAAATTGTATGAAAATTAAAATACAGTTTCCTCATTTCAACTTGTAGTTATTTATATTTTTTTATTTGTGCGGTATACATGGATTTCATCACATTTATGGATGTGTGTATTTATATATGTTCTGCCCTCATATCACAGGGCATTTATCATTAAAGCAAAATTTCCCATTGTATATTCTTTGAGCAATGTGCTTTTCTTCACAGAAGTCAACCAACCATGGTTTTGCTTCCATGCTCAAAAACAGGATAAAAGAAAGTTATGACCTGTGCTTGGTCTCTTTTTTGTGTGTTTGAGATCTGACCTTCTGGACAACCAAGAGCACATGTTTTTGGTATTGGTAGGCTTCCAGCCAGCTCTAGCATTTCTATCCATCAATTCTGAGCCTTTGGGTCCTTAATATAAGCGGCTTTTCTAAGGTCACGCTACCACAACCTCTCTGTTTCCACCTCTACATCACTGATTCAGGTAGCTACTCTATTTACAGTGTGCCTTTTGCCTCAGTTGTTTTAAAAATCTTTATTTTATTAATGCATATCTGTTAATACAACATCCTTGTTCTCTTTTTTTTTTATGGTAAATTTAACCTTACACGTTTAAAAGCTCAATGGCCAGAGCTGTGACTTATCTGTTATAATATATCTGGGGTGCTCATGTGGAAGATAGTTTGATTTGGACCTGTCTTGTGTCCTGATCTGTGTCATTACTGCCTCTGTCAATATAAAAAAGAACCCCCACTGCCACAGTTGCCATCTCTCATTGATTTTAAGCAGCAGTGGATGGTGGCAAAATGGATATGTACTGGTAATGGCACCAGTTTTTGCCAATGCAATACATTACTTCAGTCACTTACATACATCACAATTTTAGATGCTTTGCCCCCAAATGACTGTACGGCTACTTATTCCTGTTTTCAACAGTGCGGTGACATGGACCTTTATCTAAGTAAAGGTGAATTTATATGACATTTGTGCCCTTTGACCCAATACTGCCATTTGACCTTGTACACCTTATCTCTTAAAATAAGTACCCTATTCCCACTTTCATTAATTAATCCAGTCTAATAAAAAAATCAAAAAAATCTCGGCACATTTTATTTTTGTGTTTCTTGTTGAAACAGGAAGTTGGAGTTGGACGTATCAAAGGGTGTGTTTTGATTTTATTACTAGCCAATAGGACTAGTTATGCTACAGCAAATAATGATTTGCTACTTGATTATTAGTGGCAGCTGGCATTAGTGGGCGGTACATTCTCATTCTAGAGAGCATTTGATTGGATAAAAGACATGGTAGTGATCACATCAAGTCGTCAATATTTTTCCCGGAGGAAAGAGACTGTAAATGAAAGCTAAACTAAATGCTTATATCTGCTAAAAGTGAATTAAGTTAAAATTTATGAGATGGACTCATTCATTTTTATATAATTAACTTTTAGCTGTACCAGTGAGAAGCCTATTGAAAAATAAATTATATTAGATAGCGGACGAAGCATGAGAAATGTCGATTATAAAGAAAGAAACTTCATTCAATACTGAGAAGTAGCTCAGTTTAGTTTAAATGTATTATTTTGCATAATATATCTGTGCACTGTGTATTTTTATGCTTATTAGAGTATCATGCTCTTAGCTTAGCAATATGCTAACATCTAAATCTAGTGTCGATTCACCTGTGTGGAACGCTATTTGAGTTACACATATAGTTGCTTAAGTAGAATGCTCCATTTGAGGTGATAATTACGATGCTCTCTTAGGCACCGTTCACACAGAACACGTTTTTACATTCAACTGTGCTGCTTTTCAATTGTTTTTCTATGTAAACATGCACTAGATGGATGTGTTAGACTGCTATTTTGCAGAATTTTGCACAGTGTTTTATGCAGGGCTCTCAAGTCTCACGCATTGGGCGTGAGACACACGCAATTCAACCAGTTCACACGCTCACACGCCACACCGTGTATTTCTCACGCTGAAAAGGCAATGCCAACCAAGTTGTCCTGCGAGCTTTATATATAACGTTGTATACGAGGCGCAGGCACACAAAGTGAAGTTTCCTGCCGCCAGCACGTATCTCGGCCAGATTGCGTTCATTACAAGGCAACACAGATGCACGAACACACGGAAGTTGACGGAACATTCTCGGCCACCGTACGTTCGTTACTAGGTAACCAACAACATCGCGTGAACACACGTCGTGATGGAGAAGGTAAGTTGGAAGAAAGCTCGTCTAAAATTTTTAGGCTAGAACATTTAATATATAGCCCATCGTTTACATTATTATTGATGCAGTCAAAAACTCTACAACTACTCTGCAACCAGGCCAGAAGCTTTGGCTCAGTTTGGCTAGCTTACGTTTTCTTAAACTAAGGGAATGTTAGTGGCTATGGGAAGGAATGAAGATGTATTTCTTCATTTTATTTTAAATACATTTAAATTTGTTTATTTTATTTTATTTTAAATGATATATTATACTGTATTAATAGTCTTTCTAGTTACATTAAGGCTACATGTATTAAAGCAGAGTGCTATGGGTAATATTTTATATCCTGTCAAAACATACATTAATCATTGCCATTGCATTTGTATTTTTCAAACACAAAACACATTTCATAAGCTGGAGTGTGTACTCTTGTGTACACACACACACACACACACACACACACACACACACACACACACACACACACACACACACACACACACTAACACACACACACACACACACCTTAATAATACTCTAATATGTAATTTGTTCACAATGCCCCATGCACCACACAATAAATAATTATACCATTTTGACTAGACACATTCAAAATGCAAAAAGATTTGTTTTTCCAAACTGTTTGGAGCAATTTGTTATATTTTTGTATAACTTATTTGTAATTTTGAAATATAACATTAAAGAGTATATTTGATGTGATGAATTGCTCTGTCATTTATCAGATTTACCAATTGTTATAATTTCAATTTGGGCTGGTTAATTATGAACAATGGGTAAAATTGGGGGGCGGAGCTCCATTAGGGCTCCTCCCCTAACCGCATGTGATCTCACTCCGAGCTTTTGGAAAAACTTGAGAGCCCTGTTTATGTGTGTTCACAGTGTTCCAAATAATATGGTTAAAGACGTTCAACTTGTATAAAACGTCTCTAGACATTTTTTTTTTTTCAGTACGCTGCCCTGCATCTCACATTTGCATTCTACTGCACTACTTTTCTGTTGTTGTTCTGTACATGCGCTAGACGGACATGTTTGACTGTTGTACTCAAATCTCGCATCTTTTGTCTCACACATTAAAAGCCATTCTAAAATGTGGCTTTCAAGTTAAAGGGATATTCACCCAAAAGTTATATTACATTTGGTCCCCATAATGTAATATAAACCTGTACACACATGCACTAGATTGACATGATTGACCATTGAATTCACATCTTTTGCAGTGTCTCACACATGTTAAGCTGTTCTAAAACATGGTTCTAAAATACATCTCTAGACTTTACTCTTTTTTTTGTTTTGTTTTTTAAATGCAATAAAATGTGTTCTGTATGAATGGCCGCTTACAAGCTCAATAGGTTTTTGGAACAGAGCTTTAAACTCCCTATGTATGTCTATGTATTTCCATGTAAACACACATTCATTCTCAGTCTCTTGCTGTGAGAGGTATGATTTCACTAACACATTGTAAATGCAGACATCCATCTCTGGAGAACAGAAGAGTAACACCCACCGAAAGCAGAGCGATGTGTTTAAGTGTCTGCTATAGTCTGGAGTCTGGATGATAAAATCTGTTTTCTTGATTGTTTCTGTCTAATACACGATGTTACTCTCTCTACAGTCAAATATATATTAGGTATAGTATTTTTATCCCCTTAATACAAATTTAATATATCAAGAAAAGAAAAAAAATCGGGTGTACACATTTACAAAGAGAAATACACATTTGTTCCTGCATCAGTTGCCCGAAGGGTTCCTTAATGTGCATTTCAGTTATAAGTTTATGTTTTTATTAAATCAGCAAAGCTTTAATGAAAGCACACGTTCCACTGCTTCACAGGGAATGGACTTGCTTTAAATCAATACTTTACAATGTTCAATTATTAATCATGGTATTCAATGATATTCAGTGCAGGAATCCCTCAGGTCTTTTTCCCTTTCATATTTTTTCTCATTCTCAACAAAGCAAACCAACATTATTATAATTTTTCAATGGTTTATGTCAGGGGAAAGCTTTTATTTTAATTCGAAGCAAATTTGTTTTATTTCCTCGAACATAGGACTTGATTTGTAGAAATGCCACTCCCGACAATTAATGTCGATTAAAATTTTTTTTTATTTTTATTTTTTAACTGGATTTAAAATACAGAGACAACAATAGAGAAGGTTTTTAAAAAGGTTTGTCTCCTTTAGTTTCTCTTTGTGACTGTCTTTTCCTCCATTTGTGGCTTCCTGAAGTGTTTGTTTTACCGGGATTGGCAATCTTCATATGACAAACGCTAGACGTGCAGCTGTTGAGCACAAGCACGTTTGGTGTGCATGACCTCTGAACCTTGACCTATGACACTGGAAGCAGGTCGTTTTTATGTTTGCTAATCACACAGAGGGCCACAGTGTCATTGGCTGGAGGGATGGAAGCACTGTACCTGATGTGAAATACTGTTAACACATTTCATTTCCTCTCTGCCGCGAGGCCTGATAAAAATGCAACAACCATCGAGCACGACCAACATCCACCGATCACAACTGGCCCTTTCCAGGTCTTAGACTGGACATCATTGTGAGGCCCTAGGAAAAATGCTAGTATAAAAATGCCCATAATATTTAAAATACAAAAAATAAAAAAGAACTATACAGCAAACTTGACAAGTGATATCCTCCTTTTGTAAATAAAACACGTTTTAATCCTTATGTTAATTTCAACATTTACTAATACATTTTCATTAAATCAAAAAAGTTGTATCTGTTATCTTTAGTTAATGCACTTTGAACTAACGTGATCAGACATTGATCAATACTATTTTTATTAAATCTTTCCCAGCCATTGATGGAAATTTATCGTCATTTATGAGACAACACTTCCCCGCCATTGACGTCATTTCTGGCTTTCTGTGTTTTCACTGTTATACGGTAGGAGGCGCTATGACACACATTCTGAAAGAGTAGTGCATCTTCTGATCAAAGCAGGGAAAGAAGAAGCAGAAACAAGTGATGTCATATGTATGCAGATGCATACAAAAAAAAAATGCGATCAACAACATAAAACAGCATGTAAGTCAAAACTGCACAATGTTACCGGATGAAATGTCGACCAGGAAGTGGTATAGGACTGTGAAGCTTTGGGGTGTTGACGGACTTGATCTACACCATCTATGTTTTGATCATCGTTCTAAATCCGATCCAAATGTAGTCTTTGACAAAAACGCATTTTCTCAGCTTCTTGCTCAAAATGTTTTTTTTTTTAATGTTTTTTTTTAGGAAACCCACATTCAAGTGTTGAGTGCATTAAGCTATAATATTTTTTTTTTTTTTTTTTTTTTTTCATGTTCAGATATTCATACAACACAATATTCTAGGGGTCATGCAAATTTTGTGAAAATTATCAAAAATGCTGGCAGTGGCTGGCAACTTTGGTAACACTTTAGTGGGGAACACATATTCACTATTAACTATTACTTTTGCCTCAATAAACTCCTAATTCACTGCTTATTAATAATTAGTAAGGTAGTTTTTGCATTTAAGTTTAGGTATTGGTTAGGATTAGGGGTTTTGACATAAGGTCATACATAATAAAGTAATATGTGCTTATAAGTACTAATAAACAGCCAATTTACTAGTAATTTGCATGCTAATAAGCAACTAGTTAATAGTGAGAATTAGAGCCTAAAATAAAGTGTCACCACACCTTTTTTTTTTCTTTTTCTTTTTAATGTTTGTGGGGAAAGAGTTAAATTGACATTAAAAGGTAACACTTTATTTTAGTGTCCTTGTTTCATATGTTACATGTAGTAATAACAGAAAATTATGAATAATTACAAGCAACTAAACCTTAACCAAACCCTAACCCTATATATAGTACATGCTGTTAATTACTAATGCATAATTACAGTGTAACAAGGACACATTAAAATAAAGTGTATAAAAAAATATTTAAAAATAAATGTATTATTAATACTTCAATTTGTACTTTACATATAGTTAGCTCATGAAGTAATGTTTACGAATGTTAAAAAATATAAATAAAGTAATAGTTATTTAGCAAGGATGCATTAAATTGATAAAAAAAATGTAAAGAAGAAATATATATTTTAAATAAATGCTGTTCTTTTGAACTTCTGTATTCTTCAGAATCCTAAAAAAAAAGTAAAATAAATCATGGTTTCCAAAAAAAAAAATTAAAGCTGCACAACCATTTTCAGCTTTGATAATAACCGTGGATCGTTACTTGAGGACCAAATCAACGTATTGGAATGATTTCTGAATATTTA
This sequence comes from Leuciscus leuciscus, assembly GCF_965113295.1. Lineage (NCBI taxonomy): Eukaryota > Metazoa > Chordata > Actinopteri > Cypriniformes > Leuciscidae > Leuciscus > Leuciscus leuciscus. Next base: position 8,478,484 of record NC_138741.1, read on the forward strand.
AAAAAATGTTTTGAAACACAAAACACATACAAATATTTCAAATTATTATTTATTGGCGAGCCACGGGAGACTTTGAACATATTGGTCATATTTTGCATCTCTTTGCAGCCAGTGTTTGAATTCCTTCCCCATATTATTCCTGAAAAATCATGACAAGCCTTATACTTTGACAGACACTGTTTCTGCCATGTAATAGCGCTCCAGCGTTCACTAAGTGCTAAACATCCTCATGTTGGATGTTGTCATTTATTATGGACCATCACTCCGAGCCCAGCACATCAGGGTCCTAGGTGACTGCTTCCACTATTTTTTTTTCTTTTTGCGTCTTAGACATCGACCTTTATTATCACATTTAATGCAGGCAGTGGCTCCCACTCGCCCGCACCCAGGTTTTATTCCCAGAGCCTATTATGCAGGATAAATAAGTGAGAAGCAATTTATTCTGTGCTGTGAAGGTTGAAAAGATGTGTATGATCAGCGATGGCCATTATCATACTCCTTGTCAGCATTATACCTGTAAACGCACCACTGAAGCTTGCGCAGGAGCCGAAGGGCTGATAAAGCCATCAATAACTTCATTCAAGGGAACATGCGCGCCTCCCGCAGAGCCTGTAGAGAAAGAGGCGTCTGGGAGAGGTGTGGTGTGAATTGAGAGGGGAAGGTCATCTGGGGTCGTGAAGCCATGAGTGAATACTGATGTCGGTTCACGAGTGGCCGTCTGTCACCTCATCACAGGAACATCGTCTGGCCACCCGAACTGTCCAAAAGAGACCAGCCCACCTCCATGCTCATGTGCACACGCTGTACAGATGCACATGCGGGATTGGATGCCTGACAGCTCGTATAAGAAATTTACTGCTCCATCACTGCTATTTAATTCATTTTTCCCACTATGATTAAATTGAAAAAGGGGGAGGTTTTATTGCTTGAGATGCTATTTAATGTACAGTGGACAGGAGGAGATTAAGAACAGTATTGTCAGGTAATGTTTCATTTTTTTCCTGGATTCAAAGCTGTTTACAATAACAGACACAAAAGTCAGATTAAAATATTGAAAAAAAGAATAAAAATAAGCACAGATTTTTTTTTTTTTTTACATAAGTGTGATCCATGTTGTGAAAGCCACAAGTTATTTATTTCTTTATACATATTAATTGTCAATAAATTGTCATATAATATTTGTTCCCACTTTATATTAGTTGTCTTTTACTACTATGTAATTATTAGGGTTAGTGATAGGTATGTGTGGGTTCAAAGGTGGGTTAAAGGTAGGGTAGACAGTTTTCAATTTGCTAGCAATAGCGAGCTAGCTTTGAAAGCATAAGATCCCTCCCTTCCGTCAGAGCGTCTCCAAAGCCACGCCTCCTTCAAAACACATGAACGCGCAAAGCCAGAGAGTCTGCAGCGTCACGAGAGACGGCGTTAAACCCTACAACATAACATTACAATATAATGAACATAACTTAAAGAGTGCTGACCTGTACCACCTGACTGCTGAAGATTCATTTCAGTGTTGATAGTGTTGCCAGTGAAATGCATACATTTGAGTCATGAACTGCTCCGAGTATAACATCACGGTTTTCCATCTCTTCCAAAGTACAGTAGTTATGGCGTGAACGCAGCATAAGCTTGTTGTTTTGGTTCAGGAGGAACTGTAAAAGATGGCGGCTGTTTTGTTGACTGACGTCGGTCTAACTCTGCATAGCATGAGACGTGTGATGTCGCGTGATGTCTGCGCGAGCAGGGTCTGTGGAGGTTTAGAAATACATGTATGTTGACAGGCAGGCAGGACGTTGTATTCGGTCCGAATGCTGGATGTGAAGAGACTTTCAACCAGAATAACAAAAAAAGTTTCTGGAACAAATCACCTACCCTGCCTTTAAGGGGTAGGAGTTGGATCAACAGTGTAATTATGTAATTACAGAAATTAATTACAGATGTAATTACATATACATTGTGTTTTTTTTTTTTTAAGGTGACATTGTTACAGTGTAATTATACATTTAAGTACTGAGTAATATTAAGCAACTACATGTACTTACTATAGGGTTAGGGTAGAATTAGGATTTGTTGAGGGTTAGTTGCATAATAATTATGCATAATTTACTGGTATTACTATGGTAAGCACATGTAACATATATAACAAGGACCCTATAAAATAAAGTGTTACCCGTTTTTAGAAGTACAATGTAAAAAGATGTATTTCACAATAAGTGCATTGTTTCAAATGGGTAATTAAAATGTTTTCTATAAAGTAATATAATATAAAGTAGGTCCTAATATTTAAATAGTTCCGAAAACTTTGAAATTGATGGTCCAATAAATATGACAAATTGAACGGATTGCTACCTCACATGTACAGTATATGACCAACCTACTGGTTTAATATCTTAGACGTGTTTCACACATAAGTAATGTGCAAAACAGCATGTATTTATTTTGCTGCCCACATTCAATAGTTCAAAAACACACAATAGTTTTGTGTAAAACCTTTGACGTAACGTTTCTTGAGGCGTAAAATGTTAAATGTGTAACGGGTGCAGGATTTGACGTTTATGGTTGTTATTGAGGATGGACATGAAGTTCAACGAAAAAGCCTTGAATCTGGGAATGGTCTTCAATAGCAATCTTATGCATTCTGAAAATTTGGGTTACAATCAGGTACCATTGTAGTTCTGCAGTTCCTTTCTTTTCTTTTTGACCTCTTTCTTTTTTTTTCTTTTTTTTTTTTTGCAATGTAATTGATTGTGACGCTTGAAAGCCAATTGAATTTCTTGGATTTCACGTATTCTCTCCCTCCTTCTCTCTCATTCAATCTTTTCCCCCCGGTGTGTTTCCTTTTCTTTGTCTTCCACCGTTGTTGAGATCCATTCTTGAGTAAATCCTGTGCAAGTTTAATGCACTCAGACATGCATGAGGCCTCAATGAGCCTCTATTATTAATGCCCAGTTGATCAGGGGTAAGGGAAAGGGGATTTTGCTAAGGAAAGAAATATCTCATGTGGATGACTAAAGACTCTTGGCTCTTTTCAAGGTTTCTTTTCTCAATGTATCATCATGTTTTAATCTAATTGTGTAGAGACCCAGAATTTATACCACAGAAAGACAGTATTTGACCCTGAAATAGACATGGATGAGATATAAAAACTGTCACCACTCAATGTCTTTAAGCGTTCTGATTGATTGGCCAACTCAATCAACTACCAACAGCTTTTTGCCAATCAGCTTTCACCTCACCTTACCCGGGACTGCTAGATCATGATTTAAATTCACACTGAAGTTGAATAGGATTTCGTATCTACTATGCACATGAGTTTCAAAGAAGATTTGCATAGCTTAGTCCTCTAACAATGCCTGGATATGTGGTTTCGGCTTCTGGATAATCTCAAGCTTTGCTGTTTAGAGTAATGGAACAGAATGTAGAGGTTGGCACTGAGAGCTGTTTTACATAAACCCTAAGTACTAAACAGGCTCTGACTATGTCATCTGTCCTGTATAAAATATAAATGAAAATGCTTGTTAGTTTTAAATAACACAAGCACTTCAAGAGGTGTCTGCTCAGATAATGTACTACTTTTATTAGTATTGACCCTAAATTTGATAGTCTCAAATTTGGTCTCTGCCATGAGGATGTTGATTGGGTCTTAAATATATAATGTAATACATAATTAGAATTTTTGTTAAAATTTTGAACAATTCAAATCTTTTTTTTTTTTTTTTTTTTTTGGTTATGCTTTTAGACAGCAATGGTATTGTTACGTTAACTTTGGGTTTGCTCCAAAACTGTTAACACTGAGTGTGATCTAAATTGTGAAAGCAATCACTCTCTGTTTATTCCGCATGACGTAAATCATTCTCTACTTTAATATAAAATACAATCTTAAAATGCAGATTTTGTGTGATGACATTGTGAAATATATTTCAAAATGTATGACAAAGCAAAGTTTTCAGCATCATTACTCCACTACTCTTCAACGTCACATGATCCTTCAGAAATCATTATAATATGCTGATTTGGTGATCAAGAAACATTTCAAAGTTATCACAGCTGAAAATTATTGTGCTGCTTAAAATTTTTGTGAAAATATTGTGATTTTTTTGCTATATTTTTTGATGAACAGAAACAGCATTTACTTCAAATCAAATGTGTTGTAACAATATAAAAGTCTTTACTGTCACTTGATAAATTTCATGCATCCTTGTTGAATTAAAAAAATCTCACTGATCCCAAACTTTTGAATGGTAGTATGCTTGCTTCAATTTGCTAAATATAACCCATAGGAATGCATTGCTTTCACCGTTCAACAAACGGTCTGAACAGACCTCTAGATGTCAGGAAGCTCTGGTCTTCTCAGTCCTGCAGTATCAGGCTTTCATGCCACTGTTCATCCATACTAAATAATATGCATTTACATAGGTCTCCTCCTCCCATTAAAAGCGTTAGCAATAAGGTTATTAGATTCAATTTAGGTCTCAAATGGCGATTCACGGCCATGGCTCCCATTAAAAAAAATAATAATTACTGTTAATTACAACTTCCGTGAATCTTTTCAGTGAGCGCCTGCCCTATAATTATATATGTAAATGAATGCTAAGATGATGGGACCGCAACAGTAGCTGTTTGCAGAGGAGATTATAAGATGAGATGGACAGAATAATGATGGAGGAAGACTGATAGAGGGCAGCTTTAAGTGAACTGCTTTTATTTTTAGCTCTAAATCACTATCTGTACCTTCTAATAATGCGTAATGATGGCAATAAGAACAGCCAAGAGAATGTTTTGTGTTTCTAATGCATGTTTTCGATCAAAGTCAGTGTAAGGGTTGCCTAACCCAGCATGAGTTCTGATCTAGCTGTTGCAATGCATTTCTTTTAAGATGCCTGTGGTTATGCTGTGTTTGGCCTTTGGTCATCCTTGGTTTCTGTCCTATAATGATGCATTACTTCCACCGCTGTAGGCACGCACGCACTCATACACACACACAAAGTCTCTTGAACCACACTTCCAAGGTCTTTGCAGCTTACAAAGCTGTATTCTGTTTTCAAAAATTGAAAATTTTCAATTTTATTCTTTATTTATTATTTGATTGTTTAATCATGATCACGATCACCTGAAGACCTGCAGCATGTTTTCTATATAGTCATTGAAAATAAGTGAAACTATCACACTGACGAAGGCAAAGAGCCGAAACGTTTGTCAGCTTTATCTCCTGTCTATAATAAAAGATTTTTAGAGTGCAGACCTCTTTTGCATTTTTGATTTGATACATAGGTCTCAGCACCTAATTAGATGGGAGAGCGTGGTGAGTATGTTGATTGAATTTTCAATTTTGAAAAGAAAAAAAAAAGTAGATGTGTGTATCCATTAGTAAGTGGCTGGCCTATATTATATACTGTGTAACACCTACTTTCTTTTAAAGATGTTACTCTGAGGGGGTTCAACAGAATTTTGACATATACTGATAAAAATGACTCTTCACAAAACAAATGATAATTTGCTTCAATTTAATTTTTTTCACCAGTGCTTAATAAATGTGTCAAAAAGACAATAGAAATAAAGTCAGAGATCTTGGAGGTCTTTGTCTCTTCAATAAAGAGTCAATGAGATGAAAACTTATCTCTTGGCATGTTCTGTCTTTGATAAGGTGTGTGATGATGAAGTGATGAAGATGCAATGAGTCAGATCCCCAAAGTTATTTGAGTGCGATGCAAAGATTGAGTGCGATGCAATGATAGTAATCCTATAATCCTCCATATGAGAAAAGATCGTTTGAAATGAAGATGCTCAATGAATAGCTGTCCTCAGCGCCACATAGCTGACCACGTGCAAGGCCATGTGCTGTAGCCTTGATGCTAGTGTGAACCACTCTTGGACTCACTGTCTCTAGAATCCAGTCCGTGCTTACAAAAGAACATGTGGTAAATAAAAAGTCCTTTCTAGAAAGAAATCAAATAACTAACATCAGTGATCTCAAACAAACACAACATCAAATATAAACCAAACCATACTCACAGTTGAGCAGAAACTCAAAGAGTTCTCAACACAGGACTTTGGATGAGAAAGAAGGTAGCACAAGATCAATCCTCAGATTTCCCTCTACCAAACAAACTGACTTGCTCTATGGTGTCAGTGTTTATATACCCAATTAACTCCAGGCAATAGCGCCCTCTAACTGTTCCTGTTGTTACTGCCCGTGACTCCAATACATCTCAACAGGGTCTTAACAAAAATACTTAAAGAACAACAAATACAAAAAGTACAGAATTAATCAAAGTAACGTTTTGTCCGTTACAACTGTATAATGCGTCTTTTATATTTAGGTCTGTCAATTTGTGTGTGCTGGGAGGATATAGGGCCCTTGCAAATGTATTCAGGAGAAAATGTCAAGGCATCATTATTGGTTGCATTTTTAAAGTATAAAAGGTGGAAAAAAAAGATTTGCTCTTCTTAAAGTATATCTAAATCAAATCAATTATCAATTGGCGTACCTCAGGGTTCGGTGCCTGGCCTCTTTTCCTTCTCAAAATATACAATATCACTGTGACCTATCATCCAGGTGCATTAAGTTTCATGCCACTGCTAAGCAGACAAAACACAAGATCTCAGCATGCCTGGTAGACATCTCAGAACACCATCTAGAACTCAATCTAGTGAATACGAACAAAATTAATTGATGTAAATGCACTTTGAGTTAATGCTAGTCATGTTTACTCTTCACATGCATGAGATGCCCCAAAAGGGTTAAAAAAACAAACATTTTTCATATAAAATTTTGATAGGAATATAATTTTAGATAATTCAATGCAAATATTTAATGCTTATCCAAGGCTGTGGACAGAGTGTAGCATGACAGATAGGTTAATACTTCTACAATTCTGATTGATAAAGTTAAATAGGAATGACCATTTACACGCTTACACGCACACGCACACGCACACACACACACACACACACACACACACACACACACACACACACACACACACACACACACACACACACACACACACACACACACACACACACACACACACACACACACACACACACACACATTCACATTGCTGCACATTTCCTAAAGATATTTTTCAAGTTTGGCAGCTGACCGAGCAGAAAGATGTAATCTCCTCTAAACAAATGAGAAAGATGTGATGATATGACTAGCCTGGGTAATCAACAGCTGGCTCATTCCTCTATCTCTCATTCTCCAGTGTTTTCATAGGGGTAGGGGAATAGATGTTAATATATCAATGTATTCAAATCATCTGACACGATCATCGTCTACTAGACATGCACATAATCTGGCAACAGCGCTTTTATCCCAGTCACACACATACACACCTATATGGCCATGGTTATGAGCATATGCATGCACACATATACTGAATCATTCAGTAGTTGTCTGACTTGGGGTTGGAATACCATCTAACCACAAACGGTTATATGTATACACATAATACATAAATTATGTCATGTCAGAACAAACAGAATGCTTCAATTCAATATGTAAATATTGATTCACCATTCTTCAACATTGTTTTGGCATTGGGGGAAAAATGAAAGTGCCAATGCCATGTGACACTGAATATTTATTTTGCATGATACTGATGGATGCACCTCATTGATTCCAATTACAAAACCTTTAAGACTAAATAAGGACGCCCTCAATCATCTTTACCCTCCCGCAAATAAAAGCACTACAATTCTGCCTTTATTTCATCCAGTGTCTATATTACCACATCTGACCAATCCATCAGGCTCTGTTTGGTATCAGAAGCCATTAGCTTCTGCATGCTAAATTGAAAGGCACTTCCTCAGCTTTGCATCATCGTTTGATTAACATTGCTAATGGAGGGCTACCTCACCGGAGTGGTGGCGGCTGATGCATCTATGCCAAGTAGCGTGGTTAAGAGGTGACAGCAAATAAATTGGACTCCACTGAGATAACCATTTCTGAAAGCCAGTCTCATTTGATGGCAGCCATTAGCCTTGGTGTGCCAAATTGATCAAGTTGTCACCAAAGGGTAAACTAGCCAACTTATTAACCAGCATGAGGCTTTTGGTAATGTCATGTTTCCTCCATGCTGAAGAACTGGTAGGAATTCAGACTAACTCTTTGTGCTAACAAATGTGCATTGTGGAATCTTATGTCATAATCTTATGCTGCTTGTTACCTACTGCAAACTTAGGCCTGAAACATACTGTATTTTAACTTTACATTACGCCTTTACATCTACATCACACCAATTATCCATGGGTGTACCTCTGGGTTCGGTGCCTGGCCCCCTCTTTTTCTTAATTTATATAATATCACTGTGACATATCACCCGAGTGCATTAAGTTTCCTACTTCTGCTAAGCAGACAGCACACAAAGATCCTCAGCATACCTGGTGGACATCTCAGCCTGGATGAAAGCACACCATCTGAAACTCAATCTAGTGAATATGAGCTAAATTAATAAATGTAAATGTGTGGCGTGTATTTTAAGTAATGGGTGAACTAGCCAACTTAACTTTTTTCATTTTGATAAGATCTAACTTCAATCTATTGCTCCATGACATTTGAACTGAAAGTGAAAGTAAGCCTAATAGTGATCTCATTAGTAATCTTAGATGTTCGTAGAGAGAGTGTATTCCTAGCATACATACATTTTTAGGTTTGCATAGATTTGACATGCATACAAATTTATATGAAATATTATGCGATCAGTCCTGGAACTGCACTCTGAAAGATTTCTGAACACTACTACAGATGAAATTGAGCTTGCAGATAAAAGCATCAATGTTTATATACTTGCTTAGAATATGTTTTGAAAGAAATAAAAAGGCAGACTGGCCTAAGACAGCATAGTACTCAGAGTGTTCTTCCTTTCAGTCGCTCTTGGTGGGCAACTGTCCACTCCAAAAGCTAATCTCTGAATAGAAGAGTGAACACCAATCTTGATAGTGCTGTGGGGCAGACTGATAAGAATACAGACCGCTATTACGGAACACTTACTAAAGTATAAGCAGTGTAAGGTCAGAAAGGATAGACTGAACCCTGTACATAAAAGAGAGAGTGTTCTCTAGTAGTTCTCTTGTAACTTTCCTCTAAAGTGCTGGGAACCTTAAATGGGTGTCACTGTAATGCCAGGGCTCTGTAAAAAGCAAGGATCCTTGTCTGCAGAGCTCAATGTCTCAGGTGCTCTCGGGTGACATTGGGTCTCACTGACTGCATGTTAACACAGCCTGTCCCGGGTCCTCAGGGAGGGCCTGTCTCCCTGTCCGCTTTATCTTGCTTCCTTTGCCCTTGCATGCAAATCCACTGCAGTGTCATGCCTGATAGATAAACAGGAATCCCATGAGAGAAATCTAGTGTAGTCTTGCATTTTTCTACAAATTTACCTTTGCAGTATTTATGTGTTCCTCTTTTTGTATGCCTGTTTTCCTTTTTTCTTCTTCTTCCTTACTTCTGTCATCTTTTTTCATGGCATTTTTACGCTAATGTAAAAAGTACAGTGACCATGTTTATTATAGACATGGTACCGTGATGACGTCATCATTTTGGGTCTTGTGCAATATTAATGGAATACTTCACCTAAAAATGAAAATTATGTCTTTATTCACCGTCATGAACCCGTCAAACAAAAAAACAAAAGAAGGATTTTGGAAGAATGTACTGGTTGCTCGTTTCCATGCAGTTCTGATGAATATAAATTAATATTTGTATGAATATAAAAAAAAGTCAATGTAAAAGCAATCTTATATTGTTATTCACAGAAAAATTTGCTGCTACCAGATTTAGTTGAACTGAAAAAGCAGTCAGTTAAAAAAGTAAAATAGATAAATAAAACAATCAAATTGATACACTTGTTAAAACAGATGAAATGTTTTATGACCACTAGCTAACACCAGAGAACAGTGAACATGCGCATACTGTATGTTTATTTAAATATGAACTAAGGTAAAAGGGGATCAGCTGACAAAAAAGTGTGAATCCCTGAGTTATATGGACCACTTTAATGAAAATTTCATGGTGATTTCGCTTCCTTTTTTTGATGTTTGAATGCTCCAATCCCAATTCATTGTAATGGTATGGAAAAAAGCTGCTGGTATATTCCTCAATTTATTTTTTAGTATTCTAGGGAAGAAAGTAAGTCATGCTGATTGATACGAGTGTCAATAAATTATGACAGAATTTTCATTTTTGTGTGAACAATTGATTTTAAATAGATTTTACATGATTTTAAATAGCATGTAAATACTATGGTATCGTACTTCCGCAGTACAGTACATATTTTACACTCTGACTTTTTCTGTGTGTATTATTACCTCATCCCCTCTTTTCACACTTCATCTCTCACTATCCACCTACCTCCATCGCCACCCCTCCCCTGTCCCCCCACCCTCTTTCTCTCCTCCCTCTCTCCTCCCTCTCTCTCTCCTCACTCTCTCTCTCTCTCTCTCTCTCTCTCTCTCTCTCTCTCGTACCATGTGATCTCCACCCTCCTGACAAGGTCTGTGGTTTTTGTAGGAGGAGCCGGCGACCTTTGCTTAACTAACGACTCCTTCATCATGGCTCTGTTCGCCACCAGCACATGCCTCCCCTTTATTGCTCTTTATTTCAAATTAAAGCAGCGGCAGCAGTCATCCATCATGGCCAGGCCTGACCTTTATCAAAGGAGATGACTGGGCTCGTATGCGCACACACACAGCATAGAGCGACAGGGGTGCGTTCTCGCAGCGGTGATCCCAACGAACTAGACACTTGAGTATTCAAACAATGTAAAAATGTATATAGCCTTAAAGTGCCCCAATTATGCTATTTTAAAGGTTCCCAATGTAGATTGTCAGGTCTCCTACAATAGGTTTACCTGCACCCAAGATCAAAAAACACTTTTTCTCATAATATACAGTACATTGCAGCATCACCTGTTTTCTCGCAGTGTTTGAAACAGTTCGATAAAGGATCCGGTCTTTCTAAACCCCTCCTTTCTGAGAGCCTATTATGCTCTGATTGATCAGATGGCCCAGTCTGTTGTGATTGGTCCACAGCTTACACAGCAGGTCGGAAACGAAACAACCATTACCACAACTGAATTTCAGCTCTAGATCTTCCTCAGCGCTTGATACACAGTGATACGAACAGTAAAAATGGCGTTGGTTTTTCTGTATCAATTCAAGCTCAAATCCTCATCCTTTGGAAGTGCATGCAAATAGTTTTGCTTTCGCAGTGCAGAAAATAACACCTTCTCGACATCTTCAACACGAACCAAACTCTTCCAGTCTCATCTACAACTACAGTGTTTGAGAGCAGGTCAAAGTAGACATTGTTCGCAGGAAGCCAATGATGAACATAGACTGGCATTATTCAAATGTATTACAAAACTGCGTAAGTTCTTACTGGAAGTAAGACTGGAATTACTGGCGACTCGTTTCAAGCAGTTCAGAATCAGTACTTTAGTTTGGGTTACAATAACTCCATTTACCATTCACTTTGATCTTTGAAATTTTGCACACTTTTTACATTCACAAACAGCTATTTAACACACCACTTTAAATATATGGCCATCAATGGAGAAAGAGGTTTTTTTGCCTGCAGAGTGTGTAGTTATGGTATTTGCCAGCAGAAACATCGCTATGCTAACTAGCCAAAACTTGACCTCTTGAAATGTTTTTTTTTTTCCCCAGTTTGCTCGTGACTTTCACATGCTTTGTGAAACATCCATTCTTTTTCATGTCTAAATCTCCAATCTCAAGTTGAATAAAGTGAATTCTTTGCAATAGCCTATGTACCTCATTCTAATTCACTCTTCACTTTATTGCTAGCCATTACATACAGCAAAATGCTGTTTTTAAATGAATACTTCCATTGCCATCCTGTCCTTGAAAAGCCTGGCAATGCATAAAGCACTTTAAGAAGAATCCTTTCACCATGATACCTTTTATGCAAATTGCACAGGAGAGAATAGGGAAAGTATATTGGCCATTTGAAAGCAGCGGTGTCATATGAAGAGGTTTTGTCGGTGTGGATAATTACAGATGCAACAATGTTCAAAAGCTCCAAAAGAGGCTCAGCACTTACTGTAGCACGCCATGACAATACAATATATAATACAGACAATTATCATCAGACTGCACTGTCTAGCAAATGTACTGTGCAACTGAACAGTAATTGTTTTATGGTAATGATGATTTAAAAGTTGTGGTAAATAGACAGCAAAAGACTTGACAAATTTAGCGAGATTGCTCTGGAAAATTCTTTTTGGCTGGCTTCCCAAAAAACACTTCTGATACAGAGGTATTTGTCAGAAGTTCATGATTCAGTGATGCGTGGAGCAATCTTGAAATATGTGTCTGATACTGAGATAAACATAAAAATGTGCATATTTCCTTTGCATTTTTGGGGTTTAATTTAATGGTGTAATTATTCATCTGCCATGAACATTAATGCATATATTAAACGTATAGTGAAAAATGATGCTAAATAAGCCATTTATTATTAGATAACAGGGTTTTATGGTGTTTGATATCACATGAGGTCATTCGTTCTGTCCCGGCCGGGGAGGATCTAGCTCTGCTTGGGGATTTCTGCGCCAGAGTTGGAGGGGATGTCACTGACTGGAGGCCGATCTTGGGTCATTTTGGGATTGGTAGCATCAATGACAACGGCCAACGTCTCCTCGAGTTATGGACCGCTCATGGCCTATGCTTACCGGGTTCCTTCTCATCTGGAACTATCAGATCCAAGGTTACCTGGATGCACCCCCGGTCCGAACACTGGCACCAACTTGATCACATTGTGGTCAAGAGGCACTCTGCAGACTGTGACACCGACCATACCCTTGTCCGCTGCACTCTAAAACTCACCCCAAAGAAGATTCACAGTGCCACTCCAAAGCTAAACATTGAGCTGATGTGGAAACATGAATACGTGGCAAGATTTCGTGCGTGAAAAACGTTGTTTTTTTAAGTGTTCAAAAAGAAAAAAACTATGCGAATAATGTAAAACCTTTGTCCCTTTTATGATTTCGGCAAGTGCTGGGGTTCACTGCATATGCTATATGCATATGGTTATAATTATATGTTGTTATTTGTAAAAGGGACAAAGGTTTTCATACATATTCGCTTCTTTTTTCTTTTTGAACACTCAGTACCATTTGCAGTTGTCCTTAAGAGAAAGATATGCAGTCAAGAGAAGAGACCTGCTGCACTAGCTCATATAAGTTATCTCCATAAAAGAGGTGTTGGGAGTTTGTTTCTGTTTTTCAAACCTTTTTTTCTTCCTCAGCCATGAGATCTAATAAACGGTTTTTGTGTGTGTGTGTGTGTGTGTGTGTGTGTGTGTGTGTGTGTGTGTGTGTGTGTGTGTGTGTGTGTGTGTGTGTGTGTGTGTGTGTGTGTGTGTGTGTGTGTGTGTGTGTGTGTGTGTGTGTGTGTGTTTGTGTGTGTGTGTTTTGGCAGGTGCACTGTATGTATGTTTACTGATTAAGGAATTATTATTTATTAGTCCACAAATGCACTGTGTTCCAATAAGTAGGTGATTATTATAAATAATAGACTAACAACAGTGAGTAACACATTTATTCAATAAATAACTATACAAATTGAAGATACATCAATTATTACAATAATTATTATTTAAAACAGTAAAAGTCATTTAAAAGCTTTAAAAAAACTCAAATTGTTATGTAAATTTGGTTTTAATAAATATGTCAATATAAATGCTTAGATAGTTATAATTATAAATCTTACAGTATCTATTTATTGGAAATCTTGCTTGACAGCCGAGTCGTGGTCACCTGTGTGAGTGACGAGGAAGCTCAGTCAGAAGAGATGCATGATGACATGACAGGTTCATCTACTACAGTATACATGAGTACTTCAGTGCACCCAAAAACTTCTGAGCTCAAAAGAATGGCAATGGCCTTCCCAACATCAGCTGTATGAATGTAACAGCCAGGTCTGCATGTTTACACCCTAAAGCCTGAATGACAAGAAACCATAAAAAAGTTCTAAATCAGGACCATCATTTCCATTTCCAGTTAATTTCGCTGTTTATAGCCCATTTCCACATGAAATGTCTTGGAATTGGAGCATATCACAATTTGCTTGCTGTTTTCAAGCTGACTGCTCAGTCAGCATCTTGGGTTTTAAGATAATAAAAGCAGATGGAAGGCTGTGAATAATGAAAATAGTCATTTTTACAGAAGTTCAATATTGAATTCATGCTTTATTATTCCCTGTTGTGTCATAATAATGATAAGGTTAATGAGGCAGATGCACTGAACCAATTCACTTTCAGAACTCTCTCTCTCTCTCTCTCTCTCTCTCTCTCTCTCTCTCTCTCTCTCTCTCTCTCTCTCTCTCCCTCTCTCTCTCTCCCTCTCCACTTTATGTTGGTCGGTACACTCAATGGCCACTTTATGAAGGACACATGTCCAGCTGCTTGTTAATGATAAATCATAAATATCTATTCAGCCAATCACATAGCAGCAACTCATAAAAGCTCATAGACATGGCCAAGAAGGTTCACTTGTTCTCCAAAACACAAGTATGTGGAACAAATATGTTTTAACTTTTAAGTGACTTTGACTGTACATGTTTGCAGATGGTAGGGTCATTTGGTGTTTAACCCTAGAATACATAAAAGGGGTCAAATTTGACCCAGCATGCTGTGATTTTTGAAATACTTAATCAATGAAAACAATTACTTATTTGACATTCCATGAATTCTTAAAAAAATTGGTTTCTGACCCTCATCAATGTAATTTTAATGGGGTGGGGTGTATAGTATATCTCCATACTATATTCTAGGTGAAAAGCAGTATGTGAACTTCACAGTATTCATAAAACAGTAGGATAAAATGTATCCGAATGACCTATACGTCTGCCATGAAGTTCACATCCAATGACACTTTACTGTTCATAGACCATGGGAGAGAAGTCATAAATTCCAGGGAAATGAGTAATGACACAACTCTCTCTATAGCTTACATTACAATGGATGTAGTACATTCAGATTGCATTCATACTACACACATTCATGCTTGATAATAGTCATACTATACACATGCATACTTTTGTAACAGTCATGAATTTCTTCATCAAATGTAGAACCTACTCAGTATATATGATTTCAGATGCAGTAGATGAGTAGAGAAAGGCAGGAAAGGACAGCTGAGGCTCAAACTCTGCCCCAAAGTAATGCTTAGAAGGTTGCAAATGTTCTGTCTCTGTCTGAAAAGATCATTTTCGCATGATCATTGAGAAATGTGGGAAATGAAGGATCAGACTTGAATATACTCTTTAGATCTAAATTAGTTTGTATTTTGTTAAGAAAAAGTAACTGCATTTGAAAAAGAATAAATTTCATCTTTTGTAATGCATACAAGGAAAGTGTACAAATGAATATGTTTGATATATTAAAACATTTGTGTATTTAAATTTTTTTTTTGCAAATTATTACATTAAAAGGACAACTTTTTTTTTTTTTTTTTAACAAGTAATTCAGATATGGGTCATTTTGACCCCCTTTATGCATTTGTGCGCACTCAAAAAGGTTTTTGCCCTTTCAAAAAGTACACCGTCGTGGCAAAAGACTATTATACATCAAAGGTAGGCTACATATTGTTACCAAATATTAGTACCTATGGTATATATTAGAACCTTTTAAAGGGGAACCGTCCCAGTGACATCTTTTGTACCCTTTTCTTTCTTTTTTTTTTTTTTTTTTTTTTTTTTGAGAGAGTGTTGGTTTTTTGATTCATGCATTCTAGGGTTAAAGCATGCATTTTCACATGACTGAAGCCTTGTGAGTACCGTTATTCAACACATTTGTTGTCAGAATAAGTTAATGACAGACTGTGAATAGAGAATTTCTATAGCATTTGTAATAGATTTGACCCTTTTAAACGTTTTAAAAGTTTGGGGTTGGTAAGTCCCTTAACAAGGCTGCATTTATTCAATGTAAAATACAGTTAAAACAGAATTAATATATTTTAAAATGTAATTTATTCCTGTGATCATCAATAAAAAAAAAAATTATGCTGCTTAATATTTTTGTGGAAATGCTCACTTTTTCACATACTTTTGATCAATTTGATTCATCATTGCTGACAGGAACCTCGCCTAATCTATTATTTTGCTCTTCAGAATGGGTTACTGGTTCTTCACAATGATGTATATTACCGTAGTACTGCGTTGAAAAAGAAAGCCATACAGAACCAACAGCTTTTCCCTCCTGCCGGCAAAAATTCAGGAAGATAAAGGCAGATAAGTATCACTCCGTTTCATCAGGATGGACATGCTTTGCATGGAATGTGTGAGATTACTCCTGAATTCCATGACCACAGGACAGTTATGATAGAGGCATATCTCTGATACTGCAGAGACTTTCACACTGTTACTGATGCAGGGCTGGATATCTCTGCTGGGGTCATGAGTGATGTGAAGGGATAGTTTTGGCATTGTTATTTTCATCTGACAACTATAAAGCAGATGTTTTTATAAGAAAGTCTGGAGAGATAAAATTATTCTGTTAGTTAAATATTGTGACTGTTTTTTTTTTTTGTTTTTTTTTTTGTAGTTACCTCATGCAAATCTTTCATTTCTGTTGATCAGAATAACAGTGCAGATTTTCTGATGGGGATCTTTATTTAAACAATCCCAAAGCTGATTCTTAAAATCGCATGTAAACTTAGTAAACTGGATATTTTGGGTCCTTTTTTGGTATTTATTTTTTATTTATTTATTATTAATATTTGTGCATGTTTGAATGTTCCCTGTTTCTTTTTCAGCAAAAATACAAAAACAGAATGTGCCACAAAATAATGGCATATTTTTCTATTGAGTTCATGTGGGCTGCATACAAAAACAAACATACAGTGTAGTCCGATTCTTGAACTCTAATGAGGCATTTTTTCAATTAATCAAAAACATTCAAGCACAACCAATGTAGCCACAATGAATGTCCTGTTATTTTAATAAATAGTTCACAAAGATGTGTATAATTTACAGCATTCGCAGATTATATATACTGTATATGTGAAATGGACGAATCGAAGATTTAAATGACAATTAATCTAAATCAAGAGCTTGTGAATCAGAATCGATTCTGCAAATCTGTGGTTATTAAAAATAGTAGTATAACAGTAATAAGTAAGAAATAAAAAGAATAAATATAAAATGAAATGAAATAAAGTCACTATATTGTTATTATTTGTTTAAATGAATTATATTATTACTCTGTGCAACAGTTGCAATTGATGTGTGGAAATTAATTTGAACAAATTGCAACAATGATATTCGATGATGCCTCTGAGCAAAATCTTATTTTCATTTCGACCTGATTTACATTTTATCATAGCTTTACCTGTAGACAAAGCTGACAACACATGGGTCAGATAATGTAAACCATAATTCATCATTTCAGTTCAATCTTTAAGATCTAATTTATTTTTATGTCAAGCGCATTTTGGCTAGAAGTCATTCGGTAGGCAAATGCGAGCAAGCAGAAATCTCCATCTGTACTGATGATACCCATGAGATTCATATGACAGAGAGTTGGAGAAAAATGGGCACACTGCCAATTAATTATTTCTTTACGAACTTTACCTTTAAAGCAATCTGTCCCATTTTAATAACAGGAGAATTCATTTGGACCCAATCATTCATAAAGAGATACAGTAAAAAAAAAAAGAAAAAGAAAAAAGGAATCAGGACAAAAAATTAATTTAGACATTTATGAGACACATTTTTTTTTTTTTTTTTTTTGTCATTCCATTTGAACTAATTAAGTCATTTATGCTCTGATTAAATTGTCTGGGCTGCTTAGAAATCTTCATCTGTAAATGGCAAGAGTTTTTTCCCCCCTATCTGCACAGATAACAGTAAAGCTTTTGGAAGTGTTCAAATTTTAATTCCCTTTTGCATGTCGCGTTTACTCCAAACACCATAATTAATGAGTTTTGTTTTTATTCACCTCAGATTGAATAGAGACATCAGCGTCTGCCGCTTTCATGGATCAGGTTCTCTTGTTGTGTTTACATGGCAGCATTGCTCCAGACAGGCTCCAGCTATTGTTCCCCTGTCCCGTACTCTCCACAGCGTTACGCTCATCCAAATTCTTATTACTATTATCTCGCCTCCACAGCCGAGCGAGCCCAACTTTTTTTCTCTCCTTGAGGAGTGCAACATAATTTGTTTAGAGGATATTTAACAAGCGACACAAGAAGAGCCACTCATACATATACTGTATCTGATCTGGCTCACGGCCTGAAAGTTGATACACACTCGCTCGGGGAAAAGCCGAAACGAGTTCAGCGAGTGTTTTATTCTTCCGCCTGTCCTGACTTCTTCACTCATCCTGTCAGGCCAAAATAACCTTCTCTATTTCATTTTACTGGCCTTGGTTTTGCGGTAGAAATAACTGGGGTGTCATTATGGGTTCTGTGTGGCCATTATGAGTGCGGGAGAGGAAGCTGAGCTCTTCTGTGCCCCGTTTGACAGACAGCTTTATGATTTGAGCATAAACTAACCCGTTCCATGCCTCACATTCTTGCTGTAGCCTTACATTCCCATAGACACTCAGAGAATAGTGTTTAAAAGTGCATTTTTGTTCATATTTGATTTGATCTGGTATGACTAGATTGTAAATAGAAGTCTGACTTGTCACTAAATTATTCAAAACTAATATGAAGTCTCTTATTTTTTCTAAACTGTGGCTGTGTTTGTGTTCCTCTTAGTTTGATGGCTGTTCCATTATGATAAGTTTAATTTTACTGTTGACAACATGCCAACAAATGAACATCTAATGGGATACAAATTAATGCTGTTATTTTCAATGCATACTAATAAGCCAAAACCATAATAATTCACTCAAAGATGAAAAGGCTGCCATTAAGTGAATGGAAATGGTTGCTGTCAAGCTCCAAAAAATGACAAAAACACCAGAAGGGGCCATTTACACAGAACGCTTGCGTGTAAAAATGAGAGGCGCAGTGAGACACGATGCAATGGTCAAAGATGTCCATCTAGCACAGTCGTTCTCAACACTTTTCCTGGAGCCAACAGTTCACATTTTGTCAGTGTTCTAGTTGAGAATGAGTCAGAGTCAAGTCTGAGACCAGAAGAGGGCTGAGTCAAGACTGAGTCCAAATGCTCCCTAGTCTATGCAATAGAAAGACCACGAAAATATGGTCTTGGATTTGGTCTCGGGTCCATGTCCAGGACCATATTTTGGTCTTGGTCATGTGGACTTGGCCTTGACAGACCTTACCCTCTTATTGTCTCTGTCTTGACTCGCCCTGCGTCTCAATGTCCATACTATCCATCCTAAACAATATGTGAGATTAAAATAAATGTGTCTCAAAGCATAGTATGTTGAAAAGAGTATGCCAGAAGTCCCCGGATGGTCTTCTATTTACGAACTGTGGATCCGTGCACACTCTAAAGGCTAATATTGCCTACAAACCATTGCGATTTGGAGAAGGAACTACAAACACGAGTAAAAAACTATAAAACATGGCGGATATGCGTGACCGACGGTGAGAGGTTTAGATAAAGGTTTCCGTGACTAATCAAAGTTTAACTTGATACAAAAAATATTTATTTCATGTTATCCGTGTTATATTTCATCTGTAATAACAATGTGGACTTTTATAAAGATCCGTTTGACCAGAAACTTTTAAATACATCATTATGCATTCATTTGAGGAGAGTTCTCTGCATGAAAGACCCGCGACTACAGATCAATGTGTAACTGCATTTCTCTCCGATATGGTAGGAAATGAAATTAAATTAAATGTGGAGGATTTTAACTGTGACAAGATGATTGACAGTCCAGTTTACTGTGACAGGATGCGACAGAGAGCCACCGTTAAAGACGCAATTGTATGACGCGATAGTATGTCCCAAAGCTTGTGTACCCTTTTGCTACACACTAAAAAATATCAACTTTTTCTTCACAAAAAGAGTACATACAGGGCGTAGTTTAAAGGCGAATTGAGACGCAGCTTCTGACTGGAATGAGCTACAACACTTAATTTTGTTTGTCTCCATAATCGAACACACCTGGTTGAGGTCATCAGCTCATTATTAAAGACCTAAAATGGGTGTCTCAAAAATTCAAAATGCGTGGTGTTGGAGAGGCTTCAAGAACAGGGTTGAGAAACAATGTTCACACAAAAATGTAGCTCGAAAAGTTCCTGTAAAGCTCAAACAGTAGAGCATGGAGCTAATTAAAATAACTCATTTTGGGCCCTATTTCAACGATCTGAAACGCAAGTATCAAGCGCGAAACGCAAGTAACTTTGTGGGCGGGTCTTGGGCGCTGTTGCTATTATACCGGCGGGATAAATGACTCTTGCGCCCGACGCAAATCTAAAATGGGTTGGTCTGAAGTAGCTTCATTATTCATAGGTGTGGTTTGGGCGTAACGTGAAATAAACAAATCAGAGCATCATCTCACATTCCCTTTAAGAGCAGGCGCGTTTGTTCCATGGCGGATTGAAATTATAATGGCGGATTTGCCAGGCGCATGCCAGGAGCGGTTTACAGTCGAGGAGACTGACGTTCTCGTCAGGGCCGTAAAACACAGAGAAGTGACATTGGGGATGGAGAAACACACCCAAATTAGCTTCGGTTAAACAGGTGTATAAAAATGTGGGTAAATGTGTAAGCTATAGATTTATGCCTATTTTTTCACATCTTCATGGACACAACAATGATTTCCCTCGTGTGTTAATATTTTTCCTTGTAATAATGAATGGTTTTCTAAAAATGAGAACTGTTGCGTCTGTGTGTAGATGAGAGAATCAAAGTGTATGCACGTTGTGCACACTTCTACATCGATTATGGCCAAGCATGCGCCCTTAAAATAGCATATGAATAACATGCGCAACGCGCCACTGACTTTAGACTAGGTTTTTCCTGGTCAGTGGTGGAATTGTTCTCTAAACCTGCAAAATAGCACCGGGAACCTTTGCGCCGGAACACGCCTCCTCTTTGCGCTGAACCGCCCCCGGGAGCGCAAGTTAATTTCCTAATTTACCGACGTGCGTCTGTGGAGGGAAAAGTCCGCTGTGCGCGGGTGCAAAATAGGAATGATACATGCGTCGGTGTACAAAGTCAATTGCGCTGGGTGCAAGATAGGGCCCTGTGTGTTCTATAAAGAAACAAAATATGGGTTTGGAACAACATTGAAGGTAAGTCCGTTTTTGAGTGAACAATCCCCTAAAGATGGCAATCCAATGAAAGATGAAGTGCAGGCTAAAGAAAAAACACTCCAAAAAAACGCTCCAACATTTTGGTCTCATATTTACAGTCATTCAGAAGACAGGATGCCAAGCTACATCTGAAACAACAGCTTCTCAGAGGATACTTATTTCTACACTGTAAAAACGTAGAACAGGGAACGAGACAATACGTCATAGCGTCGTTATGACGTATTGTTGAGTTCCCTTCGAAAGGGAACCATTTTTTGCAATTACTACCATAAAGAGTTATTTCTACCTGATTTAACCCATATAATTAGTTTTGTAGTATACATTTATATATTTAGGTTGATTCAGTGATGTTAAATAATATTTCTGATTTGAATAAAACCAGTTAAGTTACCTTTTTTTTGTGTGTGTGTACTAAACGGCTATGTGGAAAGCTGTGTAACCTGTAGCGCTGTGTGGGTGTTAGCAGCTAGCAACGAGTGGTTATCTTACGTGTGATTGCTGTTAAAATGTTGTCTGTGCTCGCAGCGATTGGTTCACAGCTGGTGCGCTCGGTGTGTTAATTCTGTCCCTGCCCCAGCCCACAGAGGGCCAACATTCAGGCAAGCAGTGCTTTCAATAATTGGACTGGGATTCTACAGCCCCCACTTTGGGGCATTGAGTTGGTGTTTATGCTAATGGCTTGGGCAATTAGCCTCAGGATGCACACTATAGAGGAAACATAAAGGATCTGAAACAGAAGCAACGGGTGGGATAGATTACTTTTTTCTTTATTAGCAAGACATTTGTATTTTATATAACTAGGCTAAACGGTAAACACATCAACGGTAAATGATCAAGTAAACGGATCCAGAAAGGCGAATACATCCAGTTAATAGAGACACTCCAAAATAACAAAGAGAAAGAAATTTGGCACCCTCTTGCTTCTGACAATACATAAATATTAATCGTACAGCATATTTGGCAATTCAAACCGAAGGTATTGATGCTTTTAGTGAAAAACTGAAAAACTCTCTCTTTCTTTCTCTCATTTTCCCTTTAGTTCACCCAAAAATGAAAATGCTGTCAATATTTACTCACCCTCGTGTCATTCGACTCATTTGGAACACAAATGAAGACCTTTTTGATTACATCTGAGAGCTTTCTGTCCCTCCATTGACAGATACATGACTGACACTTTCAAAGCCCAGAAAGGTAGTAAAGACATCATTAAAGTAATCCATGTGTGTAAAGTAACCCAGGCAGCACAACTGTTTTCAATGTTGAAAATAATAAGAAATTATTTCTGAAGGATCATATGACTCTGAAGACTGGAGTAATGATGCTGAAAATTCAGCTTTGCATCACATGAATAAATTATTAAATTTATTTAAAAATGTATTCATATAGAAAACAGTTATTTCAAATTGAAATAATATTTTTCTATATTACTGCTTTTAATGTATTTTTGATTACAGTTTTTCAATTGCCAACAAGCATTGTTCAATACTGAAGCCACATTTTCAAAACTTTAACTCGTCATACAGTTTTCATTATGAAGATTAATCTTGGCCAAATACTGGCAACAATTGTCCTTCAGAAAAAAAATATTTTCACTCATTACACACTGACCTAAAAACACTAACAACAGGTAGCCTTACATATATGTTGCTTTTATTTTTAAATTTGGAGTGTGACTGTAGCAGTGAGTGTCATCCCTATGTGATGGACTGGCTATCTGTCCAGGGTGTTTTCCTGCCTATGGCCCGAGGCGCTGGGAAAGACTTCAGCCTCCCCATGACCCTACAGGACAAGCACTTTGGAAAATGTATGGGATGATGATGGATGGATGGATGGACAGTACTGTGAGGGTTCTATAGCCTCTCTCAGCAACTCACCCATGTGTCTTCCTTGATCCATGTTTCCAAACAAAATCATTCTGAAGCCATCCCAATTTATCAAAAGATGACTACAAAAACACTGTAATAGAGACTAAAAATAGGACACCTGCTTTCAGCTGCAATTGCAATTAGTTGTGTTTGTAATAATTATTAATTAATTTCATTGTAAATATTCTGCTAAGATTAAATTTTTCAATATAATTGCTGCAGAAATGCATAGAGTTTGGCATAATTCTGATTTGAATGTGCTTTTATCAGTTTTGAAAGCAGTGTTTTAGCATTCGCAAAATATAGTGCTGCAACTATATAGTGTTTTGCTGATCGTGAAGTATGAATGACAAAAGTGTTCATGGATTTGGGGAAATGTGGTCAATAAATATATTTTGTGTGAAGGCAATGGAAAATGATTCACAGTTTGGTTCGCTTGACCGATGCTTGTTAGCAATAAAAAAAAAAAATTAAAAAAATTGTAATGCATCCTTGGTAGGCATAAGATACTTCTTTAAAAAATTTAAAAGTCTTACCGATCCCAAACTTTTGAACGATATACAGTGCCAAGATATGTGCATGCAAGTGTATGCATTTTTCTGAATAATTTTGTTTTTAGAGTGTTTTCTCATCTGAAATATATCAGCAGCACGTGTTTCTCAGATGACACACTCTTTCAAACATCTGGGCAATGCTCACATGCTTGCTGGGTTCAGTGTTTGTCTACACTTTGGATATTGTAGCTATACTTATACAAATATAAGAAGCACATGATTACCTACAATGACAAGAGTTATTTTTAGGATTAATTGCAAGACTAATTTTGCTGCTCCACTGGATCAAACCTTGCATGGAACAAAGTAGATTACGAGCTAATTTGAATGAATGATCAAGCTGTGCTTAATATGTTTTCAAAGCCAATATGTAATTCAGTACCATGCAATTCAGTTCAAAGCAGTGCCAGACATTTTAAACAGGAAATATTGATGCCCTGGAATTGGGTTTTTGAGGCATGTTCTACCTTTACCATGATAATATACTGTAAAACCACACATTATGCTGCCAATTTATGTTAAACTTCCAATGAATCAATTGATATTGATATTATAATATAATATATATTGGTATTATTATTATGAGTGAGTTATGGCTGTTACCCACTAAATCAAAATCAAATAAAAAGTAGGCCTAATTGTAAATGTCATGGTGCAGCAGAGATGATGAAAGGAGAGTTGAGTATAGGATCTTTGCAGCAATTTTAATAAATAATAATAATTTAATAAACAAAATTCAAACAGGCAAATCAAATCAAAACGCTGTGTAACAGCTTTTCTTAAAGACAATAAACAACAACTAAAGACAGAAACACAGGGCAATATATACCAGAGCAAACAACCAGCCAAACAAGACACAGGTAAAGAACATAATCAGTAACCATAGAAACAGTCTGTAACTAAGGAAGCTCAGGGAAACAGGAACTGAATACATGCAAAACAAGGAAAAAATTTATTCAGCAAGGATGAATTAAATAGCTCAATTGTGACAATAAAAGACATTGATAAAGTTACAAACAATTTCTATTTCAAATAAAAGCTGTTCTTTTGAGTTTTCTATTTGTCAAAAAATCATTTCATGGTTTCCACAAAAATATTAAGCAGCACAGCTATTGCAGCATTAATAATAATAATTTTTATATCATTAAAAATGGTGTGTTTGACTTAAAGCGTGCCATGTTGTGCTTTTCAACTGCTAGACGTTTTCTGGACTGAATTCAGTGTGCGTTCAGAAATTTTGCGCTTGTTTATTTGAAATGACTTTTTTGGCACTATACGCCTCTGTATAGCAATGCTCATTTGGTATGCTAATAATGTGCGTGATCAGTTTAGAAGGACAGATTGGATTCCCAATAGACTTTATCAGGGCTCATGAAAAGCTTTTTTGACACTTACCTTGTTTGTTTTTTGGCATAAAGTGTCATCCTGTGCCATGTTATTATTTTCCTCTTGTCTTGAATGACATGTTTAATTCCTGGGATAAAACTTTACAAAAAGCAGGATTATGCGGTCAATATTCTTCTCTCTCTGTGTGTGTGTGTGTGTGTGTGTGTGTGTGTGTGTGTGTGTCATTCTGTCACTGTCAGGCAGACTGTCTCTAGAGACACAGGCCTGAGGCTGGCTGGCAGGGGTAGACTATTGATCAGCTGCAATCTGGACAGAAGATGAGTACAGCTCTTGACGATGATAATGAGAAAGTGTTCATGCACTGTTGACATTTAAATATTTGTGAAGGGCCCCAAGTAATCCGCACAAGGCATTCACTCGGAGTCCTGCAATCAGATGTGACATTTATATTTGTTACAGAATAAAACTGTTCTTGGAAATACCAGAATTTCCCTACAGTCAGATTTTTAAATCATGCTTGCTATTGATTATTTTCATGATTTTCCTAAATGATGCATAATCAGCATGGATTATTTTGTTGCCAATGTGCAAAGGAAACTCTGCTAGAGTGACTTTTGTCCATGCACTACCAAAATCATTCTCAGATCAATTTTGGATTATTTTTATTTGCATGTTGTATGTTATGTATTTAATAGCAATAATTATTAGTAGTAGTAGTAGTAATAATAAACTGTGTCACAGTCTGTGTGGCAGAACGCATCCGGTAGCCACTTCATTGTTATTATTAAAAATTGTTTTTATTCTGCTGTTGACCAATTAGAAGAGGCTGATTATTTGTGACGAACTATTCAAGGAGGGGAATTGTTTCGTCGAGGGTGGTGGAAGTGAACTGGTGACGTGAGAAGTCTTGTTGCTACGGAGATGTGTGCGGCCTGTTAGAGGTGCTTCGATGCGAGAAATGAGTCTGCTTGGGAGAGAAGAGTGAAGGAAGCGTGCAGTGTCCAGGAGGTGTGGCTTATGCTTACCTGGGTTTGGATGACGTGACTGTGTGAACAAGAGTGCAGCTGTGAAGCGGCGGCGGAGGCTCTCTATTTCGGCTGCCGGTAGAGGTGCGTGTATGGGAGGCCGGATGGGACAAAACACATTAAAACACTTGTGCGTTCACATTAGGCTTGCGCAGACATGTGAAACACAGACAAAACACATTGAAAGACTTGCGAAACACATTGAAAGACTTGCGAAACACATTGAAAGACTTGCGAAACACATTGAAAGACTTGCGAAACACATTAAAACACTTGTGCGTTCACATTAGGCTTGCGCAGACATGTGAAACACTTGCGAAACACATTGAAAGACTTGCGAAACACATTGAAAGACTTGCGAAACACATTGAAACACTTGCGAAACACATTGAAAGACTTGCGAAACACATTGAAAGAATTGCGAAACACATTAAAACACTTGTGCGTTCACATTAGGCTTGCGCAGACATGTGAAACACAGACAAAACACATTGAAAGACTTGCGAAACACATTGAAAGACTTGCGAAACACATTGAAACACTTGCGAAACACATTGAAAGACTTGCGAAACACATTGAAAGAATTGCGAAACACATTAAAACACTTGTGCGTTCACATTAGGCTTGCGCAGACGTGAAACACAGACAAAACACATTGAAAGACTTGCGAAACACATTGAAACACTTGCGAAACACATTGAAAGACTTGCGAAACACATTGAAAGACTTGCGAAACACATTAAAACACTTGTGCGTTCACATTAGGCTTGCGCAGACATGTGAAACACTTGCGAAACACATTGAAAGACTTGCGAAACACATTGAAACACTTGCGAAACACATTGAAAGACTTGCGAAACACATTGAAACACTGGCGCGTTCACATTAGACTTGCGCAGACATGTGAAACACTTGCGCGTACATGCATATATTTGCGTATAAATATGAAACTATGGTGGCGGATTGCTACCACATACATATTATTTTTTCCACTCAATTATGTTGTAATAATGAGATGTTATGTCGTTTTAATGATATATTTTCTCATAATAACGAGACGTGTTACTGTCTTGATTGATGATTGAATATGAGTGTCATGTTTTGCTGTGTTGGGTATGTGATTGTGCTGACTGTCTAAAATAAATTAGCAAATTAATTGATTGGTTTTCTACAAGTTTAATTTGATTCTCCTTTCTTAAAAGTCCTTCATATGTAGCTGGTGGTTTTTAATAAGCTATCCGGAGTTGACTTATTGCTAGGATTAAATGCCTGGCTGGCACCCGAACAAATCAAAATTAATATAAAAGTAAAAATAAATGTTTGTTAATGGGCCACCATCGATACAACTGTCATAATTATATAGACATGTTTGAGCCCCTAGCTCCACCCCAAAACCTGAACCCCTACACAATTTAAAAATTAAAGTGGGTAATATTATTCTGTGCAACCTGTGCCGCATTCCAAGAGTTTAAGCCGCATGTTTCATGTAAGGAACAGAGACAATACACTTAATTTCCCTCTGCCTCCTTAAATCTCATTAAAAAAATATGCTAAACTGGTCACAAGACGAGTGAGAGCCAATGGCATTTAACGTCACTGGTGTCAAACCTAGACCAGCCTTCGGGATTTCAGAGTGTGTTTATTGCTGAGCTTCTCTGATATTTGAAATCATTTATGAAGCATAAGGTAGGCGTATGTTCTGGTCCCGATGGCATGAGTGTCAGGCCTACAAGCAAATACACTTTAATATTAACCCAGTGCACTTTTAGCAGCATGTTATTGGATGAAGATAAAAACTGTGCTTTTCTCAGGCACTGAGAGTTGCCCAAGCATGTTCGGTGTCATTTTAATGAATTATATTCTCTGCAATTTTGGATGATGATACTCTTCTTATCTGGGTCACTGTGTTAACAAAGCCGTGTTCCTGAACCTACTCATTAAGCTTTTTTTGAGTGTTAAATAAGCGCCTGCTGGGAACTATTTGGGTATGTTGGAACATGATTATTAAGCCTTATGTATCGTCATATTCAACTAGATCAGCTCAGAAATATTGAATATTGTAAATGGACTCCTTGATGCTATGTTACTCATTTGCTTCACTTCTATATATTCCGTATCTTACTTATTTTATTATTTTTATTTATTTTATTTATTTATTTTTGTAGTTACACACATACCAACATACAATTGTGGATATTTTAGTATTTAAAAGCCTTGAAGATCATAAAAAGTTTTCAAAGTCCACTTTATATTAACAATCTTTATATTAATTGGCTTTTTATTAAGGTAATACAGTGAAAGACAGCCGTCTGTGGTCTCCCAGTGGCTTACATTAATGGCAGTTTAATGTTAGTCATTCATTTACACCAAAATAAAAGCCTTAAAAACCTTAATCTCCGAAATAATTATTTTTGTCTTACATTTCATAGTGATCTCAGACAAGCTCAGTGCCGACTCGTTTTTCGTCAGTTCTTTTTCGTGAAGTAGAATGTGTGCAAGGATTTTGGGTGATTGAAGGATGTGAAGGATACACTGCATCCTTCAGACCGAGCTGAATGAACGACATGAAACTAGAGATGCACCGATATGAAATTTCACACACGTTTCCAGCAATCCATGTTTTCACTGTTGCACAGTAGAGGACACTATACACATCTTCTGAATTGGTACAGAATCTCCAGATCAAAAAACAGTTGAAGAAGAAGCAGAAACAAGTGATAAAAGCATTGCTTATGCTCATATAATAATCACATAATCACATTAATAATGCAGTCATCAAACATTCAACAGCATATAAATCAAAACTGCATGCCTACCGTTGCCGAATGAATTGTCGAAACCCACAAAGATGTATAAGACTGTGAAGTTTTGGAGGTGTTGATGGACTCGATCTACTCCAACTATGTTTTTATCCAATGTGAATTTTCTGTGATTTTCTCAAGTTTTTTCTCAAGATATCTGTCTGTCTGTCTGTCTGTCTGTCTGTCTGTCTGTCTGTCTGTCAACCAGGCAGAACAATCCTCCCATCCACCATAGATCATTTCTCAAATTGCTTATCTAATCTGTCTCAGCTGCTGCCTGAACCCAAACAAACAGATGAACTAGAAGAACTAACTAGCACTATGAGCACCATTCTCTCTAGAACATTGGATGTGGTTGCACCTATTAAATTAAAAAAGGTCAGAGAGAAAAATAAAGCACCATGGTATAACAATACTACGCATGTTTTAAAGAGAGAAACGCGTATTTTAGAGCGTAAATGGAAACAAACTAATTTAGAGGTCTTTAGAATCGCGTGGAAAGACAGTATGTCACGTTATAAAAAGGCCCTAAAAGCGGCCAGGGCTGAGCACCTCCGCAAACTAATAGAAAACAACCAAAACAATCCAAGGTTTTTATTTAACACCGTGGCTAAACTAACAAATAAACAGACGTCACCCGAACAAAATATCCCGTTACAGTTCAGTAGTAATGATTTCATGAACTTCTTCACTGAGAAAATAGAAAGCATCAGAAACACAATTGTAAACGTTCAATCTTCAATCGCGCCTTATAATTCAGCTTCAATTATCACCCCGCAAGAACAATTACAGTGCTTTACAACTATAGAACAAAAAGAGTTAAATAAACTTATCACTTCATCTAAAACAACAACATGTTTATTAGATCCTATACCAACTAAACTACTGAAAGAAGTGT
>NC_138741.1:10008179-10203179 GCF_965113295.1 Leuciscus leuciscus
AATTGTAAACGAATCTTTAGAGTCGGATCGTTTTTTATTCTGTTGAACCCTCAGAACCGTCTGAACGATTCGTTTACGAATCGGACTGAATCGGTCCGAGTAATTCTCAACTCCGACTCGTTGAACTGAGAGACGAGTAGCTGATCATAATAGCATTTTATTGATGCACATAAAACGTTTGAGTCAAATCAGGGCTGTATTTTAGTAGTGTTTAATGTAAATTCAATTTGGGTTGTAACTGACTTTATGTTTTTTCAAAGCTGCAACAAACTTACATGAACTCATGAAATTACTGTGAATCTGCTTATTATTTTTATGATGTTGTTGTATAGTATGTATATCCCTGGTTTCATAGACAAGGCTTAGTCCCAGACTAAAATGCATGTTTGAGCTGTTTTAACTGAAAGCAACTTGAACTGAAATATCTTAAAATATATCAGTGCCATTGTTTTGTCTCAAGATGCACACCTCTAATATTTTTAAGGCACGTTTAAAAAAGCTACTTAAATGTCCTAATTGAACTAATCCTGGCTTAGTGTAAACCCTGTCTTTGAAACTAGGCCATATAGTCATAAAAAGAACCGGTTCTTTGAAACGAACTGCTCGAAAGAACCGATTCGTGAGTCTGATTTCCCATCATTACAGCACATGCGACCAGTCCTTTAACTATCTTGCAGCCAATCATACGAGCGCCTGGGTGTCATGTGATTATATCAGGAAGAATGCAGTCGCTGCGAGCAAGATTTTGAGAGTTGCATTATAAGTCTTAAAAACCTTGAGTAATAAAATAAAAAATAAGGAAAATGTTAAATGTAAAAAGAGTTGTGTTGCGCTCCCGACCAGGTAAACCATGTTGATGATTTTGCTTAGTTTACACATAATTAACAATAACAGTCATAGTCCACTAATCAGGACGTGACTGTGCAAGGGTCTCCAGTTCATTGGTTTTCCCTGTATTATGATCAGGAAAAAATGGTCATCCGGTTCCAGAGAATTTTCGTGTAGAAGAGATTAGGAAATCCCCCGAGTTGAAAGAAGGGCAAGTGTTAGTTCGGACACTCTTTCTTTCAGTTGACCCTTACATGGTGAGATGACCTTCCTTGATTCATTCATTCTTTCTTATTATTATCTTTTATGTGGTTTGAGTTTTCATGAAGTAAATACAATACCCTAACGTTACCTCTTCATTCCATTCCCTGTTAATTCTATTCTATTCTGTGTGAGTGCACACCTGTACTTGTCTATTTTGTTTGAGTATATATAATATATATATATATATATATATATATATATATACACACACATGCATATTATTCACAACAAATATCAGCCGGAATGAATGTATTATCATCAAGCATGAACTTATTCACTTATTTATGAAACAATATAACACCAAACTCAAATTCAGCGCTGTCGCATGAACGATGATACTGGAGCAGACTACCTGTTGCCATGGAGATTAGATGAGTGTGTGGATGGAGGTGGAGTTGGTGTAGTCGAGGCCAGCAAGAACAAGGCATTATCTGTGGGCAATATCGTCACCTCCTTCAACTGGCATTGGCAAACCTACGATGTGATGGATGGCAGCCTTTTACAAAAGGTGTAATGTTTATCAAATAGTTTATCAAGTTTGATCAAATAGACCTCTAATGTATATGGATATGAGGATTTATGATGTGTGGTGTACTCGTTCTTGCAGGTTGACCCAGAGTTGGTAGATGGACACCTGTCATATGTTCTAGGAGCGGTAGGCATGCCCGGCCTCACTGCTCTGTTAGGTGTGAGAGAGAAGGGTCATGTGACTGCAGGAACTCACCAGACAATGGTCATCAGTGGAGCAGCTGGAGCTTGTGGGTCAGTTGCTGGACAGGTAATGTGTGACTGTATGTACGAAACTGGCCTGTTCTCTGCTAAAACATAGAGATTTAGTTATTATGAAATAGGATTATAATTTTTTTCCTTTGCATGTCGTTTTGCATACAGACTTTATCAAAACGATCCCCGTTATGAGGATCCATCATGGATCCTCATAACGGGGATAGTTTTGATAAAAACTCTGTATTCTGCTGCCAGGCCAGTAGTTGGCGATGTCACTTTGTAAAGTAACACTACACACCTATAGACTGAACACGTAATACGCATTACGTCACCGTTTTCACAAATTCGCGTTTTGTTGACGATAACGTATCGTTAAAACTTGCACTTTGAAAGACATTTTCAAGTTTGCATTTGCAGGACCCCAAAACACCGTTAAAGGGATAGTTCACTTTGAAATAAATTTTTGGTATGTTTTAGCTTACCTCAAGGGCATCCAAGATGTAGGTGTCTTTGTTTCCACAGTAGTTTCAATTTTGATATTTTTAGGTCAAACCGTTCTTGTCTGTCAGTCATATAATGCAGGTCTATGGTCATTATCTCAAAACACAAGCACAGAGTCCAAATTAAAACAATTCCCCGTCGTCCAAATTAAACAATTCCCCATCGTAAGTGCACATTGATGGCCTAAGACACGAAACGAGCGGTTTGTGTGAGAAAACGAACAGTATTTATATCGTTTTTACCTCTTATACGCAGCCATGTCCGAGTGATCTGATCTGACGTGTGCGCAGACTGGTGCATAGATATATACACACTAGATGTCGCCTTGTCTACGGCAGTTCATTGGAACGAATGTCTTTAAGGCGACATCTAGTGTATATATCTATGCACCAGTCTGCGTACACGTCAGATCAGATCACTTCGACATGGCTGCGTATAAGAGGTAAAAACGATATAAATACTGTTCGTTTTCTCACACAAACCGCTCGTTTCGTGTCTTAGGCCATCAATGTGTACTTACGATGGGGAATTGTTTAATTTGGACGATGGGGAATTGTTTTAATTTGGACTCTGTGCTTGTGTTTTGAGACAGTGACCACAGACCTGCATTATATGACTGACAGACAAGAACGGTTTGACCTAAAAATATCAAAATTGAAACTACTGCAGAAAAAAAGACACCTACATCTTGGATGCCCTTGAGGTAAGCTAAAACATACCAAAAATTAATTTCAAAGTGAACTATCCCTTTAACGCATAAAAAGATTTCCATATATAGTTGAAAACGGTGTCACGTAAATGGACCTCATTTGGTATTATATAGAGTGCTATAAGTCACACTATGTGCTTCATGCATAATACATTCTTAACTTAAATCATTTTTGCTCTGTCCTTTCCATGTTATTTTAATTCTCCCCTCTGTTGTTCAAGATTGGCAGATTGGATGGTTGTGAGAGAGTCGTGGGCATTTGCGGTTCCGACCAGAAATGCCAGACCTTGGTAACGGAGCTGGGTTTTACAGCAGGGATAAACTACAGAACTGGAGATATCAGCTCAGTGCTGAGAGAGCAGTGCCCCAGAGGCATTGATGTATACTTTGACAATGTAGGCGGTCCCATCAGCGATGCTGTTATATCACAGGTACAGTCCTCACAGTATGTGCTGCCTTCTTACAAATGCTTTTTTTTTTTGGTTAATTTCGGAGGGTCTTTTTGTGTTAAAGTGCAATTCTCATGCTGTGTAGATGAATCCCGGTGGTCATGTGATCCTGTGCGGCCAAATCTCCCAGTACAATAAGGATGTACCTTACCCTCCTCCTCTAAGTGAGCATACCCAAGATGCTTTGCGTCGCAACAACATTACAAGGTATTAGAGAGAAACTAGTAGGACCTAGTTTGTTGGCTAATACATTTGGATGTTTGTGGTTTTCTTTATATTCATTTGATGTATGAATTTTTCTAGCCTAACTAATATAAAGTTCAAACATCAGACAAGTAAACAGTCTGTAATAAAATAAGAACAAATTACAAGTGATGGCACAAATGAATACAATAGAATAAAAATACAACTGAAATAAACACTGCTTTAAGATTTTCTGGTAGGTCTAACAGTAATATCCAGGTAAGAAATAGTACAGAAAATGAATAAAGTAATCAAATGTAAAATAACACTGCACTGTCTTCACTGTATTGAATAAAGACTATTTCTACAAAAGTTATCCAATCAAGAGCAGTGAGTGATTTTCTCTTGTTCTTTTGTCCTTTGATTAACATTAATGACAGACAGCAGCAGGAATATTAGGCTACTGTCACTTTAAGACCTGACGGACACGACACAAATCTGATTTCCTCCCACTCTTTACGTCCCTTTAAAACTTTGACTCATTTAAGATTACAAGATACTTGACAAAAACGGGCATTTTGACAATTTTATGTTTGTCTGTTGAAGCGCAATAAGACCATCCGCATGGACAAAAAGTGTTTTTCAGGTGTTTCACAGAGAGCCACGGTTGAGTTATTTTTAACACATTATACAGGAAATATTAATCACAGAAATGTCTGTTTTATTTTTGACAGCCATATAATTTTTATATTCCCAACTTGTACGCACTATATGTTCACAGGGAGAGGTTTGTTGTATTGAACTACTTGGAGAAACATGAAGAAGGTCTTATGCAGCTCAGTCACTGGGTAAAGATGGGCCAGATAAAGGTAAATCTACCACAGTCATGTTTCCAAAACATAACAAACCTTTTGTTCACCATATTCCTCCTTTTTCATTTTACAGGTGTTGGAAACTGTTGTATCTGGTATAGAAAACATGGGAGGTGAGAGTGTGTTATTGTCATTCATTTCTCATGTACTCTGCATACATATTGTATGAACCGTCCTTTTTTATTATATTAATACTATTCTTGCATATTTCAGAGGCGTTCTGCTCCATGATGACCGGAGGCAACGTAGGTAAACAAGTTGTCAAAATTTCAGACTGACACAAACATCTGCATCTGGAGGCCTTGTGGGAGTTTTGCGGTGTAGTTGTTATGAATCTGGACTGGTAACTCAAAGGTTACTAAGAAGCGCTCTATTGAAAAGACATTTGATGTTGCTTCAGTGGGGCTGCCCCTTTAAGTGTGCTGGAAGTCACTATAGATAAAAGCGTCAGATAAATGACAAGTTTAAAATGAAATTAATTCAAATTAAAATTGGTCTTGTTCTTGTTCTAAATTTCCATTTTAAACTAATTTTAATGTCAGTTTTCAGTAACATATCAAAAGTTTAACATTTTGTTTGATTAAAAGTTGATTTTTTTTGGTTAACAAAAGTTTGATTAAAAGAGGTTTGTAACAATGTCTCAGTCTCACCAAGGCTGCATTTATTTGATCAAAAATACAGTAAAAACAGCAATATTGTGAAATATTATTACAATTTATTGTAACAATTTTCTGCTTTTATATATTTTAAAATGTAATTTATTTCTGTGATGACAAAGCTGAATTTTCAGCATCATTACTCCAGTCTTCAGAAATAATTCTAATATGATTTGGTGCTCAATAAATATTTATTATTTTTAATGTGGAAAACAGTTGTGCTGCTTAATATTAATGTGGAGACTGTGATACAATTGTTTCAGTATTTTTTTTGGATGACTGTATACTGTTACTTTCGATCAAGTGAATGCATCCTTGCTGAGTAAAAGTTTTATTATTATTATTTTTATTCTTACTGACCACAAACTTTTTAACATAATATGTGCCAGATATCAAGATGGTGGCTAGTTTGAAAATGGTTCTATTCGATTAGCTTTATCTCTTACATGTACATTAATTGTATTAAATATATATATATATATATTTTAAGACAATAAGATTACAAACTCTTTGATACCTTTACACGAAAAAGACGCCACAAAATATGAAAATCACAATATGAAACCCCTTTACTTTGTTGTACAGTACATGAATACAGCCAGATAAATCAATTCCAATGCAAGATGATTCAGAGGTGCAGAAATGTGACACATATAAATTGAGGTCATTTTCATGTGGAAAAACAACCATGTCAGCTGCAAATCTGAATAAAGAAAATGTGTAGAAGTAAATATGTATTAATCTTTCACTGAAAATATATTTTTTTGTATATTTGTGAACAGCACTTTCCAACATCAGTGAAACTACAAAAAATCACATGATCACAGAAACAGAGAATGCCCATAAAAACAGTGCAGAACAACTGGAAGGAATATACATTACAATATCAATATGGATGCATACATTAAAATAAGTAAAAAATTCAATACAGTAATTAAAACCAAATCACATATAAGCAGATATTTCATCATCAGACATTCAAAGTCCTATTGGTTCACCACAATTCTAGATTTACATGTACTGAGTAAATGTTGAATCTTCTAAAAATGTTCATTCTCACTATAATGTGCCTTAAAACTGCAACAAAACTCTTTCAAAATAACATTCAGGTCATTGAAAGACAAAGTAGAGCAGCCTATTGTTCAAGTCTTTACTTTCCTGAGAGAGAACAGAGACCTTGAGTGACCTGACAAAACAGTGAATCCACCAGAAACTCTTGTCACAGCTCTTTCTGTCACTTGTCAAGTGGATTATGGGGGCAAAACCCGTTTAAACAAAAATGGCCATTGTCCTTAGGTTGTTTGTGGGGTTTGCAACTGTGCAAAACCAACTATAAAAGAGCTGCTTAACATTTCTCTAATAAACATGTAAGAGAATTGTGCACATTTGATTGTTTCCATGTGTTTTATTCTATATGTGACACAGGCAAGTGCCCTTTAGCAGGCCAAAATGTCTGGCATGTGTTTAGATGTGTATTATTAAGTGGCCATTAGTGTATTAATTATTAACTGTGACTACGAACCATTGTGCATTGTACGAAAACGTTCTACATTCATACTCATCTATATAAATATAGTGGTTTCTTCCTTTTGAGAGAACAGTCTTTTTTTGGGGAATATGCATTTGAATGTTTAATAGGTTCGAGTAAATTGTAGATAAAAATCACTGCAGATGGTGGATTATATTTTGGCAGTGAAGAGGCTTACTTTGAGTTACATACCAAAACTTATTCAGAAAAAACGTACTCAGAAATGTAAATTCTGTCATCAATTCCTCGCCCTCACGTCACTCCAAACCCACAAGACTTTTGTTTATCATTGAAACACAAATGAAGATATTTGTAATGATTTATGTTCCTCCACTCAAAGGCCAATCCACAAAAACCTTCATGCTTTAAAAGGTTCAAAAGGACATTTTAAAAGAAATCCATATTTCCACCATCGCTTTATATGAACAGATGTAACTTAGGCTTGTATTCACATAAACATCGATCAACGTACATCAAATATGTACAATGGAAGCTCAAACTGAGAACCAATGAGGTTTGCTCTTGTACGTTAAGTATTGTTGAGCTTCCGTAAAAACATCTTCATTAGTGTTTCGAAGATAAACAAAGGTCTTACAGGTTTGGAACAATATAAAGGGGTGAAATTGATAGAATATTCATTTTTGGGTGAAATAACCCTATAATTCTGGCATCTTCTGGTCAATGTTGGCATTCTATGTCAAATATTTTTGTATAATGACCACTAAACTACACAATTTAACATTATTCCAGGCAATTTGATGCCCCTCGTGTGACGGTACAGTTTTTCCTAGCATAATAAAATGTGGGTAATTTTGGTAAGTAGCCATGTAATAAGTGGGGATAATGCTGGTCATTATAGTTCTGATTGGCTGAACAGCGTCCCATTATGCTCACATACACAGTTCCAATCTGTTTGTTGCTTGGTGACGTGCAAAGCTTGATGCTTTGGCTTTTTTTGAAATTATTTTCATTGGTGGGAGTGGTGTCTGAAACAATTTGCGATAAATGGCCAGCTTCGTCACATAAATTAACCGTCACATATTATTGTGTACAGGTGTAAGAAAATCTTCCCCTCTTTACAGCGTGATATACACTCACCTAAAGGATTATTAGGAACACCTGTTCAATTTCTCATTAATGCAATTATCTAATCAACCAATCACATGGCAGTTGCTTCAATGCATTTAGGGGTGTGGTCCTGGTCAAGACAATCTCCTGAACTCCAAACTGAATGTCAGAATGGGAAAGAAAGGTGATGTAAGCAATTTTGAGCGTGGCATGGTTGTTGGTGCCAGACGCGCCGGTCTGAGTATTTCACAATCTGCTCAGTTACTGGGATTTTCACGCACAACCATTTCTAGGGTTTACAAAGAATGGTGTGAAAAGGGAAAAACATCCAGTATGCGGCAGTCCTGTGGGCGAAAATGCCTTGTTGATGCTAGAGGTCAGAGGAGAATGGGCCGACTGATTCAAGCTGATAGAAGAGCAACTTTGACTGAAATAACCACTCGTTACAACCG
Source organism: Leuciscus leuciscus (assembly GCF_965113295.1). Taxonomy (NCBI): domain Eukaryota; kingdom Metazoa; phylum Chordata; class Actinopteri; order Cypriniformes; family Leuciscidae; genus Leuciscus; species Leuciscus leuciscus. The sequence goes on from NC_138741.1 coordinate 10,016,416, forward strand.
AGGTATGCAGCAAAGCATTTGTGAAGCCACAACACGCACAACCTTTAGGCGGATGGGCTACAACAGCAGAACACCCCACCAGGTACCACTCATCTCCACTACAAATAGGAAAAAGAGGCTACAATTTGCACGAGCTCACCAAAATTGGACAGTTGAAGACTGGAAAAATGTTGCCTGGTCTGATGAGTCTCGATTTCTGTTGAGACATTCAGATGGTAGAGTCAGAATTTGGCGTAAACAGAATGAGAACATGGATCCATCATGCCTTGTTACCACTGTGCAGGCTGGTGGTGGTGGTGTAATGGTGTGGGGGATGTTTTCTTGGCACACTTTAGGCCCCTTAGTGCCAATTGGGCATCGTTTAAATGCCACGGCCTACCTGAGCATTGTTTCTGACCATGTCCATCCCTTTATGACCACCATGTACCCATCATCTGATGGCTACTTCCAGCAGGATAATGCACCATGTCACAAAGCTCGAATCATTTCAAATTGGTTTCTTGAACATGACCATGAGTTCACTGTACTAAAATGGCCCCCACAGTCACCAGATCTCAACCCAATAGAGCATATTTGGGATGTGGTGGAACGGGAGCTTCGTGCCCTGGATGTGCATCCCACAAATCTCCATCAACTGCAAGATGCTATCCTATCAATATGGGCCAACATTTCTAAAGAATGCTTTCAGCACCTTGTTGAATCAATGCCACGTAGAATTAAGGCAGTTCTGAAGGTGAAAGGGGGTCAAACACAGTATTAGTATGGTGTTCCTAATAATCCTTTAGGTGAGTGTATGCTTTAAAAACATTTGAGGAGATCCATATTAAATGACCTCTCTGTGTAGTGGCAGTTTCGTGCAGAATCATTAAGAATATCAGGCAGGCTTACTCCTTTCTTGATTGCTCCTCACACATAAAAACAAACATAATTTGACAAGAACATAATGTGCAGATTATCAAAGTAATAGGTATGCTTAACCACACACATCTGTCAGGACTTCAACACTGCTTGGGTTCACAATGGTTGGAACTGGCTATGAAAACTACCGACGTGTCTTGAGGGTCAAAGGTTTTAAACGGCTCCATCATCCACGTGTGATGACATCATCGCTCCACACAACGGATTTGTATATTAACTAAAGGCTATTTTCTCTATCCTAACATGTAATGGGAACGATTGGCAATTTGATGACTGTGAAGACAGTGGTGAAAGGAGGGAAGAGCTTGGCACAAAACAATGTCCGTCACAATGATACAGGTGAAGGCCCCTCTTCAACTGTCAGCGTCACAATGGCCGGTTGGTCTTGAAACGAGGAGGAGTTCCCCACCATGCTTTGTACACCAACAGCAGGCCCATGAGAAAGGCCCAGGTACGTACGGGAGACAGGAAGAAAGCCAGTGGCCCGTAGGTCTCCAGTAGGAAGTAGCAAGAATAGGCTTGCCAGATCATGAGGACCAGCATGCCGAAGTGCATGGCCAGAGTCCTCCAGCGGCAGCCCGGCCGGCAGATTTGCGAGCGGAAGTTGGTGCCACGACACCTGTGGTGAAGACTCCAGCAGAGGTAATAAGTGAGAGGCATATTGAAGAAAACCACCTGTGGATGACAGACGGCATGTTATGACTCGCCCGTTACAGTTAGGGTTGGGAATTGTAAGAAAGTTTCTGGTTGGAGTTAGGAAAACAAACCTTTTCTCATGCTGAGAGTTAGTTAGGGTTAGTTTACCCAAAATTTTTAATTCTGTCATAATTTACTCACCCTTATGGCGTTCCAAACCTGTAAGACTCGTTCATCTTCAAAACACAAATCTTTTTGATGAAATCTGAGAGCTTTCTGTCCTTCCATTTACAGTTAAGCAACTACCACTTTGACTCTTCAAAAAGTTTATAAAGAGATCGTAAAACTAATCTATATGAATTGAGTGATTTAGTCCAAATTTTCTGAAGGGACACCATCGCTTTATATAATGAACATAGAATTTAGGCTTTTATTCACATATAAACATTCATCAACTCACACATCATTTGTGGTAAACAGAAGCTCAAGCATGTTCGCTTGATGTGCGAGAACCAGTGAGATTCAATCTTGTGTTACGCAGCACGTTTGAGCTTCAGCAAGAACCAATGAGGTTCATTCTCGTGTTACGCAACACGTTTGAGCTTCAGCAAGAACCAATGAGGTTCATTCTCGTGTTACGCAACACGTTTGAGCTTCAGCAAGAACCAATGAGGTTCATTCTCGTGTTATGCAGCGCATTTGAGCTTCAGCAAGAACCAATGAGGTTAATTCTCGTGTTACGCAGCGCATTTGAGCTTCAGCAAGAACCAATGAGGTTAATTCTCGTGTTACGCAACACGTTTGAGCTTCAGCAAGAACCAATGAGGTTCATTCTCGTGTTACGCAGCACGTTTGAGCTTCAGCAAGAACCAATGAGGTTCATTCTTGTGTAACGCAACACGTTTGAGCTTCAGCAAGAACCAATGAGGTTCATTCTCGTGTTACGCAGCACGTTTGAGCTTCAGCAAGAACCAATGAGGTTCATTCTTGTGTAACGCAACACGTTTGAGCTTCAGCAAGAACCAATGAGGTTCATTCTCGTGTTACGCAACACGTTTGAGCTTCAGCAAGAACCAATGAGGTTCATTCTCGTGTTATGCAGCGCATTTGAGCTTCAGCAAGAACCAATGAGGTTAATTCTCGTGTTACGCAGCGCATTTGAGCTTCAGCAAGAACCAATGAGGTTAATTCTCGTGTTACGCAACACGTTTGAGCTTCAGCAAGAACCAATGAGGTTCATTCTCGTGTTACGCAGCACGTTTGAGCTTCAGCAAGAACCAATGAGGTTCATTCTTGTGTAACGCAACACGTTTGAGCTTCAGCAAGAACCAATGAGGTTCATTCTCGTGTTACGCAACACGTTTGAGCTTCAGCAAGAACCAATGAGGTTCATTCTCGTGTTACGCAGCGCATTTGAGCTTCAGCAAGAACCAATGAGGTTCATTCTCGTGTTACGCAACACGTTTGAGCTTCAGCAAGAACCAATGAGGTTAATTCTCGTGTTACGCAACACATTTGAGCTTCAGCAAGAGGTTTGTTCTCACGTGTCAAGCAGGTTCGGTTGAGCTTCTGTTTATGTTTATGTTATCTGATAAATTTTTATATGGGAATAAAAGCCTAAATCAAATCTGTTCATCATATGAAGTGATCTTGTCTCATTAAAATATAATTTTTACGATCTCTTTATGAACTTTTTGAAGCATCAAAGTGGTAGTTGCGTAGCTGTCAATGAAGGGACAGAAAGCTCTCAGATTTCATCAAAAAGATCTTCATTTGTGTTCCGAAGATGAACGAAAGTCTTATAGGTTCGGAACGACATGAGAGTAATTAATGACATAATTTTCATTTTTTGGTTTAAGCATATGTATGTTTGTGGAAATATATATTGTGTTAAAAAATTACGTTTTTACTTGAGGTCTATTAGATGAGGCATTACATCTAGGAACATTCTCTTGCCATTTACTGTCATTGTCAGGGACTATTTTTCGGGTTGAAGGATGGAATTGAATGATTTTGCTTCAAAAAGAGCAACATATTAATATATTTTCGGCTTCCATATTTGTAATTTGTGGTTACCTTTTTTTAAAAGCAATAAGGTACTTTGCGTTGTGCCTAACAATGCCCTTCAGCTGTGATTGTATTCACAATACAGCAATGCCTCTCATTCATTTTATCAAACAAAATGGTGAAAAGCTAGTTAAGTTTATGTTTATGTAAACATAAGTTTATGTTTTCATGTCCATATTTTAATTATACAGTCCTATTCTGTGACATTCAGCGTTATACAGTCAATTCTATTTCAAATTTTGTACGGTTCTGGTTATTTCAGAAAAGAACAGATTCTATGTTCCCAACCCTAAATCCTGAATTACCTGCATGACTCCCACGACATAAGTCAGACTGCCTTCAAGGAAATGCCCATCCACAAACACGCCAAAGGCAAAGCAGACTCCATTGTGTCCATCTATGACTTCCCCAATGAACCATGGACCTGAAAAACCAGCAGACAAAGCACAATGTTCCTTCTTCACAGTAATTGCAAGGACACGTTGCAACTGAGTTCATCCAGACACGTCTTCACTGAACTCTTTAGCAAGGGCTACATAGTTATATTTAGCATAATTATTCATTTCAAGTCACTTCCTTTTAAGTGTGAGGTTTCTTCAGAATTCACAATAAAAGTGACACCTGAAAAACACATCTGTGGTTTTTTGGACCCCATTGACTTTCATTGTATAGGCAAAAAAACACACACCTTTGTTTTTATAAAAACAATATCTAATGTTGTGTTCCACAGATGAAATACTCATACAAATTTAGAATAACACAAGGATGAGTAAATTATGACAGAATTTTTATTTTTTATTTGTGAACTGTTTAAAAAAAATTACACCTGTTATGTTTTGGGTCAAAAATGACCAGTATAAATTTCAATTTAATTTATCTCATTTGAAATTTACAGTTCTATTGATTTTATAAGCCCTAATTTTAAACAATGTTTACAGGAATTGTCAATTTTTTCAAAAAAAAAGTATGGAACCTGATCCAAATAGTCTATTTTCTGTGTAACCCGGTTTAACATCCATCGCATGTCATGATATTATTGTACCAATGTTTTGACATGCATTTATATATATTTTTTCTTTATTTTTCTTTAGTGTTGATTTATTTCTAAAATCAATAAAGATAATGTTGAAGAAAATATATCTGTTGTTGCTTACAATGCTCAACCACTTAAAAAAACAAGTGTAAGTGTAATTAAATTGGCACTTTCACAATTTTATTAGATTTTTATTTTTAGTTCATTAAATGAATTATGCAGGTCAAGGGTTAGTTATAGGCATTTATAAATCTAAGAGGCAGTTATCTATAATATAACAATTTTGCCATTATCTATAATTAATTCTCTCTTCTGAATGGTTGAATGGAAAAAAAAATACTTCTCTCTTTCTGTATAATAATGATCACAGACCTTCTACAGTGGTAGTTTAAGTCATTATGTTCCATCAGTGTGCAAAACTGTAAAAGTGGTGCCAGGCAATGACTTACCTAATGCTGTACACAGGTTGAACAGCAGCAGAGAGTAGAAGAACACGTTGCTCTTACTGACAAGATGCAGGGAGATGATCCACGCTTGAGAAGACAGCCCTTATAAATTAGAAGAGTTTATAGCGTGAAATGTCAATTATGCTTTGGCACTATGAAGACAGGACAGAAGATTTGTTATACGTTAAAGCAACTGAAATACCTCTTGTTGAAGATACAGGCATAAATCTGAAGAGTACAAGTCCACCAAGGTTTAGTAATACTATTGCCACAAAGGCAATCCGTGCCTGTGGAAACACAGAGATGCATTTAATATTCATTAACAGTAACTTTTATTGTTGTACTCTTGTCCCATATCCAGAATTTCAAACTTAATCTATGAAAATCCATCTAAAAAAAAAGTGAATTATGACACGTTTAAAGCTTTGATCATTTAAAGGATGAGTGAAATAAACACAAATTTATGTATGATTTGATACATTTTTCAGCACCACACCCTGACTTTTTCCTACCAGTATGTAGTGGTCTGTGAGGAGGATGAAGGACTGCATGAAGCCAAAGCTGGGGGTGAGGTCCTCCTCCAGGGTGAAGTGCTGCTCTCGCACTTTTGAGCGACCTGCCGAGTCCTGGAACAGGGAGACGGAGAAGAGGTGAGAAAAGCTCCCACTGGGCTATTCTCTTAAAAATACCAGCAGTTCCACATTTAACCCTTTCACACGTAAGTTTTAAACATTCTAGCTGACCCCCCAGCGTGAGTTTAAGGCCTTTATTTGCGGTTACTAGGGTGTTCTTGATGGTTGCCAGGGCGTTGCTATATGGTTGCTAAGGTTCTGAATGGTTTAAGCATGTTGCTAAAGTGTACTGGGTTGTTGCCAGGGCACTGCTATATGGTTGCTTAGGTTCTGAGTGGTTTAAGCATGTTGCTAAAGTGTACTGGGTTGTTGCCAGGGCACTGCTATATGGTTACTAAGGTTCTGAATGGTTTAAGCATGTTGCTAAAGTGTACTGGGTTGTTGCCAGGGCACTGCTATATGGTTGCTTAGGTTCTGAGTGGTTTAAGCATGTTGCTTTAGGTTGCTAGGGTGTTCTTGTTGATTGCAAGGGTATTTCTATGCGGTTGCTAAGATTTTAAGTGGTTTAAGCATGTTGCTTTGCAGTTGCTTGGGATATTTTGGGTGGTTACCAGAGCGTTATTATGTGATTGAAGTTTCTGAATGGTTTAAGCATGTTGTTTTGAGGCTGCTATGATGTTCTGGGTGGTTGCCAGGGTGTTACTATGCAGTTGCTAAGGTTTTCTGTGTGGTTTTAAGCATGTTGCTATTCTGTGTTTTCTAAGTGGTTGCTTAAATCTATCTGTATAATATTCTGTCTCCAGATATTCCTCCCATCCTCCATAAGACATTCCTTAAAAAGTCTATGGGAATTTTTGTTCAATTTATCATCAACCAGACAGAATTTGATTGTCCAGTTGTTAAGAAAAAAAAAAACTTTCCTCAAGTCGTGTGGTTTGAGGGAATGGTTACTCCCTAAAGTTTCATACTTAGGGTTGATTACCTAATCATTACCTACCTCCACTTTTACTCTGATAGTGTGCAGTCCAGTAGCGTAGAGAGTTGGATCCCAGAGCAGCACATATAAAGGACCCCCAGCGCTAACCGCTTTTCCCAGTGAAACTCCATCCACACTCACATACACAGCTGTGATCGGAGATTCAGAAAAAGCCAGGACCCTACAGAACCCGACACATGGCACATTCAGCAACAAGAAGTGCATCTTCAAAATGTGGCATTTTTAGTATGACGGGACAAGACAGTGTGAGGTTTAGATGAGAGACAATAATGCTTCATAAGTTTAGAGCTGCATGATTAATCGTTAAAAGATCGTAATCTTGATTCGAAACACATACGCAATCTCATAATGACAACAATTCGCCTGTGTCTAATAAACCTATGACCAAATCACACTGCAACATTCAAAAGTAAGTAACCTGAAAGTAACTTGGCGATTCAAATAGCAATTGTATCAATTACATCGTTACGCCAGTAGGTGGCGACAAGTGACGTTAAAAAACATATTTGTTATTGAATCATTCATTCATGAGATTAGTTAAAAAACGTTGATTCATCCAGAAATGAAACAAGTGAAGTCTTTAAGAGTGAGTCATTGAATCATTCATTCAAAGTTCACCCAAAAATGAAAAATCTCTCATCATTTACTCACCCACATGTCGCTCCAAACCCGTACTGTAAGTCTTTCGTTCATGAATGTTCGTTAATGAATTTTTTTTTCATTTCGCTCATCTTTTTGATGAAATCTGAGAGATTTCGGTCCCTCCAGTTACGCAACTACCACTTTGACGGCTCAAAAGGTTCATAAAGAGATAGTAAAACTAATCCATATGAATTGATGGGTTTAGTCAATTTTTTTTAAGATAATCAATCGCTTTATATGATGAACAGATTTATTTTTTGATTCATATTTACTTTTATTCACATATAATCATTGATCATCAAACATAACAGAAGCTCAAACGTTCTGCGTAACACATGATAATGAACCTCATTGGTTCTTGCTGAAGCTCAAACATGCTGAGTAACACATGAAAGAACCTCATTGGTTGTTGAATGTTTATATGTGAATAAAAGCCTAAATTCAATCTGTTCACCATATAACGCAATCATTGGACTAAACCACTCGATTTATATCGAGCGGTTATATATAACGGTTATATAGCGGTTATATAGCGATTTATATCGGCTTAGCTGGGCCAAGCCTCTTGAACAAGCTACCTGCTGATATACGTACAATCACTGACTTGGGCCTCTTTAAGGCTAAGCTTAAGACTTATTTATTTAGACTGGCTTTTAATTCATAGCAGTTGTTGTGGCATTTTGTGTTTTCTTTGTGGCATACATTTTGTTTTTATACTGCATTATATATTTTATTATATTTTGCATTAAATTGTTGTCATTACATTTTTTCCTGGAAAGCACTTTGGTTCACCTTGAGTGTTGTAAAGGCTGTATAAATAAATGTTGATTGATTGATATGGATTACTTTATCTCTTTATGACCTTTTTGAAGAGTCAAAGTGGTAGTTGCGTCAATGGAGGGACAGAAAGCTCTCAGATTTCATCAAGAAGATCTTAATTTGTGTTCTGAAGATGAACGAAAGTCTTACGGGTTTGAAACAACATGAGAGTAATTAATGACAAAATTTAAATTTTTGGGTGAACTAACCCTTTAACATTTAACATTAAACATGGGAGAGTCGTGATCTCTATTTGAAACAAAAAAAATTTAATTCTCATTTTATCGTGCAGCTCTAATCAACATTTGGTGAAGGTTCTTGAAGGTTCAAGAGGACACACACAGAGACACCTGATGTGCGTGGAACGGCGGATACGACCCAGAGGCTCCACTCCTGGGTGAAGGTACTGTGCGTCTTTGGGATTGGTGATCAGCACAGCTGGCCAGTCCTCAAACGTCAAATCAGAGAAACTAAACAGGTCATGGTCGAAAGCCAATATCCTGTACCTGAACCAAGAGAGAACTGCATGTGACTCCTTTTTTATTTATATATATATATATATAAGAGTTAGGGCACAACAAAATATCTTCCTCATATATCAGCTGTTGTTCTTGTACTTGTTCACACAGTCAGCTATATTTACATTGTGCGGCATTCCCTTGAGTGTGGGCCTCGTTCTTTGTGAACTTACCTGCGGTTCTCCATCCAGTCTCCCAGCTCTAACTCCATCGTGCCTCCTTGATGTCGACTGTGCAGTACTGGCATGAAGCCTCCAAGTGTGTGTAGGTGCCCACACAAATACGCTACGGCTGTACTGTAAAAAAAACAGAAAGGATGAAATTCCAAGGTTTAACAGAATACGATGTGTTTGCACTGAAAAGAATGGACTTATAGGCTGCAATTACCCTACAATCCATTTGCTTGCATTTACTTAAGACACTATGTACTGTGTACACAATAAATGTCCTGCCAAGACTGGCTGCTGAAAATTCAGCTTTACCATCACAGGAATAAATTTCATTTAAAGCTGCAGTCTGTAACTTTTGGCACACTAGCGGTTAATAAACATAACTGCATGTGTCTTGTGGAAGAACAGTGTAACCGGAGCTAGTTCTCTCTGTTTATGTCTATGACGAGTCATGCAGGTACTGGGCTACTCCACACTGGTACAACCTGAACCAGTCTAAAATAGTCTGAATATAAACACTTATTATAGGTGTACCGTAGTGATTCAGGATAAGACAAAAACATGGTTTGGAAAATGGATTCATGATGTACTCGGTTATTTTATAAATTCTGGGGGGGGGGACTGCAGCTTCAATATATATTAAAACATTTAACTGTAAACTGTAATCATATTTGACAACCTTATGCTGTTTAGTCAAAGTTTTGGCTAAGAAAAATAGACAAATCATCTAAAAAAAATATATATCTCAAACATTTTTGCCATTTATAAGCATACTGCAACATAAGTATATATGATTTGTTCCAGATATCACTGAAAAAAAATATTTTAAAAATCAAATTGGATGACAGAGTTACTGTGAGATTTCTCCAAACCTCATGAGCTCTCGGATTCCTGGGAAGGGAGAGATGACAGTAGATGTGGTATAATGTCCAAACCAGATGGACTTGTTACTGCTCAAGCTCTCCTCTCTAAAGGTCGCCAACATGTCCATCTGAGTCTATGGGGAACATTCATATTTCAGTCCAAAGAGAAAGTTGTCATCACGTTTACATAGAGCTGCACGATTCTGGATAACTTGATAATCACGATTTTTTTTGCCGATTCCGAGCAGACAACTGAACAAAATAATGTAATGTACTAGAGTTTCCGACAAAATGTTAATTACTGCAGTCTATTTAAAATGTTTAATTAATCTGTATGAATTATAAAAAAGAAAACGGTGTGAATGATTCAATGACTCATTACTTACTCATTTCATTACAGGATAAATCTGCATTTTTGAACGAACCTCTTGAATGAATGATTCAATGACTAATATATTTTTAACAGTCACTTGTCGCCACCTACTGGCGTAACAATGTAATTGATACAGTCGTTGAAGCGCCATGTTACTTTCAAAGAGTGCTCTATTTTGATCACTTCCATAGACATCAGTGTTTATATCAGAACTATAAACTTTAATCCCAGTAATTCTGTGATAATATGGATATTTGTAACAGAAATAATGATACTGTGTGGTTAAAAGACTGTTTGTGAAGCGGTTTCATACCAATACATGACAACTGCTCTCTCTGGCTCAAAAGGCAGATGTTTGCTGTGATCGTACTTGTCAAATGTTTAATAGACATAGCCGAATCGCTGTCATTTAGGAATAAGATTGCGTGGGTGTTTGAATCGGGATCGCAAAACTTTTTTAACGATTAATCGTGCAGCTCTACACTTACATAAGCAAAGCTAAAATGAACATATCTCCTACTTGATTGATAATCCCATAGAAGTTATAGGGCCGTTTGGGTCCAGGGGTCAGAGTGGCATCGGCACAAATGAACGAGTAGTTCCCAAAGGGGGTTTGGTGTATGTAGTGGAAGGATCCAACTTTCTGATTGGCAGAGTACTTCCTAAGTATTCAGAAAAGGAAATAATAAAACGGTTGACAAGTCAGTGTAAATCTTGTATAACTGGTCTGACTGGAAAAAGTCATTTCACATGACTACTAAACATGCATTAAAAAAGTAAAGGGATTTTTTAATGTCGACTTTAATATCTGAACCTTTGTGTAGCTTTATAGCCATTATGTTCTGCATCTGTCATATTTGTACAGACCTGTAATAATTGTTCACGCTCTCCAGAGAAATAATATTAAAGGCATCTGAAGGAGACAAGAAGAGAATATTAGTCAAGATTTCCTGGAAATGTAAGAAGAGTGGGGACAAAATAACTGATAATGGAGCTCTTATTACATGTCTGGCAGCTTTCGTAATGTAACACCAGTTACACAGCCTGTGGGGAAATGGGATAATGGGAATAGGGGGAAAATGATATGTGAGCTATGCGAGTTCATTATGCTGATGCCATTTTTGTACCTTAATATTTATATACTTATACCAGATGAAACATTAACTGTATATTAAACATGTATTTTGATTGGCTGTGATTCTGCATAGCATTTTCTGTTTTAGTATTGACTTGTCTTTGCAAACTTAAAAGTGTCACATCTGGTTGGTTGTAAAAAGAAGCTTAAAGGGATATATGTCAGTAGAACTATGGCGAAATATAATTCTTACAGTATAATTTAGACTTAAATTTCAGTCTGTTTCTCACGGAAAGTAGTCAAATGGCTTCTGAAGTTTTGGAATGCAGTGTATGAGTATTTTATCGTATATTATCGCAATCAGTTTTATGGAAAATTGCAGAATGAACATTCATCTAAATACTGTCTCCTTTTGTGTATGACAGACACAAATAAAATATCATATGGGTTTGAAGAGTAGCTGAGTAACAGTGTTGTTATTGTTAATTAAAACTAAACCTATAAACCCCCCCCCAAAAAATCATTAATCGATCATTGAAATAAAGCTCAAATAAAATATGAGATAAAAAAAAAAAAAAAGATTAAAACTTTAACATTAAAATGAAAAATCTAAAAACAAAAGTGAACCCAAAATATTAATATATACTAAAACAAGGCTGTCTGAATGATGACAGAATTTTCATTTTTGGCTAAACTATCCCTTTAAATCAGTGGTTCTCAATTCCAGTCCTCGGACCCGCTGCTCTGCACATTTTGTATGTCTCCCTTATTTAACACACTTGAACCGGATCATCAGCTCGTTAGGAGAGACTCCATGAACTGAACTGAGTGTGTCAGATAAGAGAGACATACAAAATGTGCAGAGCAGCGGGTCCCGAGGACTGGAATTGATAAATCAAGATAACTAGAGTAATAAGATGATAAGCAGCCTCATGATGGCAAAGTTGTCATTAATCCACCGAAGTTTGTTCTTGTGTCACAACAAGCAGGCAATATCCTGTTTAATAGAGCTGGGCTTCATTTCAAGTCATTAGTGTGACATAATAGTGTCCAGCTGTCTTTGCTTTAATTGTTTTATTGCCAACAGACACTGGGACAAAGATGTACAATTATTGTCCCTGACAAACAGTGACGTGCGAAGAGGAAACTTAATTCTGATCTTTATTTAGATCTCCCACCCAAACCTTCAGACATGTCTAAGATGAAATCTGGACACAACTGACAATAGAAAACAAAGCTAAAGTGGGTCATTTTTGCAATGTTAAAATATTTTTCCTATCCCACTGAAATATGCAACTTTATGTAAGCTCCATTCGGCTACGTCTATATTAAAGGGATAGTTCACCCAAAAAAATTTAATAAAAATCATTTCTAACCCTCAAGTTGTTCCAAACGTGTATGAATTTCTTTGTCCTGCTGAACACAAAACAAGATATTTTAAAGAATTTTGGTAACCAGACAGTTGATGGAAAATACAGTATTGGAACAACATGAGGGTGAGTAAATTATGACAACATTTTTTGGGTGAACTATCCCTTTAATCTGGATACGTTTCAAAATTCAAAATGCTCTCCATCCACACTAGCGTTTTCCAAAAGTTTCACATCCACACTGAAACATCTGAAAACAATTAAATCACATTACTGTGCATGTATAAAAGCTCACTAGGTGATACTGAGAGAGCAGACATAATAAAGTTCTCACGCTATTTTTCTGGCACGATCATTTTATTAGTAAAATATCCGACCACTCTCTGTTGAGTCCAGGTCGCACTCAAAATGGCCAGTACATGTACAGTCTAAAACAGACGACAACAATGATAAAACGATTTTAAAACGAACCAGTTCACACGGATCCGCGAAAATGACTAAAAACGCTGTATTCTGCTGCCAGGCCAGTAGTTGGCGATGTCAGTTTGTTAAAGCTACACTGTGTAATTTTTTAAGTTGATTCTTAGCAAAAAACACTTTGTTCGTTCAAAATGATATGTGCTCCTTAATGTGTAATTACTTCTACCAACTAATCAAGTATTCTCGTAAGCGTAGAATCTGCCATTTAGAATACATATGAGCGAGTCGTTCGAATGGCGGCAGCCATGTTGCGCCTCCATCTTGAAAATACATTAGTCAAAAAGGGACATACCTGGAAATTCAAGCTTCGCCTTTCGCGTTTTTACACTCAGTGGCACCGTGACGAATACGAGGGGGAGATTACTCGCGACTGCCGGCAGATTTGAAATAATACGGCCACCGTAGAAGTTAAAACGCCCTCGGAATGGGAGGGGCTAGAAAGTAATATTCAGTTGGCAGTCATAAACAATTTCACCGCTAGATGGGAGAAAATCCTACACAGTGTAGCTTTAAGAAACGCTACGCGCCTAAAGACTGAACACGTAATTTGCACGCACATGATGTCACCGTATTTTATAGTTTACATGGAAACGATAACGGTATCGTTTTCAAAAACATGCACTTTGAAACCCGTTTTCAAAAGCTTACGTCTTCAGGCCGCCAAAATGCCATTGTCGCATAATAAGTTTTCCATTTTTAGTTGAAATCAGTGTTGTGTAAACAGACCCTCAGTGTGGACAGAAGGCCAAAACGGAGAGAAAACGATGCGTTTTCAATCGAGAATGTATTAGTGTGGACAAGGCCTTTCTTGCTGTGGCTCCAGCTGTGATTTTGGGGCAAAACTATCAGTTTTACTGACCTACAGCAGACAGGCAGAGAGTATTCAACACAATCTCATGGCAATTCGTAACTATTTTACATTTTGTCGAATTGGTAGCTAATTCAAATTAATAGTTTTTTTGTAAGATCGGCTTACACCCCAGTGAGGGTTGTGTTTAGGGGTGGACTTTCATGCTTACTTTTCTTTTAAAAACCGTATGATGTGAAATGAACCGTACGAATTCATACAAAATCGCCGCCTTGTAAAATAGTTACGTTGTTCAGGTTCAGGACCAATAGATCAGGTTGGAGTGTTAGGGTAAACCTTGATATTTTCAAAACTTCATCCTTAATCATAAATAATAAAAAATAATCACCATGGTTTCCTCGAATGTCAATCCATTTTGTGCGTTCCAGCACTCGTGATCTTTTAAGGACGTTGTGGTAGGCCTGCCACTCCACTTCATGTTGAAGAGAGCCCATTTTACTCTCAGTCTTTGCATCTGTTAAGTCACCTGTTAAAATAGTCGAAGTAAAAGACACGTGAGTGTTTATGTGTGTTATGTTGCATATACAATCTAATTCTATCTATAAATAACATATTTTAGCTCACCTGTGGCCAGCACAAGATCAGGTTTGATCACATCAATAGTGTCACTACAGAACCTCTCGAAGTCTGGAATGCGCCTCGGATCGTGGAAACGACTGATATGGATGTCGGACACCTACACAGAGAAATCAGCACGGTTGGAAAACAGTTCATAATGAGTTTCATGCAGGCCTGTGTGTAGTTAACAGTGGGAGTTGGAAATCTCACACATAAAACTTACTAGCCTATTTATAGAACAAGTGTCACTGGCATATTAGAGGAGGCATCTCTTATGTGAGAGTTAGTACACAGCTGAAGGTTTCATGTTTAACCATACAAACTATAACATAAGGGCTTTATCCACACTGTACATACACATTAGAGTGACATGCTTTTTGTTTCCAGGATGTCATATAGTAGATAAAAAAAAAAAGCTAAATGGTCTCTTTCTCTCATATAAATAAATAGACTATTTTATAACACAAAAAATAACACAAATTGATGTGACCATTAAAAAATGATGAAAGTCTACACTCAAAGAAATGTTTTAAAATATAGTTTCATCAAAATACACACCAACAAAGTGGTAGAGTTAGAGTACTGTGTTGTGGAGTGTGAAGGACACACAAAGTAATTAAGCCTTCTATTTAATTAAATTAAATTGTTCTTATAAAAATAACTATTCCAAGAGTCATATCTTACTCATCTTTGAAGAACCAATTATGAACTAACTATCCTCTTTTCTAAGACAAGGTACAACGGGCCAAAAGGACCCCCAAGTGATTTATATATGAAAGACACATAAACTAAAATTGTAGCTCTAACTGTTTGATAACAGATTAATAATAATACAGTTATTCTAAAGAAATATTTAACAAATTTATTCTAAAATAAATTAAATATTATAAAATGCCTTTTGCTGAAGTTGTGTCCCAGCATTAACATATTGTATTTACTGAAATTGTGTAATTCTATTACAATAAAAATACTGAATGTATAATGTAATATACACTGCTCGGCCAAAATAAAAAAAAATAAAAACAAGGAAAAAATCCTTTAAATATGTCATTTTGGTGATCAAAGATGAGTTTTAAGGGAAACAATTAGGCTACTGCCTACAGGGGGACTTGAAGAGTATATGATTGGATCATTATTGCTGTGATTATTATGTTTCTAGCATGTTATATGTTTGGCAACAGTTCTTCTAACCCTAACCCTAGTGTGTAGCTTTTCATTTCGGAAATAACAATGTAGGAAGACACATCATGGTCATATTCCACTGAATAATTCCAGGATGTCAATGTCAAGATTCATCAGGCTCGGTTGGGATCACAACGTTTATTTCCATCAAGAGGTGCATCAAGTCGAGCACTCTGTAAAGACTACTACTCCAGCACATCCCAAACACTAATTTTTTAAATATATATATATATATATCTTAAAGGGATAGTTCACTTTGAAATAAAATGTTGGTATGTTTTAGCTTACCTCAAGGGCATCCAAGATGTAGGTGTCTTTTTTTCCGCAGTAGTTTCAATTTTGATATTTTTAGGTCAAACCGTTCTTGTCTGTCAGTCATATAATGCAGGTCGATGGTCACTTGTCTCAAACAGCATGCACAGAGTCCAAATTAAAACAATTCGATATATACAATAGATGTCGCCTTGGCTACGGTTTCGCAGTAGCCAAGGCGACTTCTATTGTATATATCTATACCCGCCCGCGCTCTCAGATCACTTGGACGTGGCTGAGTTCAAGAGGTAAAAACGATATAAAAACTGTTCGTTTTCTCACACAAACCGCTCGTTTCGTGTCTTAGGCCATCAATGTGTACTTACGATGGGGAATTGTTTAATTTGGACGACGGGGAATTGTTTTAATTTGGACTCTGTGCATGCTCTTTGAAGTGGTAGACCTGCATTATATGACTGACAGACAAGAACGGTTTGACCTAAAAATATCAAAATTGAAACTACTGCGGAAAAAAAGACACCTACATCTTGGAGGTAAGCTAAAACATACCAAAATTTAATTTCAAAGTGAACTATCCCTTTAAGACTAGAGTTGTAGGCCCACCCAATATTTCTTATGACAATAGAAAAGTTAATATTTATATTACATCAGTATACTACATCAAATAATTGATTACACTGGAATTGTGTGATATGTGTCCTTTACAAATAATTGTTCATTTCATTTTTGTAACACCTATAACTGTAAACTGTATCACCTATAAATGTACATTTTACGCACAAAAATCCTGAACGAAGGATAAATTATTATGATAGAGCACAAAATAAAAGCCATCATCAGCTCAGTGACAGCCTAATGACAGTGTGACACGTTATCATGGCCTCTCTCATTCACTGCTTAGTGCTTACCTGCACAAACCAAAATATATTGTCCCGCTGCCCGCTGGGAAACGGTGGGCTGATCTTCTTGGACTGGTGCAAACTGCGCTTCGGGTGCCAGGCGGTGTCATAGCTGTCAAACAGCCAGGTAGTGAAGCAGGCGAGCAGAAGCCCAACAATCATCAGCGCCGCGAACAGCCTGAGCATCCTGATGAAATCACACTCCCTTCACTTCACTTCAGTCACGCGCTTCTCTTCTTCATGTTGAAGGAGCCGAATGGGGAATTCAGACAGCCTCACATTCTCGGTCACTCGGTTCACTGAACGCTAGACAGAGGCGCAATGGAGGAGCAAATCAGCGCGCTGTAATCATAGACGCTGTAATCGCCAACATCATCAATGGGAAACTTCCGGGTGGCAGGATTCTGTCCGTAGAAATTAAACTGATGGAAGAGAGATCAATGCCGAGGGGGGCGGAGCTAAGATACTTCTCGGCCCGGAAGTTGCTTCTAACCCGTTCACAGTTGATTGTCAGTTGAAATATTCATAAGAGTTACATAATGAATGAAAGTTTACTACATCAAAAAGCTTGATTAAATAAATTTAAATTAATATAGAAAATGTAAAATATTTTATTGCTACAAAATTTTGTCTAACCTGACAAGAACCAAATTACAAGTGCTATTTTCATTTCTTTCATAAACCAATCCTTGTTTCTCTCTTTTTATATGAACACCTTCATAGGAGTCAAAACAGCATTGGAGGTCAATGTAGGTAATATAAATATGAATATTGTAGTAATAGCCTATTATATACTTAGCGAAAGCTTTAAAATAATGTAAAACATTTTTTACATTTCAAATAAAATCGATATTTCATGTCAATGACAGTGTTGTTACTGTTAACTAAAACTATAGTAAAAAATAAATAAAAATAAAATAAAATTTGTTAATTGAAATAAAGATGAAATAAAGTATGAATATTCGAGTTTTAAAATCAGAAAAGTTGCCTTGGCAAATAATCGAAATAAAATAATAATAACTACTAGAATTACTCAAAATAAAAAATGAAAAATAATATACAAATATTAATAAAAACTATAATAGTATATCGATAACTAAAATAACACTGGCCAATAAATATATATATTTGGTAAGTAGCAGTGGAATAAGTGGAATATTGTACAGTCAGCTGGTAATTATCACAAAATAAACAACTTCAAGTTGATTACTTATTTTAATTAGCGAATATTTCCAGATTGGGTGTATATTTAATTTATGTATTATTTAGAATTGATCCACCGAGCGCCCCCAGTAGGAGACTCAGTTTTCTCTCCATAAGAAAAAGCTAATAATAGCCCATCAATAACAATGGCCTTTCTACTCAATTTAGCTTATTGCATTTGGGAAAGTCTGTAGGAAAGACAGAGACAGTTTAAGCTACAATAATGGACTAAATTAAATGTTCTCATACTGTTTTTTGTTGTTGTTGTAATATTCAAGTCATTATAAAGAAGCTGTAGAGCTAAATTTAACCTAATATCAAAATGTAATATGTGTTTCTGCATTCTGGTGTTTGTTTGTTTTCTTTGTTTCTTTTTCTCTCCATTGTTTATTCAGATTAAGGACACGTGCTGCTGATCCCGGACGAGCCCCCAATTGTTACGTTCCTTATTCATAGTCTAGGGGTAAACTACAAACGAACAATAACATTTATAGGGGAGACGTCGATGTACCCGTCTCCAGACCCAGAGTCAATAAAAAACACCATAAATCACAGAAGACTTTAACATTTCATTTAATTAATTTTTTTCTGAGGCCACTTTCTATGTCCAGAGAGAGAGACTGAGTATAAGTACCGAAGCTCGCTGAAATGGACAATTATTTTACAGACAAGTGCTTTGGGACTATACATTAGGGTATTTCTTTTGACACCCGGGCTGTAATGGAACGTGCCTGATGTCTCTGCCTGTACATTTTATTTGTACTCAACCATTAGAAAACAATTTCACCTAAAGAGTTCATTAATATACAAACACAACCCAAAAACTAAATAGTTTAATTTAGTTGAAGGCTATCACTTGGCCAAAGTCTACCTGAATATTAGTCATGTACATGACATCTTATTGGGGGGGAATTGTTATTTATAACAAAAAGGCCCTTAACATTCTGAACTCTTGCTTTAAGTGCACAATCGATTGCTTGTTTTTCACGTAAATCTCTGAAACTTCTATGAAGTCGTAATGGCACATGACGGCTGAAGTCACTTGTGAAATTTCTTGCTTGGATCCTTGGCGTGATCAAGCAGCAGCTGACAAGGAGTAAACTGGTTCCCATAGACCTCCTCAAACCTTCTCATCTTCTCCACAAGTTTGTCTGCACCAAAGCAGTCCACAAACCTGAAGGGCCCTGCAATGACAATTCACATAATGAAAGGACTGAATGCTGATAAACCTTAAAGGTACAGTATGTAATATTGACAGCTAGTGGTTAAAATGGGTACTGCAGTCCAAATTCAAAATATTGGAGAGGCATTTTCCCATTCCCGCCATCTCCTCCTCAGACTCGATGGTCATGCTGGTTGCCAGATTGAGGAAACGCAACAGGAACGAGCGCAATTGGCAATGGAAGGCAACGAGTTAATGAGTTGATTTATACGAGTTTGAGGTCATAGAGCTTTTTAGATGGATGTCAAGGCTTTTTAGGTTGGGCAGAATCAACGATATCTGACCAAGTCCGTTTGCTCTTTAGCTCCACCCACTCCCATATAGCACACTGCGAATGAAGTAATCGAGTCGATCTCCATATGCTCTCAAAATACTGAAATACTTGTATATAAATACGCATATTTTGCAATAAACTTAAAATATACTGTTTTTACACATATAATCAACGTTAGTAAATGAGTATAGTTTTTAATTTTTTTAATTTTTAATTCAATTATTCTGTTCAGAATGCTTAATGGGATTGTAGTTCTTTCCCTTACTAAAGCCGTTAAGTTCACAGTCTTGTACCTTTGTTTTGTTGTTGTTAGATTTTCAAAAACTTTTTTGCTTCAAATCAAAGTTTGTAATGTTGGGATTCACCTCGTAGCTGATTGACTTGGCTCATGTCTTATAACTCTCTAACGAAGACTATTTTAAAATCCCTATGGGAAAATGAATAAAAAATATAGATTTTGGAACCAGCGCCTCTGAAAAAGGGGGCGGGCACTGTTGCACTCTATTGGGTAAACTGACGGTGGGCGGGATCACGGTCCAAAGCAAAAACAGACATTGTGACACAGAATAACTGGCTGTAGCATTGTTTTTCATAGAAACAAGTATGTGAACTTAGAATGTTTCCTAAATATCTGCAAACATATTATGGTATCTTACAAATACATACAGTATAGCACCTTTAATCTGAAAAGGACAGTTTTTAAAGGAAAAATTAAATAAAAAATCCAAAGAGTAAATCAAGATATTAGAATCTCACCTCCAAGGCAGGGTGGAAAGCCGAGACCGAACACTGCCCCAATGTCACCCTCCACTGGACTGGCAAGGATGCCCTCTTGTAGACACAGAACAGCCTCATTCACAAAACGAGACACCAGCCTGTACTGTATATCTGAGTCTGAAGATCTGGGTGGAGCGACAGAATGAAGCAGTGATGATTGAGCAGAAATACTGTTTACTGGATGATAAACTATGCATTATCCTACTACAAAACAATAACACTGCATTTGACCTGATGAGAAGTCATTTTACGAATTAAAATACATCTAACCTTAACAACAGTCTGAGCAACTTACACTGCAGCGTTTGGCGTCAGCTTGAATGTTTCCAAAATCTCCAGAACTTCTGGGTTCACATCTCTGGTTTTAAGTCCTGGCTGGTAGATGTAGCAGCCCTTGCCCGACTTCCGGCCTAAATTGTGAATTGAGAAGAAATATTTAAGGGCAATTATACTGAACATGTTAATGTCAATAAACCCAAAGAACAGAACTAATCAGGGTAGACGCCATAATGAATTGTCAGAGATCATGTCATTTTTTTGTCTACCGAAAGATGTTTTGTCAGCTGAACATTTGGTGTTTTGGTAAACAACAGTTCAAACCAATTGAACATATTTGTTTTCATTCCTGCAAGGTTCCTGCACATTTTCCATTTCAAAATAGATTTTGTAGATTTTTCTGACCATATTTAACATAAATGGTTCATACAACATCCATTTCAGCATTATATTTGGTCTATAGTACAGTCATCTGTATATACTATATAGGACAGTCATTAAATACATGTTTTCTTTTTTAAGTCAAAGTCGCTTTCTCATTCACACGAATTGCACCACAGTTCCAGTGCAGCTGAACTCAGACCACCTCGGGTTCGGTTCCCCAGCTTTCACATTGCCAATTTCTAATGCAACCCGTGCCCTGGTTCTAACTAAACTGCCAGTGTGAAAGCACACTTACAGGTCAAGAATGAAACTTTTCATGCATGCTATCAAACAGGGTCTACTTTGAAAGGCCATGCATTCGGCTGTACACATACGCGTCGAAACTGAAGTGTGCTTTTGCTTAAGCTAAAGAATGTACCTTTGAATCCTTTTTCCACCATGGTCTTCAAGACCTCAATACTTCCCCCTCCAAATCTGGAGCCGAAGGCCTTGCCGAGGTCTGCGGCCACATGAGCTGCCACATCAATGCCCACTTCATCAGCCAGGGTAGCAGCACCCACAGGGAAGCCAAAACCTGTGGTCAGAGAGTCCAGCTTCTTGGGGTCAGCACCTTCCTGTATGTAGAGAACAGGTGTGTTTCTATGAAGAACATCACCATAGCCTGATTTTTGCACATAACACTTTTACAACAGATGGGAATAAATTAATAATTCAAATAGAAACACACAAACCTGCAATACACGCACTGCCTCAGCTAACATGGGAGCTAAACATCTGGTTGTGTAGAATCCTGGTCCGTCCTGAAGACAAACATTCCAATTAGCCATTGCATCTCATTTCTTTTAATTGATTGTAGATCTGTAAAACGTGTGTTCTGGATTGATGGAAGAACATGCAGTGTCTCACCCCAACGACGATAATAACTTTGCCTTGCTTCAGGCCGACCGCCACCGCTGAGGCTGTTGTGTCCTTGGAGGTTTTATCAGTGGTGATGATCTCCAGTAGCTGCATCTTGTCAACTGGAGAAAAGTAGTGCATTCCAATTACCTGAAACAAAACACAATAACAAATTTGAGATAAGCTCAAACTCTCTCACATGCTGGTCATTCAAAGTTTCTTACCTTATCAGGTCGCTTGCTCACAGCTGCAATATCTTTGATTGGTAAAGCAGATGTGTTGGTAGCAAATATACAATGTGGAGGAGTCACCTGCAATGACAAAATATGTTATCATCAAAAGTTTTTTATTTATTTAAGAGAGTTTGAAATCTTGATCTTGTTTAATATTAACTTACTGCTTCAACTTCTTTTAGGACTTTGTGTTTGATGCTCAGATCCTCAAATACGGCTTCAATGACCATGTCGGCTTTATTAAAGCCATTGTAGTCTAGCTGTCCCGTTAGGTTGGAAAGAAAACTGTCCCTTTCGAATGATGTTATGCTCTTCTTCTTAGTTTTGTCATTTAGCCTGAAAAATGTTTTTGGAATCAAAATAAAAAAAAGTTTAAAAATGTTTATAAAAATACATTTTCAAATACAATACATAAAAATAAATAATATGGGGAAAAACATCAAAGCAGTTTTAACTTTGGTTACGGCTTTGATCTATTTGTCATTTTTAATCTACTATTTCAGGGCACATTTACAACGATGTACTAAAAATGGAAACGTTTTTCCTTTGCGTTTTTTGCGTACAGATGACAACATTGTCAAAATGATCCCCGTTCACACGGATCCACAAAAACGCTGTATTCTGTATCGATGTCACTTTGTAAAGAAACACTACGCGCCTATAGACTGAACATGTAATTCACATATGCATGACGTCACCATTTTCACAAATTTGCATTTTTATAGTTTACACAGAGACAGTAACGGTCTCGTTTTTGAAAACTTGCACTTTGAAACCTGTTTTATGAAGCTTGCGTTTTCAGGCCCTCAAAACGCCATTGTTGTATAAATGAACGGCCAAAACCCATAAAAAGTTTCCCAATTTTAGTTGAAAACAGTGTCGTGTAAACGGTCCCTCAGATAGAGCTGCATGATTCTGGATAAATTGAGATCACGATTCTCCCACAATTCTGAATAGACAACTAAACAAAATAACATGTAATTTATTTTACTAGAGGTTCTGACAAAATGTTAATTGCTGCAGTCTATTTAAAAATGTTTAATTAATTTGAGTGAATAAATAAAAAATAAATAATAAAACTGTTTAGACTGAATGATTCAATGACTCACAAAGAATACACTAGTATTATTACTAGATGAATCAGTATTTTTGAACAAATCTCTTGAATGAATGATTCAATTACAAATATTTTTTAACAGTCACTTGTCGCCACCTACTGGTGTAATTGATACAATCTTTATTTGAAGAATCAATTTACTTTCAAAGGGTGATTTACTCTATTTTGATTGCTACCGAATCGTCACACAGCTCTAGCTCTGTATATTTAATACTCACCCTTTATAGACCTGCTGCTCTCCACGACCGAGTCCCTCCAGTGTGGTGTCCTTAAGAATAATGTGAGCGCCTTTTTCTACAGACACTTGAACAATGCCAGCACCCATCAAACCTGCTCCCAAGACAGCAAGTGTTCTAAAAATAGAAAATCAATAGGCAAGATAAATTATTTACTATTCTACAGGAAATAGATGTAACACTTAAGTTGCTGCTTATAAATTGCAGTAACAGTAAATTACCATCAAACTTACATATAGTAATAGAAAATACATACTTTACTTCCTTTTCAGGGGTTCCGAATCGATTCTTTTTGCATGTGACCTGACCGTAGTAAAGGCCAATAAGTGCTTTGCTCTCAGAGCTCATAGCTAACTTGCCAAAATTCTGTAATGGAAATAAAAAGTGCATAATTAGATTATTATGCTACACGCATAACAGTATCTTTCGCAGTTACCAAATAATATTATTAAATTAATATTAGCAGATAATTAAAAATGCTTTGTTTTTAAAAAGTTTAAGTGCAGAAATTCACCAGATCAGAGATGCAAGTGAGGATTTGAAGAGAAAAACAACAGATTCCAAGTGTAGTCAAGTGGAATAATTCAGAATTATACTGAGTGTTCAAAGGCTGCCCCCTAATAATCGACCAAACGTTAGTCGATGAGAAGAGCCTTGGGGGCCGTTTACATGATGGAAAACGTACAGAATCCGACAAATCTGCGTAATGCTATGATGTCAATATGGAGCAAAATCTCCAAGGAATGTTTCCTCAGAGAAAAAAGTGTGTATTTAAGTGATTCAATTAATATCATAAACCTGCAACTAGTTGACTAATGGGTCAAATGATCGACTACGAGTCAAATGCAAAAAATCTTCGGTTGGGGCTAAAATTGTGTCTTATTGTACGATAATACAGTTTACACATTTTCAAAGCACCTGTGACTCAGCCAGGTAACCTGCAGTCAGACCCTGTTCAACACCAGCCTTCACAGTCTGAAAGAGAAAACAAACAGGTATCATCTCAATATAAGCTATTTCTACTATGATTTATGATAACTCCATTGAGCACAGAATCAAACCTCAATTATTTTCAGTGGTGCAGGGTACAGTCCCTTGGTCTGCATCATGACCTTCTTCTCAACTGTATTGTAGATCTGTTGTCTCACAAACGGATAACTCATGATGTAGGCTTGAATTTCTGCAAGGAAATAATTGTATATACTAATTAAAGCAATAAAGCAAAGGTATGCTATATATATGCAACACTGATTAAGATGATAAATATAAATCTTGCAAAAGCCTAAATAACTTATGTCTAAATAATTTTGAATCTACAACCGTCTAGTAGTCGACCATTGCAAATACTCACTCTGCATCAAGCCCTTTTCTTTGGTAAGTGAGATTTTCTTGTTCGCAAGGCCTCTAGCTGCCTCCACAGCTACTTCCTCCAAGTATTCAATAGTCCTCTCCTCTGGACTCTTCAGTCCAGGTCCTGGTTTTATTTTTAAAGAAATTAATACTTTTATTTAGCAAGGATGCAATAAATTGTTTTAAAAGTGAGAAGACTTTTATGTTGTTACAAAAAATATATATATTTCAAATAAATTCTGTTCTATTGAACACTTCTATTAATCAAAGAATCCTGAAAAAAATTCTCTCTCTTTTACATATACACACACACAAATGCAATACACAGAAAATGTTTTACCAAGAGTATCCACCAGCTGGTCAACCAGGCCCATTTTCTTGGCTTTATCTGGACGGATGTTCCTTCCTGTTAGCATCATATCAAAAGCACTGGGAAGACCAAGCTACATAAAAGCAAAGGTGTAAAAACAACCACGCTTGAGTTGTGAAGATTCAATTAAAATAATAATTATAAAACGTGTATGTGGCATATTACGGACCATTTTGGGCAGTCTCTGTGTTCCTCCAGCTCCAGGCAGAAGACCGAGCATGACCTCAGGGACGCCCAGGACCGTCTTCTTACTCTTGGTGGCTATTCTGTACTGACAGGCAATGGCAAACTACAAACACATAAAACACAATATCAATTTTGTATTGTCTGTAAAACGAAATAAATCCACTTTGCATACACTTCCAAAGGATGAGGACTCGGGCTTGAATTGGTATGGTAAAACCGACGCCATCGTTACAGTTCGTATTGTTTATCAAGCTTCCAGAGCAGAAATTTAGATACGGTAATGGGCGTTTGGTTTCCGACACATGCTGTAAGTGGTCGACCAATCAAAACAAACTGGGCCGTCTGACCAATCAGAGCAGAGTAGACTCGCGGAAAGGAGGGGATTAAAAAAAAGACTCTCTTTAATCATGTCGTTTCAGACACTGTGAGAAAAAAAGTAATGCTGCAAATGAATATGTTGAGAAAATTAAAGTGATTTTTGACCTTGGATATATGTAAACCTATTGCAGGAGACCTTCAAAACTAAATTAGGAGCCTTTAAAATAGCATAATAGGGGCACTTTAAAATCACATCAGAAATGTTACAGTAATCCTATGCTCGCCCTGTGGGTGGAAAAAAATGGTGACATATGAACATGAATGCAGTACCTCTAAGCCTCCACCAAGACACGATCCATTAATGGCAGCGACAATGGGCTTAGGAGATTTCTCAATCTTCTCAAACATCCTCTGGCCCTCCTGAGAAAGGCCAGTGACCTCCTCTGCAGTCTTACAGGCCTGAATCATGCTAAATACATGGTACAGAAAAATAACAGGTAAGATATCAGCACTGTATTTGATAATGATCACCATAACCACCAATAATAAACACATTACGAATTCTGGGTCACACTTTAGTTTAGGGTCAAATTCTCACTTTTAACTAATTATTAACTATGACTTTTGCCTCAAACTCCCAATTACTGCTTATTAATAGTTAGTAAGGTAATTGTTAAGTTTAGGTATTGGGTGGATTAAGGGATATATAATATGGTCATGCAGAATAATGCATTAATATGTGCTTTATTTAGTACTAATAAACTGCCAGTATCCTAGTACTATGCATGGCATGCTAATAAGAAACTAGTTAATAGTGAGAATTGGACCCTAAAATAAAGTGTTCCCGAATTCTGATACTGACTTAATGTCTGCCCCTGCGATGAAGCTGCCGGGTTTGGATGAGATTAAAACAACACCCTGGACAGCATTGTTTCCCAAAATCTCATCCATAACTTCTGTCATCTCCCTTTGCATTTGAATAGACAGTGTGTTGACCTAGACATTGCAAAAAAACAAAACACATTATGAAATATTACGACATCATTTGAATGCATTAACGTGGTTGAAAAGACAACTATTACCTTTGCATTGGGATCATTCACACGGATCACAGCTACATCTCCCTTGACCTCATAGTTTACGTGTGTACGAGCTGAGGAAATATCGAAAAGATGTGAAAATGAAAAAGCATGCAATGTCACAAAAAACATTAAAAAAAAACATATATACTTTCAATTCATATAATATAAAAATATTTTACCCATCATACAAGCAGCAACTTTAAAGGTCCGCCTGCTGACACCTTTATTGGGTGAACAAAAAGTTAATAGTGATGTGAAGGTACAATCACAGAAATGGACTCAGAAGTCATAGGCTAATACCTAATATAAAACCATCTCTAAGCAGTGAGGGTCATATCGGGCTAAGTTGAAAGACAGTGAAGATATATTACACACGGCAGAATGTAGACAGGCCTGTAGAGGACATAACTCCAGTAGTACAGCCACAGATGAACTTTAACCTAGTTTCCTCTTAACCTACACTACAACCATAATGATAATCTCATACACCTCTCAGTGATGATGAAAACATAATGAAATGAATGCAAAGGCTCTATGTAAACAAATCTGACATATTAGCAATAATTTAACTATAATACTTATAGATGCAGAGATGTATTAGCAGATATCATTAAACCAACCTCGATTAAATCAGTTTTCAACGGCAGAGGCAACAACTCTGGCGTCAGCGATTATTAAAAACGTTAAATTCGTCTATAAACCAAATATTTATTGTAAAAAAATGTCTTCATGCATTATAAGATAATGACCAGCATTAGCTTTCTTTATTGAATGGGAACAACATGTCACTGCGTTAACTCTAATGCTAATAAATTAAATTAAAACAGCATTGATAGACGTGCGCGATTCGTTGCACGCGCAGTAAAGTAAAGTGCACGCGCGTGAAACTTAAAACAGTCACAAAACATTGATCACTGGACCTTGAGTTAATTAGCAGGTGAGCTAAGCTACTTCAGTGAAGTGAGACTGATGACTCTCCACAGTAGTTTATTTACGCAAGTGTTAAAGCGAAATGCAATAGGGATGTATAGTCATTTAAGGAAAGATTGTAGCGGTGTGAAGTACCTGGAAACAGGGTATATCTTCTGGTTGTGAGTCTGGAGAGGGAACCGAGGGCTCGTACGCCGGCCATGTTTGGAGGTCAATGTGTGTAATGACAGACAGCAGGCGGAAGACTGGAGGAGTGTCTCAGTGTTTCACTTCTATACTGCCAGAGACCTGCTGAACACATCCAATCCACCGACTTTATATATCATGACCGTATCAGATAATAAATCTTTATATTATGGGTTTTGTTGTTGTTGTGGGGTTTAAATAAAATAAAATATAATTATTGCTAAACCTTGAACCTCTGTTGTATTGTTTTTCAGTTAAACCTAGAAATAAGCAGAAGAATAAAACAATTAAATGTACTTGTATTAATTACATAAATTATATAGGCTATTTATAGAAGGATTAGTGGTTTGGGAATGGGTGGATATATTTCTAAAATGTATATATTTCTCTAAAAAATTGCTTATATATTCCAAGCTTCTCAAATCATGCTGGATAACGGCAAAATAGGGACATACTAACACATTTAGAAGTGTATGTACATTTTCCATTGAACTTTTTTACTGAATTTGTTATGCTAAAAATATAATTTTGCATCAAATTAGACAAACTCAGACAGCAACACAAGCATTTTGGACCCCTTTACATTACGTTCAGTACTTTATGTACAGCCTACCATCTTGGTTGCACTGCATTTTTTATTAGTTATTGTTTTTAAAATGCTTATATGTTAATATTATTATTATTATTTTCGTTTTCGTTTATTTTTCAAGTTAAAATATGAAAATAAGAAATTAAATAACTAAAAATTAACTCAAATAAGTTTAAGTTTTTTATATCTTATTTTATTTCAGTTAGCCAAACTTTTATTTTATTTGAAGTCAAATAAATTAACCATGATATGCAATCAGTTGCAATTCTATAAACATCACCACAGTTGTTTGCAAACCTGCAATGTCACATGCATCCACAAGATGGCAAACACGCAACAAAATCGTTTGCATTAAAGGGATAGTTCACCCAAAAAATTAAGATTCTGTCATTAATTACTCACCCTCATGTCGTTCCAAACCCGATAGATTTTTGTTCCTCTTCGGAACACAAATGAAGATCTTTTTGATGAAATCTGAGAGCTTTCTGTCCCTCCATTGACAACTACGCAACTACCACTTTGACGCTTCAAAAAGTTCATAAACTAATCCATGTAAATCGAGCGGTTTCGTTCAAATTTTCTAAAGAGACTCGATCGCTCATGATGAAGAGATTTAATTGAGGCTTTTACCACTCAATTCACAGACTGTATCCACACACACACAAAAACTCACTGACTCTCCTGTTTCCACAAGTCAATATTCGGGCTGCTATAGCCAAACTTTTGGTCACTCATGCCAATGCCAAATGTCAGTTTCATTGATGCCAGCTGTGCAAATCTTGGGCTGTGGAAACATGTGAAACATTGTTCACTGATGACATTGATGAGTCCACCTTCACTATCTTTCCCACATCCATGGGAGTTATGGTGTGGTGAAGCCACAAAGAGGCTTAGTTTCTGTCCAGAGTGAAGCACGGGGTGGATCAATAATGGTTTGGGCTGCAACATCATGGGATTCCCTACCGTAGAGACTGCAGGGACTATACCGAAGCATTCTGGAGGACCATGTGCACCAAGGGTTCGAACATTGTACCCTGAATGTAGCAATACACACAACAAAACTTGTGACAGAATGGTTTGATGAACATGAAAGTGAAGTTGAACATCTCCCATGGCCTGCACATTCAACATCTAAATATTTTTGAGCCACTTTATGGCATTTTGGAGGAGCAAGTCAGGAAACGTTTTCCTCCACCAGCATTACTTTGTGACCTCGCCATTATTGTTCTGGAAGAGGTATGGCTCAAAGTCTCTCTGGACACTGTGAGGGACTTGTATCTGTCATTCCCAAGACGAATTCTGTACCTACACCATACTAATAAATTATTGTGGTCTAAAACCAAGTGTTTCAGTTTCATTTTCCAGTATGTTGACAATAAGTTCATATAACCAAAATATGACCAGCTTGTATGTTATGTGTTAACTGGGAAGCAATATAAATAATGATACATTTCTGAATTATGTTCTGGCAGATTTTTATCTTAATATTTTGTTTTTGTGTGTTACAGTGGTCTCATTGTAAGGCTTGTACTTTCCTTGTACGTTCCATCTGAACTCGGGACCATTCTCACATGATAAGCTCTGTCATCCCCAGCCCCTTCATCATACTCTCAGTTCAGCAGTTTAACTGAATCTTTCCACTTTTAACCTATTAAAAAGCACAAAAAAAAACTCCTTACGGATTTACAGCAACACAAACAGCACAAGAGTGCTAAATTTGTGATCGCTGAATAACTGTCAATAACGGTCAATCAATTATGAATTGTTACAATAGTAGACACGCATCAGGTCTCTTATCCTATAGAGAATTGATTTGAAGACTGTGCAATGACTGAATAAGAACCATTCTCCATTGTTTTGAAACAGCGCCCCATACACTGCTTTACTGATTGCATCACACTGTCCTCATTAAGTGCTCCCCACCCTTATCCCAATACTGTTGTTTCACAACAAACATCCCCTGATCCATCATATGGCCATACAAGAGTAGAAATCTATTTAAAGAATTCAACATAGTCACTAAATACTTATCACAGTGATTGTGTGCTCATGTGTGAGTGTAGCTCCAAGGTCCATTCAAGACATGATCTGTTTGTACAGCTGTGCAAGGAACAAGCTGCCATTTTGTGTGAGAGGACAACACTGACTGCTGCATCTGTTTAAAGTCACCATGAAATCAAAATTGACTTTTTAAATGCAATATTGCATTTATAATAAATTATTTATCTATGAACATCATAATGTTTTAACATTTTTGATTTTCATGTGCCCTCGTAATTTTTTATCAAAATAACCTCTTGCAGCAAAATCTCTTGTCTGATGATGTGTTTACTGGTGTGAGGGCGTGGCAACCCGTCACTCACATGAGATCGACCAATAGGAAACCACAACGATCCAACCATCCAATCAATTGGTCTTTTTTTCTACATTTTTTCTTGTTCGAGGAGCCGTTTCATTTGGATATATATGCATATGCACGTCACATAGGGAAGAAATTACGCAACTTCCGTTTAATGACGACTTTACATCAGACTCATGACTCATCAACCAAATAATAGAATATTAGGTTCCTTTTGCAGCATGACAAAAAAACAAAAAAAACATGTATCCTATAATATTCATGTATATTTTAATAATAATCTTGAGGAGTTTAACAGTCTTGAGGAATTTAATAATTTTCTTGAGAAGATAAAAGCAGAAAATAAAATAAGTTTAAAAATGTAATACAGCATTATATATTTATTTTAAAAATAATCCACAAATATGTTTCAAAATGTTTACAATGCCACAATAGACAGATTCAAATCCAACTTGTATTTTTTATTGTCATTTTAGCATGTACAGTAGTGGCCAAAAGTGATGTCCGGCCTGGAAAAATTTACCTTCTCGTTTTGCTTAATTTATTTTAAAAAATTCGCTTAAGATTTTGTAAGCATATTGCGTAGTTGTGCTTGAAGTCATTTGTGTTATCTGTGCATTATTTTTGTCCAGGCTGTCATATAAAGCAATTATGATTATGAACACATGCAAAAACGAGAGAGAACCAACTAAATATTAATAACGGATTATGTTGTAGTTAATGGATGCTTTTTCCTGCGAGCTTTTTGCTTTTCTATGCATATAAAAAATAAAAAATAAACGCTAGTTGTAG
Source organism: Leuciscus leuciscus (assembly GCF_965113295.1). Classification (NCBI taxonomy): domain Eukaryota; kingdom Metazoa; phylum Chordata; class Actinopteri; order Cypriniformes; family Leuciscidae; genus Leuciscus; species Leuciscus leuciscus. The sequence goes on from NC_138741.1 coordinate 10,047,956, forward strand.
TTTACAACTTTTTTGTCAAATAATTTTGTCTTAATCTTAATCAAGTTTAGTATTTTGTTCTACCCTTATAGTTAAAATACAAAATATTTTCATCATATTTTGATGGTTTAATCAAACTTGTAGAGTCATTAAAAATAAATCCCCAAACCAATCCCCTCCGGACATCACTTTTGGCCACTACTATACACCTCTATTGGTTGGCAAAAGTGCATGATCATTATAATTAATAGATTATAGTGTAATACGTGTGAAAAATAAATATCTGCTATTAATATGCATCAATATGTCTTTATTTGTAAATACATTACGTACCCTTTAATATCTATCTATAGCCAGCAATAAGAACCAACAAACGTAATATGAAAAAATTGTATTCTGTTTTTTTATATATCATGTTTATATGCAGAACACAGCATGGAATCTAATGTTTTTGGGTTCAACAAAACCAACACTCTGAGACATACTTGTGCAATAAGAAGATTTGAAATAATCCAGACAATTGCCCTATAATCTCCCACATTCCCTGCGAGCAAGTGGTCATGTGCAACTCATGCAATATAATGTCCTTCTTGACCTAAACTGTTGATTCCATCTCTGTACTATGTACAGTATCCTCCACTTCCTTCTGATCAGCCCATCCGACAGCATGCCTGCAGGTCTTTTCTTTAATCTTGGTCAGCTCCGACTCTGGCTTAGCCCTTTTAGTCGGATTACAACATAGTTTGGGTTTGCATTGACTTTGACAGGAAAGCTCACACCGGGAATCACCAGGTCCTTCAGAGATGGAAGAAAACTCTGGCTGAACTGTAGTAGCATGGATGTCTTCATCATGGAAAATGTCTTTAATGCGTTTGGCGACGTCCATGTAAGTAGCTGGATCTGCGCATTTGATGTGAGCGGTTGCAATAATGCGAGACCCAGCCAGCTGCCAGATGTGCAGTTCATGAACGGCTATAACGCCATCCAGGCTCCGTAGTTTCCCATTCAGCTTGTGCATATCGATCTGTTTGGGTACCGTTTGTAGGAGGATCAGAGCCGACTCCTTTAGGAGAGGGAAAGTTGTGTAGAGCAAAATACACACCATTATTAGACACAGCATTGGGTCCAGATAAAGCACCCAACATGGTCCGGCTACAGATACGGTTCTTGGGGTCCTGTCGTGCGGTTTGGATATGCTCAGCAGGACTGTGGTATTAACATGTTGATGGTCAGTCAAGTGGGTGCTACGGCAGGGGTTGAAACAGATTTCGTCGGTTTGGCATGGCGTCCACACAAAAGTGAAAATCAAGGCGTTGACCACCACAATGACGGAGCCTAATGCATCGCCGAGCACGTGCAGAAACACTCCACGCATGTTCAACTGGGACTCAGAACTGCGATCCAGGTCCTCCAATGAGCCGTTGGCCGTGATTCTGATGTTCAGGCTGTCTATCATAAAAATAAAGACGAAGAGGAAAATAGACAATGTATAGAAATTGCACTCGAAAGAGGCAACAACTACAAAAACAAAACAAAAATAGCACTGAAAATGTCATGACTTTTATATCAGGGTTCCCACACTTTCTTAATTTCCATGTTTTTCCCATTACTTTTCCAGGCGTGTGTGATGTCTGGATGCAGATTTAACTACAAAATAGCTACACAAATTTATGTTTACTATAAACATTTCAATAAGCTTTTACGATATTGTACATTTTGATGACTCTTCCAGGCCTTGAAATCATACTTTTGATATTTAAAGATTTTCCAGGACTGTGGAAATCCTGTTTAGGTTTTATTAATTCGCACGTTTATTTTATTTTTTTATGACAATAAAAAAAAATGTATTCCCCAATATTTCCAGGTATTCCAAGACTGTGAGAACCCTTAATTTTACATGGATGTGTTATATTACACTGCCTGGCCAAAAAAAAAAAAAAAAAAAAAGTCGCTGTTGGATTTAAATAGGCAAATTCTTAAGAGGTTATGATTAGATAATTATTGCAGTGATTATTATGTTAGCATTTTATATGTTTGGCAACAGTTTTTTAACATTAATTGATGAAGGGTGTAGCTTTTCATTTATTAAACAATCATGTAGGAAGACACATCATGGCCATATTCCAGGATGACAAAGCCAAGATTCATCAGGCTAAAATTGTGAAAGAATTAAACTCTTAGTAACTAAAACTAAACTCTTGCATTGTCAATACAAGATCTTGACCAAAAATGTATGCACATCTTAATGGAAATAAACTTGTGATGTTATTTCCATCAAGAACTGATTTGACATGATGTGTCTTCCTACATGGTTGATTAAGAAATGAACAGCTACACACTCCATCAATTAAGGATAGAAGAACTGTTGACAAACATATAACCTGCTAGAAACATAATAATCACTGCAATAATGATCCAATCTTAAGCATTTGCCTATTTAAATCCAAACAGTGACTTTTTTCTTTCTTTTTTTGGCCGGGCAGTGTAGGCTAAATACAATTATAATGAAAAAGCAGAGGCTATATATTTTTTTTTTTTTTACAAAAGTTAATTTGAACACCTACCTGATTTCAGATCAGAAGTTTGATCTCCTTGAGAACTGCTGCTGTTTATCATAAGATTGTGTTCCTCTTTATGCGCCTTTATTGGTTTCTCATAATGTCTGCTTTTTGTGTTGTGACCATGAGAGTGTCCGTGTCCCCGCTGAGAGTGACCACCATGAGAGTGCCCGTGCCCTCCAAACCCCGCGTGTCCGTGGAACAGAAAAAGACCAAGTACGTTGACCAGTAGACCAGCAACGCCAACCCAAATGACCACGCGTGGATTCTCAATCTCATGAGGCAGCGTGCAGCGCTCGACGGCTTCCAACAGAATAGTGAAGCAGAGGGCCGTCAAGAACACGGCGTTCACCAAAGCTCCCATCACTTCTGCGCGGATCCATCCAAACGTGTTTTTACTTGTGGTTTGAGTTGTCTCCGCAAAAGTCACGGCAATCAAAGCCACTGTCAAGGCTATTACATCCGACAGCATATGAAAAGAATCTGACAGCATTGCGAGAGATGCTGTTATCCTGCTTACCACAACTTCAACAATGAAAAACACAAGCGTTAAACACAGCATACACAGCAAACGCACACGGTTCTGTCCCAAACCCATTTTTGTCTTCAACGGCAAATAAAATGATATTTAGTTTGGCGAATTGTCTTTTAAAATAACGTACAAAAACAGGTTTAGATGTCTATGACATGAACGTTTGTCATAAACAAGAGATTAATGTTGAAAATAAACGCGTAAATGCTGTTGCTAATGGCAACTTGCGAATTACCCGTTGCGCGACGCACGCACTAAAGAATTCAGCTCAGCGAAACATTCATTCATACTTATTAGAGAGAGACACCGGCCGCCATAGACTGGGGATGGAATAAAAGACGCTCGTGAATCTCCAGGAGAAGTTAAACGAAACTTGAGACTTTGCACCCGGACCGGTAAACTTCTCCACACGGTCTGAGCGGGGACGCGCAGTCCCATGCGTCCCCATTGGCCGAATATAACTCTGTGCTGGAGTTGGAGTCACATGGTCAGTGAGAACACATTCTCCTGTCGGTTAAACAATGCAAATCATAGCAATCAGTGCATGAAAATTACTCCAAGGTGTGCATACATTAGTTACAAAAGAAATAAAGTAGGCTAATAAAGAAAGATTATCATTACCTATAAACTTAATGATTGTAATTCTGGATCAGTAGGCTACTTCGCAATAACATTTAGCCTAACTGTTCGGATTTATTTTATTTTATTTTATTTTATTTTATTTTATTTTATTTTATTTTATTTTATTTTATTTTATTTTATTTTATTTTATTTTATTTTATTTTATTTTATTTTATTTTATTTTTTATTTTGGGGGACACGGACACTGGTCCTGTAAGAAAATAATAAAAATATACAATGGTAAAAAATTAATTACAATTGCAATTTTTAATAATTGTTCATTCGTTTCTTTTAACATGTTCCTCCTCCTACACACAAACACGTTATATATACATTTCTGTCAGATGTATATAAATCAGGACATCTGACAGAATTGAATAGGTAGCCTAAAGGGTGAAACAGTGTGTAAAACATGAATGTGTTTTCATGTTTTATGGGGACTTTCCACAGACATAATGATTTTATACTGTACAAACTGTATATTCTATCCCCTAACCCTAAACCTACCCATCACAGAAAACTTTCTGTATTTTTACATTGGGCTACATGTATTTTCAAAAAAAAAACATCACGTAGTCTGATTTATAAGATGCTTTCCTCATGGGGATCAAAATATATCCCCACAAGGACAAGATTTTGGATATTGCCATCTTTGGGGGGACATTTTGTCCCCATAATGTAGGGTTTACCAGGCCACCCACCTACCCACACACACACACACACACACACACACAAACACACACACAAGATGTCCTGATTTAATAACCACTGAAGGCCCATATTAACATATTAACATTAGACTAGTGACTACAATTACATTATGCATTATACAGATGGCCACTGTATAGGCTATATGCACTCACAAAAAAAAAAAAAAAAACATAAGATAAGATGTATCATCATCATTGAGTTTTCATGGTAAAATTCTAGTTGCCATTTTTCCTTTGTAAATTTAAGTATACCAGTCTTATCCTATATTATGTTTAAAGCTATTAAAGGGCTTGACGTCTCACACCAAACAATCATGAAGGTTATTAGTTAAATAACCTAATTATTGATAGGCCTCGACTGTTTAAGCCATATACAATGAGTGTGCTCTATTATACTGACTTGACTTCTAATAACGTAATCACCAGTAATCTTATCATTGAATAATTATAAACCACACCGAATGCGTCACACCTCACGCAGAGAGAAAACACGCGATCTACCTATCAGCATCACGCCGCCTTGTGAGTGCGCTCTGCCTATTGTCTGTGAGGAGCAGGGCGTGTGCACTGTGCAGCCAGAGCTGGAGACTGAGAGGAGATGCGCGAGACACGATGCATGAGCGGACTGTAATGATGGCGTTGGACCAAGATGATCTGAGCTCACTTTTTCATGTGACGGACATACATTTTGCTGCATTCAAACGCGCGGTTGTAGCCTGCATATGAATGTGCGTATTTTATTTAATCGTTCCTTGCGTCCATAACATTGCAGAATATTAAAGACGTAAAGGCTTTATCATAAAAATGATGAAGAGAAATAGCCTATTGCGACCACGCTCCATGTCGATTGGCAAAAAATCAGAGGCGGTTAAGGTGGTGGTGCGGTGCCGCCCTTTAAACAAGAAGGAAGAGGCGATGAATCGAGAAAGAATTGTTGAAGTAGATGTCAGACTGGGACAGGTGAGCGTGCGTAATCCCAAATCATCCGGAAGCCTCGTAAAATCATTCACGTTTGATGCTGTCTATGACGTGGGTTCAAAACAATACGACTTGTATGACTATGCATGTAAACCTCTTATTGACTCTGTTTTGCACGGGTTCAACGGAACTATATTTGCTTATGGGCAAACTGGCACTGGCAAAACATATACAATGGAAGGTGTGCCCACAAACCCTGAGACGAGGGGAGTCATCCCAAATTCATTCCAGCATATTTTCACTCACATATCTAGATCTCAGAACCAACAGTATCTCGTGAGAGTGTCTTACTTCGAAATATACCAAGAAGAGATACGAGACCTCCTCTGCAAGGACAACAATAAAAAAATGGAGATCAAGGAAAATCCAGACTTGGGCGTCTATGTCAAAGATCTCTCGTGTGTGGTGACTAAGAACATAAAGGAAATTGAACATGTCATGAACTTGGGGAACCAATCAAGATCTGTCGGATTCACCAAAATGAACGAGCGTAGCTCCAGATCTCATGCGATTTTTGTCGTAACCATTGAATGCAGCGAAATGGGGATTGATGGTAAGGACCACATTCGGGTCGGAAAGTTAAACATGGTGGACCTTGCCGGCAGTGAGCGGCAAAGCAAAACAGGTGTGCAGGGACAAAGGCTTAAAGAGGCTACGAAGATAAACTTGTCTCTCTCCGCTCTGGGAAATGTTATTTCGGCTTTGGTGGATGAGAAGAGTACCCATGTACCTTATCGGGATTCCAAGCTCACCCGGCTGTTACAGGACTCCCTCGGAGGCAATGCTAAAACTGTTATGGTGGCCACCATTGGACCAGCTTCATGCCACTACGAGGAGACTCTCACCACATTGAGGTACGCCAACAGAGCAAAGAACATCAGGAACAAGCCAAAGATCAACGAGGACCCCAAAGACGCCCTGCTCCGCGAGTTCCAAGAGGAAATAGCCCGCCTAAAGGCACAGCTCGAGGAACGAGGGATGCTGGCAAAAGAAAGGAGGAGAAAGAGGAGAAACAGTATGAGGATTACGAGAAGTATGAGTAGCGGAGAGGTGGAAACTCAGAGAGATGGAGAGGTGGGGGTCATTGAGACGGTTCGGGAGGAGAGTGTGGAGGAATATTGGTGGAAGCAGCAGATGGCCAATACCTCTGCCAATTACAAGCCAGATATTAGCAGGAAACTTGGAACGGTAGAAATGAAAGCAAAGACTGTGGAAGAGTTGCTGAAGGAGCAACAAGCTATGGAAATTATTATTGAAAAATACAAGGTCAGTTATTTCCACATGACTTTCCATGAAAATTATACACCATATCATTCATAAATCATATCATTACTGTGTGCCATGGTTTTTTGTAGGCTATGGAAAGTAAGCTTCTTGTTGGAGGGAAAAACATCATTGACCACACCAATGAACAGCAGAAAATGCTGGAACTGACGAGGCAGGAGATTGCTGAACAGGTAACTGTAGTACAAAATTAGACATATGCATATCTAGATTATAATACAGTAACATAAATATTCTTTAAAGGGATAGTTGACTTTGAAAATAAATTTTGGTATGTTTTAGCTTACCTCAAGGGCATCCAAGATGTAGGTGTCTTTTTTTCCGCAGTAGTTTCAATTTTGATATTTTTAGGTCAAACCGTTCTTGTCTGTCAGTCATATAATGCAGGTCGATGGTCACTGTCTCAAAGAGCAAGCACAGAGTCCAAATTAAAACAATTCCCCGTCGTCCAAATTAAACAATTCCCCATCGTAAGTACACATTGATGGCCTAAGACACGAAACGAGCGGTTTGTGTGAGAAAACGAACAGTATTTATATCGTTTTTACCTCTTGTACACAGCCACGTCCAAGTGATCTGAGAGCGCGGGCGGGTATAGATATATACAATAGAAGTCGCCTTGGCGACTGCAGTTCATTGGAACGAAACCGTAGCCAAGGCGATATAAATACTGTTCGTTTTCTCACACAAACCGCTTGTTTCGTGTCTTAGGCCATCAATGTGTACTTACGATGGGGAATTGTTTAATTTGGACGACGGGGAATTGTTTTAATTTGGACTCTGTGCTTGCTCTTTGAGACAGTGACCATCGACCTGCATTATATGACTGACAGACAAGAACGGTTTGACCTAAAAATATCAAAATTGAAACTACTGCGGAAAAAAAGACACCTACATCTTGGATGCCCTTGAGGTAAGCTAAAACATACCAAAATTTAATTTCAAAGTCAACTATCCCTTTAAGGATTAGAATCTCATATGTGTGTGTGATAAATCCTTCTAGGATAGACAGGAAAGAGAGATGCAGCAGCTGATGTTTGATCAAGATGAAGAGACGATTGAACTGAAAGAGACGTTCTCCACTCTACAGCAAGAGGTGGAATTTAAGACGAAGAAACTTAGAAAGGTGCGTAAGGTCACAATTCATCTCCACACCATGGAAGCTCGTTTCCGGCACAGAATAAAAAAAATTGGGACTTTTTTTCTCACAACTGCGTGATATAAGCTTGCAATTGGGTAAATAGTCAGAATTGCGAGTTTATATCTTGCAATTCTGACTTGTAATGAATACTCAATCCTGATTAGGCAGTCATGGCAATCTGCAGTCATAAAAATGACTGCTAAACTGTAAACAGACAAACATCTCTTAGACTGTGCTAATGTCTTTCTTATCACTTCATAGTCTCTGTTTTCTCACATAATTCAATCATTTTGGCTCAAATCATTTTATACCCAGGAATTCATTTATTTGGTAACTTGTCATGTAACAAGTTGGATAATGTACAATAATTGCATCACCCTGGTTCCCTCGACAAAAAGCCAATAGGATGTTTCTATTGGCTTTTGGATTATTGCAGAAAATAAGGTCTGTGACCAACAAAAGTTTATGATTCTTAGACGTTTTGTTCATCAAGATAATCTTCACAAAATTAACACAACTTTTATGAAATTTGAAGCCTAAATACAATCATATTTAGTAAAATGCTATACATTAACTACACCATGCATGACTTCAATGTCACCATCACTAATCTTCCTACAGCCCTTTCAGTCTTTATTTAAACTCTGGAAGTTGAAAAGAATAGTTATTTTCAGTAGACAGTAAAAGTCAATGAGTTTTCCTGTTCGCCATGAAGACGTTTAAAATCCCTGATAACTTCTGTATTCCCATTTATCCACTTGCTAGCATCCGCCTTCATCACCTTGCATCATCCTAATCACCTTTCTTTCACAAGTGGGGTATTACTCATTTACACACTACTCATTTACATGCACTACTCATTTACAAATGTTGATTATATAAATAAAAACTATATTTTAAGTTTATTGCAAAATATATATATAGACAAACATTTAAGTATTTTGAGAGTGTAGAGAGAACAACACAATTACATCATTCAGTGGGCTTCAGTGGGCGGAGCTAAAGAGCTATTTTGGCACATGTTGCTTTTCCGACTCTCTGATTGGTATAATTTTCTGTAGAGAATCATGGGTTATGTAGTTTTTCACCAGGAATTCCACTGATAATTTAAAATGAGCTGAAATAATGTGGGTTGATGGCTTTAGCAGAAGCAAATACCATGGATTAACAACATCGTAGCTCACAGTAGGTCTGTCTCTAAAGGTTTATAAGTTATCATTAAGAATCCATTTCCTTATGGAGAAAATGATTGGAGTTGTTTAATTCCGGCACCCAACATGGTGTGATTCTATATCAGACATGACATACTTCCTTTAGATTGCTTGTTTAGCTTGTGTTTTATCAGTCAGTTTTTGTCACATTTTGAATGCACTTTTTTAAATGATGTTTGTAATATGGTTATATTTGCAGTTCTGTACATTGTATTAACCATGTTTAATATATTACAGCAGCTACTGTATGTCTTATATTTTAGTGAAATATAAGAACTCCTCTTGCTCCTCTCAGTTTTACAGTAAGCTGCAGTTGGTGAGGTCTGAGATCGGCGATATCATCAATGAACATGTCACAATGAGGCAGGAACTGGAGCAGACAATGAATGAGCTGACAAGAGAGATGAAATTCAAGTACGTCCCACCAATCCTCACAGTTTTGTCCTGAAATAAACTACAAAAAGACAAAGCTCCTCTCTGAATGGTTTCGATTTTGTCACATTTTTCCCAGAAATCTGATCATTGAGAACTTCATTCCTCCAGAGGAAAAGAATAAGATCATAAATCGTCTCAACTTTGATAGCGAGGAAGACCAGTGGAAAGTCTTACCTCTTCTCCCTTCAGAAAAGTATGTGAAAGAACAAAATTGTTCCAAACATTACAGGACCACGAGGATGATATTCTTATAATGTTTTGTTTTCTCTTATATTCCAGTAACTCCCCTCTTGTTCGACGAAGGCCAACTTCTGTAGTGGGATACAAGAGACCAATTAGTCAGTATGCTCAAGTTGCTGTGGCAACCGGGTCTCCTTCTAGATACAGGGTTGGTATTGTACAGAGATTAATCATGTTCAATCATTACGAAATAAAATATAAGCATTTTATGATAATAATAATATTTTTGTGAATTTTAAAAAGACATTACCAATCAAAAGTTTGGAGTCAGTAATAGTTTTTAATGTTTTTCTTATGCTCATCAAGGCTACTTAAACTTGATCAAAATAAACAGTAATATTGTGAGGTATTAATACAATTTAAAAGAACTGTTTTCTATTTTATTATTCCTGTGATGTCACATAATCCTTCAGAAATAATTCTTATATGCTGATTTTGTGCTCAAAACATTTCTTAATATAATGGAAACCATGCAAAAAAAAAGTCAGGATTCTTTGATGAATAGAAAGTTCAAAAGAACAGCATTTAAAAAAAAAATAGAACTCTTTAACATGATAAATGTCTTTACTGTCACTGTTGATCAATTAAATTTGTTTTACATTTACTGACCCCAAACTTTTGAACTGTAGCGTATATTATTTTGACTAAAACAAATCTTTTGTTGGCACAGGCTGAGAACATCATGCTTCTGGAGCTGGACATTTCTCCACCCACCATGGTGCCCTTGGATCTTCAGAGGTCAGATATAAGAACCCAAGACTTGATTCGTGACTTTGTCCATTATAGGAAGAAGTCGACTGCATCACGGGTCATGAAAGCTAGATCGTGGTGAGTACCCTGCATATCGTACATAATTCAGCTGCTACACAGAAAGCTCAAATTAATTGTCCACATTTAAACCTTGCTCTTTTCTTCCTCCTCAAGGTACCAAGGGCCAAGTCGGTCTGCTTCTTCATCAGCCAGCTCTGGGGCCTCAGGGCCCCAATGCCCAGCCTCAGCAATGGGAGCTTGTGCAGCAACCTACCAACCATGAGCCTGTACATTGTATTACGCCTGCAAGCATAGAAAGCACACTTAATTATTCTTTGCACTGTTTTAATGAGCTTTAAGCAATGATATTTGTCTGTTTCATCATCTTACAGGGTTAGTTCACCCAAAAATGAAAATTCTGTCATCATTTATTCACCCTCATGCCATTCCAAACCCGTAAGATTTTCTTTCATCTTCGGAACACAAATTAATATCTTTTTAATGAAATTTGAGAGCTTTCTGTCCCTCCATTGGCAGCCTACGCAACTACCAATCTCAAGCCCCAGACAGGTAGTAAAGGCATCATCATGGGACCCAAGTGGTTTAACCTCAATTTTATGAAGCGATGCGAGTGCTTTGTTTCCACAAAAAAACATAATTTACCACTTCATTTACAAAATATTAATCCCCAACACGCATTCACGAGATCATAAAAGTAATTCATGTGACCCAAGTGGTTTAACCTCAATTTCATGAAGCAATGTGAGTGCTTTGTTTGCACAAAAAAACATAATTTACCATTTTATTTTAAAAATATTTATCTCCATTGGCATTCACGAGAGCACTACGTGAGTTACAATATATGCGTGTTGTGTTGACGCGAGAGCAGATGTTGTGTGAACGTGTGTTGGAGATTAATATTTGTATAATAATGGTAAATTATGTTTTTTGCACAAAGCATTCACGTCTCTTCATAAAATTGCTTAGTTCATATGGATTAGTTTTACGATCTCTTTATGAACTTTTTGAAGCGTCAAAGTGGTAGCTGTCAATGGAGGGACAGAAAGCTCTCAGATTTCATCAAAAAGATCTTCATTTGTGTTCCGAAGATGAACGAAAGTCTATCAGGTTTGAAACGACATGAGGGCGAGTAAATGATGACGGAATTTTCATTTTAGGGTACACTAACCCTTTAATTTGTTAGCATCAAAGCTTAGTTATTTTAAGCACAATTGTCTCCTGTATACTTGAAAAAAAGCTAGTGTATCCTTTTTAAGCTTGTGATGTCATTCTTGAACAGAAATGCAAACAATAAATGTATCATAAACAACGGATCTCTCAATATTTATCACATAACAAGTATCGCTTAGAAGTAGCTGAGGTCTTATAGCACGAAGACATGCTGAAATAAGTATAACTTAAATCCTGAACTGTACAAACCTGAATATCAAACCATGACTCCATATGATGTTTGAAAAACATCATATTTCCATATATATATATACAATTTAAAAAAAAAAGGCACAAAAGGGGTTTGTTTAATAAGACCATTATACCATAGCTCATATGACTGTATATTACAGCTCTGGGAGGTTAAACACAAGTTTAGACTATAGGCAAAAGAGCCAGTGTTAACCTTTTTCACACATGCATGCTTATGTTTTATTTGTACACTTAAGGTGAACATGAAATCAAAACTGACCTTGTTTACTTTATTAATACATGTTCATGTTCTTATAGTGATGAAACAGAAAAAAATAAGGTTAGCTTGGCAATTGTACACTTAAACATTTAAGAAATGAATTGCATTAGAACAAAATATCAAACCAAATGACAACTCTAAACAAATGCTAAACCTCTTCTCAAAACTAATTTCACTTTTCATAGCTATTTATATATTTATATTTGCAAATTTATGAATACCAACTGGTCCTGGGATTTTTTTTAGTCAGTTACCTTCAAGTTCACATGATGTCACTACGTAATAACCACAGGTGCAGTTTATTACATTAAAGGTGTTCATTATATGTTTGTGTTTATGTTTCATGATTTGAGGACCATATACTCAAAAGACAGGAATGGAAGTGTATGTATTCAATATAAGTTAATTTATGTTCTCCAGCTTGCACAGTGGTGTTTTCTAATTCGTTTAAGGCTTTTAAAAGGTCTATTAATGTGGTAGGTGTAAGCCAATCATCAGTAAAGATGATTTCAGATTAAGAGTTAATTTTAGTTCTCTTAAAACTCAGGTTAGTGTTTGTGTGAAAACAACAGTACAATTCTTAATTCACTGTCAATATATTAAAATAAATGGTCTCAATTAATCTCAAATTTGGAATTTCCTGCAATTTGCCGGAAATATATGTTAATTTGTCCATTAATTTTGAAGCATTTGGGTAGATTTACATTTAGGTAATTAGGTATATTACATTCAGATGTTTTTAAAATCTGATAAACATAATTTATCTAATAACTTAAATTATTAACATGTTATCAGCTATAAGTCGAATGCACCTCAGCTGACATCAAAGAGCCAGGCCAGAAAACACAATATGAGAACTGCAGCAAGTTTCTGCTTTATGAAAACGCGTAACATGGCAGGTCATGTGGTGTCAACATGGCACCACCCATCAGGGGGCGACCTGCACCAATGTATATATTTTTTTTTTTGTAGAATTTTTTTAAAGACTAATATGAGTTGAGTATTCCTATCTCTCGATGTTTGCTAATATCATTTTATTCATACTTATTCAAAAATGCTATTTAATGTGTAAAACCTATTTGCTCGCAAAAAGTGCACATTGGCTTTAATTTTAAACATCACAACAAGGAAGTGTCCAAATAGTTTTTTCCTTATCTATTGCAGTGCATTTGTTGTTTTATAGGATACAAATTAGTTATTGTGAAAGGTTTGCTTAAAACGTATGCTTGTGATGTTTTTGTTGCATAATAATAATTAATAATAATTTTGTTAATAACTGCTACTTGCTTTGTATTTTGTTATTTAGTGAAATTACAGCCTAAATGCATTATAAAGTTAAGTCTAAGATACATTTTATAAACACATAGGCTAACTTTTAAATATATTTTCCTTCTGGTGACCACTGTAATCTAACATGTGAAAACAAAGCTCATGTTGTAAACGCATGATGATATAGCATCTGCTAAATGCCTTGAATGTAATTTAATCGGTATAAACGCTTAAAAGTGATACTATGTGCAAGCGTGTGTGTTTGTTTGGAGTTTGAAACGTTTATACAAATGAAAACAATGGAGAGAGAGTACTAGCCTAAGGTAGGTGGTTTCCCCTGAACTGTCATCGTACAGTAAGATGACGTTTCCCAGAGGGTCACATGATTTGTCTCTTACAGTAAAAACCCAATATGGCAGAGATGGCAGGTCTTGCACGGTAACTAAAGCAACATCAACACTTTCTACAGCACCCTGGTCGATTTTTCGCGACCGAGCGCCGACATGAGGGAGAGACAGAAGAAGAAAAAGGGGAGGACGTGGGCAGAGGCCGCCAAAACGGTAAAACAGAGGACTTCTTGAGAGCTTGTTTACGCCTTGTGCTCCCACTTGTACAACTGTGTTTATGAGTTCATGACCCGCTGGTGTAGGCGAAGTATTGCGTATGCATTTCGGGGCCTGGTTTCGGTTGGTGTTGCCGAAGTGCATTTAGATCCATACACTATAAAGCATGACATAACGCATGCACGAACTGGTTTTCTCCATATTTACGTAACATTTGGGAACTTTTTTGATCCGGGAAGTGATTTGATGAAACGTCTGTAGCATGACGTTCTTGTCAGTTGCTAGCAAGCGCGCGGCAGCTTAGCGCGCTTATGTAGACTAGTGACACTTCGCTGGTTAGCCAGTTAGCTTAGCCTCACCTAACCCACAAAAATAACCCCGTATTTTCATTAACCTATCAAGGACACTGTAATATTACTTTTTGCTTATGAAATCTTCAGTGTTTTCTGCCGTAAATGGTTAGAATCACCGCCCGCTTAAACATGTTGTGTCTTTAGAGACCGCGAGTTTGTCAAACAGAGCTTGTTTACTTTTTGACGTCGTTAAAATTGTTGTTTTGAAATGGTAACGTTATTTTGATTTCAGACGAACTTTCCGCATTGCTGTTGCATTTAACTTTAGACCCAGATTGTAATATGCGAGACACTGAAACTGAACTTGTCTTCTGAGATACAAGTGTCCCTTCAGGACAAGTTTCACATATATTCACAGCTTTTGATCGTGCACCTGTTTGTCTTCAGTCGGATATTTTTGATGAATCGGTTAACGAATCTGAATGAACTATTTGTTAGTCTGAATCAGTCAGCGGTTCTCGAACGAGTGGATTTGTACATCTCCAACTCGCAGTGTCCGGGTCAACAGCTCAACCACACATTTGACCAATAACTGTCTCTTTGTCCAAATCGTAATGATCGAAAGGAGTTACAGCAGAAATGCAAATAAAACTGAAAATGCTTATGTCATGACGGTATAACAGGTTTACAGTATAATGAACGTGGACACAAGCTATTACAATAAAAACCGTCCAATTCGTAATAGGCCTAAGTGAAAAGCAAGTTACATATACAAATAAAAAGAAGTGTAAATGCTTATGACTTGACTGGGGCCGGGGTATTCCAGAAAGCAGGTTATGTGACATGCCCGGGTATGTTTAAGCGGATAACCTCAATTTAGGATTCGTTTAATTCATGCATGCCTTATTGATGAGGCACCGTGGGTGTGACAGATTGCGCACAATATTATATATCAATATGTAAAGCACTATTAAAAGAAGCTGATGTTTATTTTATTCTAATATATTTATTTATGATAGGGTTGGGGAGTAATGGAATCCTGTACATGAAATGATGTTTTATTAACAAAGTTTGGGAGGAGCAGGTTCAGATAATTAACCAAATTATGCACAGCTGGAGATTAATCAGTAATCAACTCAATGACAGTATAAATTCACAGCAGACCTATCTCTGTTCATTGAAAGTTGGTCAGCATCCCTCCTCCACCCCATCTCCTCACTTCCAGTTCCATCTACACTTACCAACTGGGGGGAGTACTCTGGGTTCGGGCCTAACTCCGAGCTCGGAGCCCTCCCCCCGGACAGCACGCCAAATACGCATAAACTTATTGTACTAATTATATGTAGACGTGAACTCGTGAAACAACATTATAATCAGGATACAAAAACCTGGTGACTAATTCGTTACAGTTACGTCAAAAAACAAAGTAATCAGATTATAGTTACATTTTGTAAAAAGTGGGAATACTATCAGGATTTCAATGGTTTGTTTCACGTATGACTAAATAAATTAGTATTTTGACATAATAACGCTATGTTGACTGAACGTAGTGATGTGTGGATCCAAAAGAAATTAGATTACATTACTTTAATATTGTGGTGCTTGGATTACGTTACTGAATACTTTTTTATGAAGCCATTTGTAACTGTGACGGAATACATTTTTAAAGTAAGTAATTGGCATCGAACAAACAATATTTTTCTTATTCACAGTTAGTAAAGATTAGCCTATTAAACGAAAAGATTTAAAAATGTTTGGCGGTAAGATAACCTTGCTTTCTGGAATATTCCCTGGTTTAAAGTACAATGAACTGGGACACATGCAATTACAATAAAACCCATTAATAAAACATAAAAACATGAAATGAAAATTCACCCTTTCTATTTTCTAAATGCATGTTATAAATCTTATTATTCATCATTATTATTGTTCTGTGACATAATAATTATTTATGTGACAAATGATTATTCTGTGACATATTTTCTGGCCAACAAACGAACACGGTGTGATTATGATTCAGGCTGCATCACAACAAGTCAGAATTCAGATCAGGATCAGTAGCATTCAAATATTCATCTAGTTCCTTTTGCTTGAAGATTAGATTCATCACGCCGGTATGGAGCCGAAGCTGGCCATAGGGAGGACCTGTCTGGTTCTTGTGGTCTTTGCTGAGGATCTGTGCCGATGGCTGTCATGTCGTCGAGGCCTTCACAGGGGATTGTCTTGTAGATACGGTCTGTGCTGACATTCAGGGCTGCGTTTTGGTCGTGTCTAGGTGCAGGTCCACCATCTGATCTGGATATGGACCGGATCCGGCTGACTACGGTAACCTCAGGATAAGGATAAGACAGACAGACTAATATTAGCGCAGATGCCATTCTTCTTACGATGTAACAAGTACATCGGGTGTTATTGGATGTGTTCCCGGTGCCGGTTGACCTAATGTATGCAGCCTTACAATCATTTAACTGATTTGAATAATAGAATTTGATAATGTGTTATGTGTATGCCAGGTTAAAGAGATGTGTTTTTAGTCTAGATTTAAACTGACTGAGTGTGTCTGTTTTCTGAACAAAGCTAGGAAGACTATTCCAGAGTTTGGGTGCCAAGTAGGAAAAGGATCTGCCGCCTGCAGTTGATTTTGATATTCTAGGTATTCTCTTTTTTTTTACCATCAACCTGCCAGGGACTACAGATGTAAATTAGCCTGTATGGCTAAATCTGGCACATTCACATGATGGACTTGATTGTTCGTGTTAATTAATGTGATAGAAAGAATAGAATAGAATGTAAAGAATAGAAAATAATTTTCAACTGGCCCAAACTTTTAGATGAATGAAGGACTATAATGCGTTAAGAGCTCGCTCAAGTACTGAGGGCCATTTAGTGCTTTGTAAGTAATTAGCAAGATTTTAAAATGTATGCGATGTTTAATAGGGAGCCAATGCAGTGTTGACAGAACCGGGCTAATATGGTCAAACTTCCTGGTTCTTGTAAGTACTCAGCTGCTGCGTTTTGAACCAGCTGGAGTTTATTAAGCGTGCAGGGCAAACACCCAGTAGAGCATTACAAAAAATCTAGCCTTGAGGTCATGAATGCGTGAACTAACTTTTCTGCATTGTCATTGAGAGAATATGTAGTAATTTAGATATTTTTAAGATGGAAAAATGCGGTTTTACAGATGCTAGAAATGTGGCTTTCAAATGAAATATTGGTATCAACGAGCACACCCAGGTTCCTAACCGACGACGAAGACTTGACAGAGCAGCTATCAAGTGTTAGGCAGTATTCTAGGTTATTGCGTGCAGAGGTTTTTGGTCCAATAATTAGAATCTCTTTTCTTCAGAATTAAGTAGTAGGAAATTACTAGTCATCCAATTTTTTTATATCAGTGATGCATTCCGTTAATTTAGTGAATTGGTATGTTTCGTCAGGGCGCAAAGAAATATAGAGCTGAGTATCATCAGCGTAACGGTGAAAACTAACGCCATGCTCCCTAATGATGTCTCACAAGGGTAGCATGTAAAGGAATAAAAGCAACGGTCCTAATACTGAGCCTTGCGGTTCTCCATACTGAACTTGTGATCGATATGACACAAGTTCAGTATGGAGTACCGCATTAGATGGTCTGTTTGCGTGTCCCATACTCTCAAAATACAACCACTTTTGAATGTAGTTCAAAGTATCTCACCCAAACTAACATGTTTCTCTGACCCAATAATAAGAACTAGGTTAGTTTCACAGAACGGGATTGTCTGCTTCACTGAGGTCAATTAATGATAGAATGCAAAGGCATTACTGTCTAACAAACCTCCTTTTAGACTGACCATCAGTTCCGTCTACTTCATCCTTTCTCTGCTGTTACTGCTATAGTGAGTCATTGCTGAATTGTTCACTTGTTCCCGTAATACTGTTCGCAGGTGCTCGAGAAGTACCCCAACACACCGATGAGTCATAAAGAGATCCTGCAAGTAATTCAGAGAGAAAGGCTCAAGGAGATAAGGTGAGGTCATTCTCCAGATGTTTCTTGAGTATTTCTTTATTAAAATAGCAATTTCTTTATCAAACACACATTCTAGTTCAGATTGTGCAGGTTTCCCCTGAACTGTACCAGGTCATATACCTTTTATGTTTTATTTACTGTCTTTTTTTTTTTTTTTTTTAAGCAAAATTTAATATGGCAAAGTATCTAATTATCACATTTCTTTTTTTTTTCTTTTTTTTCTCTGTTGTCTTCCAGAAGGTAAGATTATACAGTAGTGCACCCTCCCCCCCCCAACTAACTTAAATCCATTAGCCAATCCCTATGCATGTTATTAACATGTCCCCAGTTGACAGCATGCAAAGGGTCTCTGTAAACCCCAAGAGCGAGGACCTAATGGCCATGGCTTTGACCATAGTGCTTGTCCTCTGAAATGGCTAGTGGCTTGTTGTGCTTCTGGCAGTTTTGCTCTGTTTGAAGATGTTTCATTATGTACTGAATACTTGTTTAGCCTCCTTAAACTTATCATTATGATTATTTATTTAAAAAAAATTGCTTTCTAAGAAAGAAAAATTATACAAAACAAAACTGTCTACAAGACAGAACCTTTTAAAGCATTTTTGTTTTTTGGAATAAAGCTGAAATAAAATAAAATATTCAAATAATACAATTAGAAATGTTGCTTTGGTCACATTAATTAAGCACTAAAATACTAACTAGAAATAAACAAAAACTCAACTAAAACCAAAATTGAAATAAAAATAAATGAAACCTAAAAAGTAATATAATAAAATTGACAAAAGCATATAAAGAAATGACTAATAATTAAACTAATATTAAAAGGAAAACGGAAAATATAAAAATAAAAGCTAATTCAAAATATTAATAAACTATAGTAGTATATAGTATAAATACTACAGAAATCACCCCCTTTCAATACCATTTCAGTGAGCGCCATTTCCCTGAAACGCCTCAATTGCGGTGTGAGTTTTTTTCCGTTAACATACACATCACAATATTCCTCATTTGAATAATTCCTGCCAAAGGCATACGCAAAAAAGGGGCCAGGCCTGGTTGAGTTGTGTTAGTAGTGTTGAAACTCATGGTTATGGTAAGGTGTGTGCCATTTCCAAAACACACAAAGCATTTAACTAATCACAACACACTGGTCCAGCCGACCAATCAGAGCACATTGCACTTTTCAGAAGGAGGGGCTTCTGAAAGAGACAGGCACTAAATAGAGCGTTACTGACAGCCTGGGAAAAGAGGTGCTGCAACAATGTAAAATGTGAAAAATAATGGGTTTGAATATTCAAGCATAAAAACCTATCCTAGTAGACACATCCACCCACCACCCCCCCCAAAAAATTTTTTTTCAAGATTTTGTAAAAGGGCATAATATGGCCCTTTAATTTAAAATTATATTCACATTCATGCACAAATATCTGGAAACCAACCACTGAACTGTGATCTTTGTTGCAGCTTTTCAGTTGTGTAAAGATGGTGACTGATTTAATTTGCTGAATTTATTTTTATTTATTTTTAGTGGGACTTCCCCTCTTGCCTGTCTCAATGCCATGCTTCATACAAACTCACGTGGAGATGAAGGGATCTTCTACAAGGTCCCCGGTCGAATGGGAGTCTATACACTGAAGGTAATATGAATGAATGAGGCACTTATATAGTACTTATCATATGTACTACATACGGTTTACATACAATATAGGTATATATTAATAAAATGTATACCTTGAGTAAGTTGCATTTGATAAAAGTGCCTGCCAAATGATGATTAAAAGTAAATATAAATGCCGCTTTCCTATTTCTTGTCTGTTTTCTGAAGTTACTACGGCTCTGTTGAATGGCATGAATAATTACTGTACAATTTGCTGTTATAATTAATGAATGCTCCGTTAACGTTAGTATAACAAGCCACACTTGTCAATGATGTGTTTATTTTATTTAATTGAAAATGTAAAAACTAGCAAATTTCTATATATTTATGTTCTACACATTCCTAATGATTTATTAAATGTATAAATTAACATTAACTGTTTGATCAGATTCAAGTGAGCTGTTTTATGAACATTAGTGTTTGGCATCTGATGAGTGTGGTTTGTATTTGTATGTGAGCAGAAGGACATTGGAGATGTGATGAAGGAACTGTCAGAAGAGGATTCAGAGGACAGCAGTGATAACATGTCTGATACCCGATGCTCAGAAAATACCAGCACCACTACCTACAGCAAAGATGGACGCAGAGAAAGGTGGAAGAGGAGAGGTACCACATTTTTATGAGCTCTGAATAGCCAAACTTAGAGCAAAGTGTGTCATTTCTGCACCCAAACGTTCCCCCTGTCTGTCATTGGTCAGATAGTTTCACTCCAAAATCATGCCACTGGATAGGCCTGTCTTGGATCACTGAAACAGAACAATGTTTTGCTATATTTCCATTTGTAGCACTTCCACCTTTATGAAATACCATACAAAAGGCTTGTTCTTGTATATTAAACTGGAATAGGACAAAGTATTTTAACATTTAACATAAATTTACATACTTTAAGTGCAACAAACACTACTGTTCAAAAGTTTGGGTTCGCCAAGATTTTAAAAAATGTTTTTGAAAGAAGTCTCTTATACTCACCTAGGCTATTTGATAAAAAAACAGTAATATTGTGAAATATCATTGCAATTTAAAATAACTGTTTTCTGTTATTAATATTTTACAATGTAATATAATATTGATGACAAAGCTGAATTTTCAGCATCATTTCTCCAGTCTTCAGCGTGATTCTTCAGAAATAATTTTAATATGCTGATTTGTTGCTCAAGAACATTTCCTATTATTATCAATGTTGATAACGGTTCTGCCTTATATTTTTGCGGAAACTATTTTTTATATTTTTATATTTTTTTTAATGGTTTACTGATCCCAAACTTTTTAATGGTAGTGTACATGAAAATATTTATTTACAAATATATTAAAATATTAATGCTCTACTGCTAACATACTGTACAGGATGATCAGGTCAGAAATGATTGTTAAACAAAAGCAGGGAAAAGGCCATTTCCTTTAATAAATAAACAGCCATAAATTGCATTTTTATAAAATGCAGTTTGTGGCTGATTGTTATGGTTGTGCCTCTTGAAATATCTCATAATTATTTGATATAATTTTTTTTAAAGGTTTTGTTCTAAGGTTGCCATAATTTTATATGGTGAAGTATATTGTGTCATGGCAGTCTGTAACATCCACACAAAGTAAAAGCATTTGTACTTATATTTTGTAAAATTATATCCAGTCGCTTGATATATTATATTAATTAGAAGTCGACTGTTATGATTTTTAAAGAGCAAAGAGCAGTGCAGATGATCTATATAACAGGGCATGATTGTGAAACAACATATACTGTAATGCAATTTAGCAAGATAAAATAAGTTGATCACATAATGTCTTTTTAAATAACAATTATAAAATAACAATCATTTTAAACAGCATTTACACTCAAGAAAAAAAACTGTCAGTAGATTTTGAAACTGACACCAGGTTGCTAAAATATTTCAGTCTGTCACTTATATTTAAAGATTTGAAGAAATACAAAATTTTAGTTAAATTTGTACAGTAAATCTGTGTATATATAAAGGGTTTACTGCATGTAAATGTATCAGTAACCTATGGTCCCATGATCACTGTTAGATATCAAGAAGACTCATGTGTTATGGGATGTAGATGAATATGTAGATGACATTCTGAACCATGAGTGTATAACTAATACGCTGATTCTGATATGTGTATAAATGACCTTACATTGTAGGTTTGCTCCTTTCAAGTCAAAATATTCTTTGAATGCAGAACACCCTTTAAACAGGAAATTCTACTCTTTTTTTTTTTCCTCTCTCTTTTTTTGTTGTTGCAAGATTGATACCACTTCCTCATATATTTGAGAGCAGTACGAAGTTATCAAGACAAACACAGGCTTTACCTCAAGCTGTCTTGTAGAAACTTTTTAACTAAGTATTTGAGAATAATGCACTCTAATAGAGCGAATTCCTGCAGAACCAAGTACTGTAAGTAACACTTTCGTCTTAATATGCTGATGAAACTTTAATGTTGTGAATTGAGAAGCTGAGGATTGTTGTGTCGGAAAGAGAAACTAACTCCGCAAAGACCAGGAAATAATTACTGCAACAGTAGCATATAATTCATGAGAGTTAGTTTGATCAAGCATTTTTTGGAAACACTCCTTTTTATAAATGTGCTTTAGTCGACTGAATGGATCTATTAGTCAAAGTGAACGTTTATTTATATTGCACCATTTGTTATATTACAGTGAAATAATTTGTTTAATTTTTTGGTGGTTCTGTTCTGACTTTTAGTACACTATTTTGAACCAGTACTTTGTTGCCACTACATCTTACTTTGCTGAAAATATTTGTATGCCTTGCCGACTTAAACATTCGGGTTTTTTTGTGATGTCCTGAATAATGTTGTTGAGAATTCTGCTGATTTAAATGTGTCACAAGGTCAAGTTATCTTGATAGATGACTTGTAATAGTCTTGGAAAAATTAGGAAGTAAGGATTGCAGTTGGCATTTATAAACAAATCCTCACACAGTATGTATTTGTTTTCCAGCAAAGTGTATTTATGAATTTATAACAGTCATGGAAAAGCAGTGTTTACTGCAAGATAACTACTCAACTTATAATGAAAATGTATATAAAAAAAATTCAGACATTTTTAAAAGTAATCATTTACTTAGTGTACTTTTCAATGTATTTGCAAACTTGTGTATTTGTATTAAATTGACCTTGAATGACTTGTCACAGAGTGAAATTAAGTTTTTGCATATGCCTGTTTATTTGTGTTTGTGGTACAGATGTCCAAATATACCCAATGTATTGCTTTCCAATCATTCGCAGTGCCAACAAAACTGCAGTCTCAGCCGTCCTCCCCACAGTCTCGCTGTTCGTCTCCGTCAGTCTCCAGCAGCAAACTCATGTCCCCATCACAGAAACACAGCAAGAAGGCCCTCAAACAGGTGCTGCCATTTACACCTCTTATTACTGGTTATCTCTCAAGTTATAAATAACAATTGCTGCAAATAACATTGGGGGTCTTATTTTCATGGTATTTTTTTATGTTACGATAACGGTGTATATGACATTATGTTCGTTTTTGCTTGAATTTATATATTGAATAACCATGTGGTAATGCCTATTTGGATAATTAATTAAATTATCATTTTTTTTAAATTACAACTTAATTGTTGGAAAACCTAAGAAAATTCATTAAAAGGTAAACTATATAAACCCACTATGATATTAACCACTGCTGACTGGTTTAAAGGTATAGCGGAGGATTTTCCCGAATTTTAGAAAAGAACCGCCCTCTCCCCTTTTTGAAAAAATGCACATGCGCAACACTCTACCTGCTCCCGAGAGGGAACGCCTATTAAACGCTAGCATCGCTAATCATAGCTTACATTAACTTTTACTAGCAGTGATTTTAAATGGATTTCTCCAAATAGCATCCCAAACTTTACCTGTCGAGTAGAAACTTCACGACTGAGGCATCAGTGGGAAGCCCAACCTGTGCTTTTAGCCCACGCCAGCGTGTGAAATATTCTCCCAAAAACACTGGTCTTGTTTCTTTCTTCAGAGGCCTTTCTCTTCTTGTCATACAATTCGTAGACACTTTTTCTCTTGCGACCCTCAGACATTTTGAAAAATCCCGGTGAGAACGGCGAGCTTCAATGAATGGCTGAAACCATAGCTCACCACACATATACACCTGAAAGTGCGCATGCGCAGAAATGACGAGCACGTACGACGGCCTTACGTAAACATATCACCAGAATGATTGACAATTAGGAGGACCAATAGTCTTGATGATCCACCCGGAAAAAGAAAATCCTCCACTATACCTTTAAACCTTATGCTGAGCCTCTATGCTCTTTGTTGGCAACACAGAAATGAGTTATGTTAGGTAATCTGTGGGTTTATGGACATTCTCCATGTCTTCATTTATAGGCACTGAAACAGCAGCAGCAGAGGAATCAACGCCGGCAATGTGGAATCCCCAACGCCTCAAGCCCACGGCTGCTCCTCAAGACCGTCAAAGACATGGCTCGTGACTCCTCCAAATCCTGTACGTACTGTTTTTGTTACTACCGCATTTTTACAGTTTCACTAGGCACTATTTTTCACTGTGAATTTTACCTTTCTGACTGTGATATAAGAAATAAAAGCATGTTCTTCAGGTGTGTCCAAACTTTCGATGGTTTATGTAAATACAAAAGAAATATAAAACCGTATATATGTCTGTTTGCTGTAGCCTGGGAGCTGAAACAGACAGAGCGCCGCCCTGCCAGTCCACAGAACTCTACCTCCAGCTCGTCCTCCTCCGTCAAAGCAGATGTGTGCCACGCGACTGGTGCCCGAAAGGTGTCTCAGCGTTCTAGTCGGCTCAGTGCCAGTGAGTATCATCACAGATTGATGCCATTTGTGTCAGCACATGAGATTGTGTAACTGATCCCACCGCTTTGGCTTTTCAGGACAACTGAGGCGTACCAAGTGTGAGATAGATGTTGAGACACCAGATTCCATCCTTGTCAACACCAACTTGCGAGCACTTATCAACAAGCACACATTCTCACTGTTGCCTACAGAGTGTCAACAGAAGCTTCTTAAGATGCTCCCAGATGTTGACCAGCAGGTAGTGAAATGCAGAAGAACCCTGCTGTGTTCAACATACAGTATGTTTTTGTGGATCATGAATCACTGATTGTTATTGATGAACCAATTGTGGTGCTGAGTGGTCTCTCTTTGTTGCAGGCTAGTATAGATGGAGCATTGAAGGTGACCAGCTCTGCCTTGAACAATGAATTCTTCACATCAGCAGCACAGTCTTGGAAGGAGAGGTTGTCAGAGGGTCAGTTATTGTCCTTGTGTCTTAAATGTGTACTAAGTACATTTTTGTTACAATTTCACTTTCTGATACATCATTGGTCTTGACATTTTTTTTACTCTCAGTGTGGATAGAGCATCACACAAAAGCAAATCAGGGCTGCCAACTTTTGAGTTTAGCTTGGAGTGAGATTTTTGTTGGGGGGGGCATAGTAATGCAAGTAATATTGGGGGATATGGGAGATGCAAGTAATATTGCATCACATTAAGTGTAATTGTCAAAACATTTGGTAACTAAATGGAATTTTATGAAGTTTAGTGACAACATGTTACAATGTTTACATTGTACAATGACTGGTAGGATACAGTTTTTATTATTGCTTGACAAAAATTTCAAGATTTCAATTCCATTCTTGTGATTTGATTCCGATTTTGATTCAATATTGACTACATGTTTATTTTACATTTTATTTAAAAAAATAATCTCACCTAATGCTGTAAACATAGAGGGCCCAATCTGCTGGTATTATTAAAGGTTAAAAATAACAAATGAAATTAAATATAATGCAGTTTTTGTTATAATAACAATTATTTAATGACATAAGTAAAAATATAATAAATATGTAATATAGTGCTCAGCAAAATCTCCTCTCTAGCTATTTTTTCTGTTCAATTAGCATGCTATGGTCATTAAATGGCTTTCCTGAGGTAAATGTAACGTTATGTGACATAATTGTTCTCCTGCTATTATATATTGACCTCTTTCCGTGGTTGAAAAACACTAATTGGTCGATATTATGTATACTTTTGGTAAGTTGTACTGCATCTTTAAATAAAAAAGTAACAGATGATCGGTTCACGTGCACTTGAACTGAGGCGGTCAGCGATCTGTCACGTCACATTTACAAGCTCCAAACGTATTTTTGTCTGAATTTCGTAATAAAATTGACGGAATCTAAGAGCTGATAATTAGTTTAATATTAAAAGTACCTCTTTGCTCCGCAATTTTTCTGTGCGTGAGAAAATGGGTGTGTGATGTGTGAGTCTCACGCTCAATGCGTGAGAGTTGGCAGCCCTGGCAAATGTTTTTGGTCACAATTATAGAAATACCCTATTTGGAGGTATTCTTTTCACTCCCATTTAATTTATTCCACAACACAACCGAAAGTGTCCAGCAAATGAGTGGTTATCAAGATAAAATAAGTAGTATTTAACAGGTCATGTGATCTCAACATGGCAGCCCCCATAAGGACGCAATATCAAAGGAGACTTAATTTAACGTGAATGTACTTATTCTTAAGCATTTTTCAAAAGATATATATAAAAAAGTAAAACTATTTAGGAGTAAACCTTTTTACAGAAGAAAAAGTTACTTGGTGCTAGTTGCAAAAACAAGTTACTTGTAACTTATAATAAGCAGATTTATCTGCAATATTTGTATGTGGCTTATGCTTAACTGTGTTCTCAGGTGAGTTTACTCCAGAGCTGAGACTGAGAATGCGGCAAGAAATTGAGAAGGAAAAGAAGGTGGAACTTTGGAAAGAGCATTTCTTTGAGAGCTACTATGGTGAACAGTGAGTCAGCCACCACACCTTATGGAAATACTGAAAAAAGAAAATCTGAAGGTTTTTCAGGTCAGGGGGTGTACAATTCTGTTACTGAAATATTGGCACTTGTTACTTGTGCGTCTGTCACACTCACTGAATTAAGTGCCTCTGACATCGTGCACTTAAAAACAAATATATATATATATATATATATATATATATATATATATATATATATATATATATGGTAAAAAACGGCAGCTGTGGTTGCCAGAAATTTACTGTCAAAAAAATATGGTAGCAACATTTTAGCTTTTCCAGATTTAACTGATTTATTAACAAAAAAACCTCAAACTAAAAACTAAACAAATTAACTGATATAATGTTAATATACCAACCTATTGAATTACTAATATCTGTTTTGTACCTTTAATACACTGACAACCACCAAAAACAGGTGGTGATGAAAATGTCACATGATGAATCAAAGCTCATCACAAGCAGCTTTTCCACAAGCTGAGAAGGTAAATACTAATATATAAAAGGTGCAGTGTCGTTCACTTAAGCACAAAACACCATCATAGTAACACATGACACTAAAGTAATGCAATTAACATTAATTCAACAACGTTAGATATAACTTAAAACCCTAATATACATAACTGATTAGAAGAACCTAAAGCCCTATTCGCACGGGATAAGTATTACCTGGTGACCTCTAGTAATTTGTAATAATTGCGGAGATTGTCTGTGATCTTAATCCCGTGCGAATCGGCCATGTCTGTAATTTGTAAAGTAAAAATTCCCCCGCAAATGACCTACCATATTTCGCCGAACACCGAGGTCCTGTGATAATATTAGTCCCGTGCGAATCGGCATCTCTGTGATTTGGCGGGTCGTTTATAATTTTGTCAATGTTTTTTTTTTTTCTGTGCGCTTTTTTATCCATCTTTCGCGAAGAATGGAGATTGCGTTGGAGTGTGCGGGGTCATGGCCTACACTAGGGCTGCACGATATTGAAAAAAAACAAAAACATTGCAATATTTAGAACATATTTCTGTAAGAATTTGGTGAACGTTCTACGCAATACAACGTGGCGGCGCCCTTAATAGATATTCGTTTGTTCATTAGGCTATAATTCCTAAAAATAAGTTCAAAAAAATCTCTCTCTCTCTCTCTCTCTCTGGTGCTGATGCAGTGACGCGTTCATGTAAACGGCACCTAAAAGCTGTCACTAAGAACCAGCAAAAGTAATGATTCTGAATATGTAAACTATTGCAATGAAACATTTCAATTGTTTATTAATAAACAAGTGTTTTCTGTGTCGGCTGCAAAGATGACGATAGGCTA
This sequence comes from Leuciscus leuciscus, assembly GCF_965113295.1. NCBI lineage: Eukaryota > Metazoa > Chordata > Actinopteri > Cypriniformes > Leuciscidae > Leuciscus > Leuciscus leuciscus. The sequence goes on from NC_138741.1 coordinate 10,076,008, forward strand.
CTGACTCACGATCTTCGCAGTATCCTAGTGAACGCGCTGGAGAGAAATGCACATTTAATTTAATTTTGTTTTGAATGGTTTTGTTTAAAAGTAGAGATTTCTGTAGATAAAAAAAATATATATATATTATTATTATTATTATTATTAGTAGTATTATATTTTTTTATTTTTTTTTACGTGTGTGAGGAGAGTAGGCTACCTATACGCTGAGTTTCGGTTCATGGATGATAGCGCTGTTCAGTTGAGGCGCTGGCGCCCTCCGTGTCTTGAATATCTATATTTACTTCTTACTTCTTACTTAAATCCAGGAAATTGGATAATAAAACACTGATTAAAATTAAGATACAATTAATACAAAACGAAATTCGTTTTAAAGAAAGGCTTTGTGCTTTCTGTTTTAGGTATCTGTGAAAGTTTTAAAGCAGTTTCAGTGCTGCGTTCAGAGCGGTCGCGTCCGTTATGAAGAACGGTCACGTTTTCCTCATAAATGCGAACACGAAAAATAAAAGACAAAATACTTTTTAAAAAAGACAACCATCCACAACTTTATAACACTGCAGTTAAAGTACCTCTTTTTGTAGCCGAAATAGTCCCAAATAAACGGATCGTAGCTATAGGATTGCCAGTGAATGTTGGCTGCATGTGAGCGGTGAGCAGCGGCACATTGTTCCATGTTCCTTACAGACATGTATAGCAGCATGCGGTAAGGAACATTCTTCTGTTTATGTTATATCATACAGCTAGACCATAATAACGACGAGATATTTCCAAGCAATAGCCAGTTGACATCATATCCGGGAGATATGTCAGTAATTTCGAGTAAAATCACAGGCTTCGTTTATCCCGTGCGAATGCGCCACACGAAATTCAGATGTGGGTGGGTAATTTCTAAATCACACGAGGTCCCCAGATAATACTAATCCAGTGCGAATAGGGCTTAAGACATAATTTCATAAATTAGTTATTTCAACAGAAATACATCATATGTAAAGTGTCACGCAGGGAATCCTGGAAATGTCAATTTACGTTTTTTCACTGTAAATTATACAATGACTTGTTCTTATTCACTTCCAAAAACTGTAAATTTAACAGTATTTTACAGGTTAGATATATTGCAGTTATTCACTGTATATTAAAAGGAAGACCAATTTTTACAGTGTTTTACCGTTAAAATCACGATCATTCTTTACAGTGTGATTCCTGTCATGAAGTTCTATGCCTTATTTTGGTATCCAATCAATGTGAGGACCCATTTAGTAGTGGGTCATTAGTTAAATGTATCGTAGGTGATGTTTTGTTTTTGCTATTCTTTTTGCTAATCTTCAGTCTTTTCTTGCTTTTCAGTTCTGGACTGAGTATAGAGGAATCCAAAGAGCTGACAGAATCCATGGACATTCCTGAACCAGCTAAAAGCTCAGTCCTATCAGGAAAGCCAGAGATTGTCAAAGAGTCTCAGAAGATAAACCAGACAGAGGTCATCCACATGGAGTTGAGATCCAGAGATGTGAAATCAACAGTAACACATGCCTTCCCTGAAGAGCCAGTCAAACCTCCTGCTTCAGAGCAATCACGTTTATCTTTAGACATAAGGAAGGATACACAGGAAGAATCGATTTCAGAGTCCTCTGTTCAAAAAGCAGTGGATCCCAAACCTTGCAGTGAGAAAACGCTGGAGAATGAGATCACATGTAAGCCCCCAGCATCTCCTTTGGAACCGGTAGTCACCTGTTCGAAAGGAAAGGAGACACAGACCACTAAAGAGGAAAGTCCTGTGGGTAACGCTGAACAGATAACAGAGATCAATAAGGCTGGATCTCCAATAACCGCCGTCACATCTGAGCCTCTGAAGAGAAAATTATCTACTGAACTGGATACAGAGCTAAAAACAGAGAAGAAGCCCCGTGTCTCTTCATCAGAAACGTCATCCACTGTGACAGATAAAGAAAAAGTAGAACAGAGAGTACCTCCTCTCAAAGTAAGTTTTAGGTTTATTTCTTTTGAAAAAAAAACTAAATTCACCCTAAGTATTAAACTGCTGTGTTACACCCTGATTACACCAGATGAGAGTGATGATGCAATGCATCAAAAGCCAGTAGAGCCCATTATAATCATTGATACAGTCTACACTATAAGGTGTAATTTGATGAGTTACTGCCAGTTTTAAGCAGTTGACAAGGGTCACACCCAGTGTATTCATAAGTGTCATTTGTGCTACTTTATTTGCAACACATATTGTGTGACTTGTTGAGGAGAGATCAAAGCAACACTCTTGCAGCCACCTTGGAATGCACTAGCATCTATCGAGAACACTCTAGCAATCATAACAGCATGCTAAAACTCAGAACCCTTTAGTAACCACAATAGCAATGTCCTGGCAACCACCCACAACACCCTATTATCGTGGTATGGAGTTTTTCCACAGAAAGAACTTTTTTGACATTAAATGTTAACTTCAGTGGAATTTTGGCTCTGATAGTAACACTTAAACTCTCTCTTTGCAGATCCCAGTGTCAAGAATTCTCTCTGCCCCTGCCTCTATTGAGCAGCTATCTCCAAGGACTCCTGTTCCCTTGACACCACCTAGCATTCGGCCTGGTCGCACCGGTGCGCGCACTCTAGCTGACATCAAGGCAAAAGCCCAGTTAGCACGTGCACAGCGTGCTGCTGCAGCAGCCGGGTTATCTTCCTCGAGAGGAACCGGCTCAGTTGGAGGTACCTCAACACCCTCTCCAGCTCGGTCCCTGTCTGAAGATTTTTCACCAGCAAGCAGCAGAAGTCAATCTGTGTCGCCTATAAAGCTAAGCTCTGAATCTCCGGCCCCTGAAGGCACAGTGACTCTCTCACAAACCTCTCCTTCCTCAGGTTTTACTGGACACACAGACCCCGGTTTTGTACTAGACTTCACTGCACAGGGTTTTTTAAAAGAAAATCGCTCTTTGATGGGGTCGCAAACCACTCAGTGCGCATTGAACCCAACGGGCAAGGATCAACACAACCTCCTCAGTCCTGGAGGGACACCAGCACCTTCAAGTCAGGCAGGAAACTTATCTGTGTCAAACACAATTGCACAAAATCAAAGACCACAGCAGACACCTTTTTCAGCAGCGTTAGTGACCAAACCTAGCTCTTTAATCCCAGCAAACAATCCTCTGGTCACCCAGCTTCTTCAAGGTAAAGAGGTTCCGTTAGAAAAGATCCTCCCAAAGCCACTAGCCAAGGTGGAGGTTCAGTCTATGGCCATATCTGCCAAAGATAAAGAGAACCTTGGTACCACCACTGCTGGGTTTAGAAATGATAGCCCAACAAACCAAGAAGATGTCAGTAAATTGGGGAACCAAATTCCTTTTTGTTCATCTGTGATGCAAGTCGGAAGTATGGACAAGTTGGTCAAAGTTGGCACTCAGGACCAGATTCTCCATCCACTAAGGCTCAAATGTGAGCAGAAGCACACCAATTCAGACTGTCAACCCTCTCAATTTCAATCCTGTCAGTTAGGTCACCTTGAGAGCAGCCTAGACCAGAGTGTCCATCTAGGAATCTTTGGACGGAAGAGGTTATCTAAGCCAGCTATGACAGGACACTACCTCCTCAATGTCTCCACATACGGTAGAGTATCCGAGAGCAGCAAACGGCCGCACCTAGCTTGTAATACAAGCTCTGCCCTTGCTAACCTGAAGAAAGAGAAAATTGAAGCAGAGGAGAGTGTGAAAGGGACTACAGAATCACTTGCAGGGTTTCACACCACCTCTCAAGGGCACCTGAATTTCCCAAGGGTCAAAGTGGAACAGCAGGGTTGTTTCATCAATAAACCAGATGATGGTTTGGCATCCCAACCTTGTTCTGATATAAAGTCTGAATCTCCATCAGTGAGTTGTTTATCCAGCAAAGAAGGAGGCAGCACTTCTACTAGAACCAAAGAAATATGCTCAAGAACACAGCTTGATATGTGCAGCAGTATACAGGATAAAACAGAGCGATATCAGTTAAGTGACTGTCACCAACGCACGTTTTTGTCTCAGAAAGCCCATAATGGACCTCAGTATGGTGGCACTATCAGCATGTCTGTCCCTAATGCACTGAACCATAGCATGGCTGACACTCCAACTTCTCCTACTGTGTCTTGCAGTGGTGATGGTGAAACGGCTAGTGGAGGTATGATGTCTTTTTCAGTCACTGTCACTGCCATACCTGCAGGTCACCTACTGGATCAGAGCGGTCAGGGTGAGACCTCACCTGAGCAAGCCTACATAGAAACCTCTGGGATGGAGGACGTCCAATCAAAGTGCTACTGTCGGCTGAAGGCCATGATTATGTGCAAGGGATGTGGCGCATTCTGTCATGATGATTGCATTGGTCCATCCAAACTATGTGTCTCATGTTTGGTGGTACGATAATGGTCATGAGGATAAACTGCAACACGTTCATTAATTCAAAAAAACAATCACTGCAGTGAGGGTAGCAGAAATGTTACAACAGTACAGCAATGACGCTCTCACTGTAGTAACCTATTCATGTGCCCATTGTCATTTGAGAAAGACTGTTGTGCTGTTATTCTTTGGGGGGAATTCACTAAGAATGAATTGCACCTGCTAAAAGTGCTGCTGATTTGCACGTACATTCTGCTTTATTTTAGTGGCCGATTCAAGAAAGGAATTACGCGTATCAGGTAATGTTGCTTGTAAACATGGCCAGCTACAAGTGCTGTTCTTGTAAGTCAGTTCTGAGTAGAGGTCTTCTCGGGTCCTAAAATCTGCACCCGACTTGATTCATTTCTTACCCGAACCCGACGTGCATGAATTAATTTGTTTAAAAGAAAAACCTGACCCGAGTCAGACCAGATAAAATTAGACCCGAGTCCAACCCTACGGCATTTATTTTCAAACCTGACTGGACCCGAATGTAAACGGCATTGATGTGTTCACAGCCTGCAGCCCCACAGTCAGTCAGGACAAATGGTGGCTTGCTGACTGATTTGGCCGCTGCTCCATTACTTTAATTTATTTATTTACTTATTTATTAATACTTTATATTATTGGTTAAACAGAAAACTAAACGTATAATAATATAAACTGTTACAAATGAAGCTAGCTAGCTTGTTAGCTTGAGAATACTTGCCCTCAAACTTGTCGACATAACTCGAAACATCCGATTTAAAGCCTTTCTCCTTGTTACTAGAGGGTGTGAAAGATGGCACTTCAGTTGACATTGCTCACCATAATCCATGGAAGATCTTGCAAGCAGTGAGTCTAAAATCCATGCTGACGGCGCTCATTGAAACGGTAGGCAAAAATTTGGAGCAACTGTGCATGGAGTCCATTGCACATAGAAGCGTGGATTTAGATAGATCTTAGAAAAAGTGAGTCTTGTCATAGAATTATTTTAAATTATAAAATTTTGTTAAATACTCAACATAGTTTAAAATAATTCAGGTCTTCTCGGGTCCATTCTGAAAAAGCATATTTATTTTAAATTACCCAAGACCCGAGGCCACTAATACCGAACCCGATCCGTGTCCGTCAAAGTTTTGGACCAAAGTTTTCGTCAAAGTTTTGGACCTGAACCGGCTCGGACCTCAGTTTTTTGGATCTAAGTGGACCCGTGAAGACCTCTAGTTCTGAGTACTTAGTTGTGGAGAATGCAGCAGACTTCTGTGATATGGCAAGCTTTACTTGGACTGTTCAGTATGGCTGCACTACTGCAATCCTGACACCCGTTTCAGTGCTTTAAGCGCCTGGTTAAACTGGATTGCGAATGGCTAGTGAAAAAGATGCAGGTTTTTGCGCTGAAATGCAGCACTCAAAAGTGGCGCAACTGTTTTGTGAATTTTCCCCATTGTGCCCCATTTCTTTACAGCACAAACACAACTAGAATAGTAGAATATGAGGCATGTAACATGTGCAATGCCGAATAATTCTTCCTCTCATTCATTGAGCACCTTTCTTTAAACTCAAGACTCAATACTGAATAGTGGCAATACTTAAGGCTTGTTTCTTTTCTTTAATATTTTTGTAACAATTTCAGAAATGGAAATCAATATACTACTATTTTTGTAGATGTTAAAAAATTATGCCCCCACCGCCCCTACCCCTCAGATTATGAATCTTTTAGACACAATTCACACTATTTTGCTGGATTAGAAACATGTAACATCAATATTTAGTGTTTGCTTCTCCTGCAAAACTATTTTTTTCGGTTGGTTTTAGCCTTTGTGACTCAAGCAAAGAACCACACAACTGAAATACCAATTACTTTCCAGAATTACTGTGAATATGTAAACCTAATATATTAACCTGCCTTGTTACTAGGTTTATATGGTACTGTTAAAAGTTATTTATGGGAGAGAAGGGAGTTTTGTCAAATACGTTAACAGGCTTGCACTTCTCTTACATTGGTGGGTTTCACTTTAGAGAAGAATGTAAGAACAGGTTTATGCTGATAATGGCAATAATTTGTATATTTACAACATTTATAAAATTAAGAGCATTAGCCCCTTACATCATTTTCTTCAGAAAAAATTGGATTTATTAGGGTTGCACTTTTTTATGCTCAGAAAATGACTTTACCTTTACTATACCTTCAAAAAATGACTTGTAAGGATAAAGAGAATTAAAGCACTTCTTAATCAAATAATCTATTGTACACTCTCAGGAGAAAACAAACAAAACAAAACAAAAACAAAAAAACAGGTCTTAATCATTTCAATAGCCTGTGTCTAATCATTTGAGTTGTTTACGTCACATGAATGACATTGCCTCTATTGGAATAGTAGGTATTCCCGGTAACCTTCGTTTTTAGGGATAAACTATATGAGCAATGAAGTTAAACACTCAGAAGGGAGGTTATATGAAGTTTTTTGTTGTTTTTTATATTGTAAATACTGACTTTCTTTGAGATGTACAAACATTTTCTACAAAGCATTCTTGTATCTTGCCTACACATATCCATTGTCTGATTGGGTTTTTGTTTGAGAAATACTGTCCAACACAAATCATAATTTCAATCATATTGCAACATGAAATAATGTTCAATTTCTGTCCTGAAACAATTCTGCTAAACAGATACATTTTGATACCAATAGTTCTGTGTACTGTATCTTAAAGTCTTGTTGCATCTTTGAGTTAGTCTTTTTTTAATCGTCTGCCTTCCAGGCAATAGAAAAGTAAACGAATTTTAGATAAGATTTGCTTGGTAATATACCAAAGTCAATTTATGGTAACTAGATAATCAATTTTTGTTTTTAATGTCTGTCTAGTTAAGCAAAGTAATATATTTTAAGTAATATATTTTAATAAAAAGAAGTCTATATACAAATCATTTTACGAAACATTTAAGAAACAGGGTATTTACTATATCTTTATATTGGCTGTCCCATTTTGGTATACCTTTGTCTGAACTAAGTGTACAAACTTTTTACACATTTTTTTGTACCAGGGCCCTTGTGATAGTCTTTTTGTGTGGCTAGTTTTGCCTGCAATGAATTGATGTTCCCTCACAGTGAATTTTTAATTGACTAATAATATCTGTGTGACACTTACAGCTCACTTTATCGATTACTCGAAGTCTAGCTTATTACAGAAAGAAAAAAAATCCATCAGGTTATAGTGTTTGTGTTGTATGAATAACATTTACTAGCGTGGTGGTGGGGTTGTGCTGAATGTCTTTGGGTGTGAGATTGTTTTTCGGGTAACTGGTTTTCAATGGGTAAATTATCGCTTTCATTTGCATATATATACATATGCAGCATATAAACATTCAAGAGACTCATTGAACACAACTGTGATACTTCCATTTATATTAGGCCTTAGAACTGATTTGAATCTTTAAAAACTTTGGAAATATTTTAATTTGTCAGACCTTGAAAACACCAGTGGTTGACTGTCGTTGTTTATTTACTGCTTTCATTTCATTTGATAAAGTTGCAATGCATGACTTACCACTGCCTCTGTCCCCAACCTTATATGCCTGTGACATTTTACAAAACACTCTGATTTTTAATTAATGAGTCAATGTTTTCCACTGCGGAACCGTGAAATAATACGATTGTGATTCTTAGTGCAGGAGGTGTTGGTATTCCAGAACACAATGTGTGTTATTTTATGTTTTAAAAGTCAAATATTTTATGTAAAATAAAGGTGAATGTAAGATAGTCATTGTAATCAGCACTTGTAAGCAAAGTGTATTTTATCAAGAAACAATATGAATAAAATGCTGTAAAACAAATGCAGTGATGGGGTATTTTTGATGTAATTCAGCTGATTTTCAATATGGTACGGCTTTTATTGCTTTTACTTTGTAATTATAAAAAATATTAAGAGAAACACAAATTTTCACTAAAATATTATTTTAATTAGCAAATTAATTAAGTGCCAGGTGAAATGGTGAACAGGTGATTCTCTTGATTTTTAGCAATGGAACACTGAATTGACCAACCAGAAGCCGGTGGCCAGTTCTGCTTATATCTTAAAAGTTAGTCATCTAAAATTTGTCTTCAAGACTGATCAAAACTTTTTAAAGACTGATACATAAAAAAGGTAGATCAATCTAATCTGAATTGGACAAGTTAGACAGATGATCTCTTGGTTAACTGCCAGTTGGTCAATAGTTATTTAAGAAACAATCTTAAAATAGTGGCTAAATCTATGCAACTGGTCTCTGGACTGGAACTATACGTTTTATAAACCCAGCCATATAACATCCAAAATGTCATCAAAATTGCATGTCATCAAAACATCACATTATACATAAAAGCTTCACATGCAGTTTAAAGAATATGCCATTAATAATAGGCTAAATTGACTAAAAATGATCAGTTGACTTAACTTAAAAAAGTGAGGAAATCTGTTGCCTTAAAATTAAGTAGTAAATAAACGTAATGCGTAATAAAAAAATTAATAAAAAAAACAGGTTATGTGGGATTGTCAAGTTCACATAACTTCATTTTTTCAATACACATGAAGTTTATTTACTTAATAATTTTAAGGCAACGGGTTTCCTCAATTTATTTAAGTTAAGTCAACTTATCAGTTTTTACACTGTTATGATTATAACAATGTACCATATTTTCCACCAAAATAGCATAATTTTTATGCCTAGGTTAGAGGACTTTTATTCTGTTTTGTTTAGCACTATATTAAGGCCCTTTAGATATATAAACATCTTCTTTATGTGTCTGACGTAGACATAATAAGCATAAATGCAGAATACAGCTGCTCAATATTTGAGCTAGCACATTGCACAGCATTGCATAAAACTAACGGTCCGGCTGATGGCTTTGTAATAATCGTGCATATGAAGAGCAATAGTGATGCACCAGTAATGGGAAAGGCAGGAGTGCTCTGCTGTCCTCTGCTGTTGGCTGATGCTCAGAGAAGCGCTCGCGCAGCCTGTGCTGCAGTTCCTACAAGACCGAATCAAACGGAACCAACGGTAACCACGGCACAAATGTGACGATGGGGAAGCGCAGCGCTACCCAATTGCGTATTATTAGGTCGGTGATTGTAAGTCTATATTAAAAAAAAAAGAAAAAAAAGTGAAACTAAAGACAGCTATGATGAAGATGATGATGATACACCAGGAATCGAGTGCGAGACCGTTGATCGCTCTCATCAGATGCTGATGATGGTCGCGCGACCTGCGTGATTTCCTCTCGCTGGTAAGATCATCCGCTTATGATTCTTTCACATTCAGATGCAAATACAAACAGGGCACACGACCAAACGCGTCCTCAGAATATCATCTTGTGGATCTGTATGTATTTATGCACCTGATAGCATCTTATTTATTTAACATTCAATACATAATATAGTTAAATTTTTTAATAAGGCAGTATGTATTATGCTTAGACGTTGTCATTATGGGTGTAATGCTATTTTAAATAGGCTATGAGTGTTTGTACAGAGTGTATTTCCGATGGTTAATCAAAATCCTCACGTTGAGTCACGTCAAAGCGCGAGTCATTGTAGAGGTGCGGTGTATTACTTCTATCTTCTACAGTGGGCCTTACATTCACTCACTCAGTAGTAGCACTGCAAGATGCGATTAGACTAGCAAAACGGACGGGATGATTTGAAGCCAGAAGTCATAACGTCAGCAGTGTCTTTTACGGTCAGGAATGACATAATGCTTTCTAGTGGTGTTTTTGAACGAATCGGTGCCTTTGAGCGAATCTTTTATGTGAACGAATCTTGTTCACTTCCATGCACTGACTCACATATTTTTGGTTCACTGAAGTTTCTCCCACTGCCTTCCTGACACTAAAGTCAACATGAAATCAAAATGGATTTTTTTTTTTTTTTTGGAATATTGCAATATTATAAATTATTTATCTGTTATTCATGTGACCTCATTATCTTTAATCAAAAATAACTTTCTTTCGTCTCTTCTCTTCTCTTATGATGTGTTTACTGGTGTGAGGGCGGGACACCCAGGCTGTCACTCACATGAGATCACAGCAATAGCAAATGTAGTGTTGTCAAAAAATATAGATTTTTCGATACATATCGATACTAAAATATATGAAACTAATTCATTTTATGCAGAACAGACACGATACCATCTGCGCTTTATCGCGCTCTCTCCTCTCCGACAGCGAGTTGACACCGGTTGACACACAAACCTGCCTCCCCTCACTCACTTGTTTCATTTGCTCCGCATGAATATTGTTGGTGTTGCAGGGCTTGAATTTCGTCGTAGGATTGTGCGTATTGCGCACAATTTTAGTCAGTCATGCAGATTTTGTGCTCACACCCAAAGAGTTCTTTTTCGCTGCTTATTGCACTTAAACAGTCAAATAGGCTACACACACAAAATAATGTCAAAATGCCGGTCTTGGCAAGTATTCACGTAAACACGGTCAGTTATGTTTTACGAGAGCATAAATAGTTGAAAAAGAAAACGCATGTGTAACAGTATAATGGATCTGTGCGTCGCAGCCTTATATACATAAAATGGCAGATTTTCCACATGGTATCGATGTTGTAAATGCTGAGTGGCTAATTACTTTGAAAAAGCTCTGTATATAAATATATGATAGATAAAGATTTGGCAGAAATAGTAGACCTAAAATAAAAAATAGAAATATGCTATTCTTAATTCAGTCGTTGTTTTGTAGACTCACAGCTGAACAGGACAAAACATTTTGTTATGAATCAACTTGATCGTGGATGAACTGAATGTATCGCATGATTTCAGTTTTGCTCTGCATTTTTGCGAAAATAAATCTGCATTTTTGTAACTTTTAGAAACGCTTATATTTAAACACTCTCTTTGTAGATTATACACATTTTTTAATTATAAAAAGTCTTGTTTAAAAAGGTTGTGAATGGGTGAGTGAATGATTAATGCATCACTCACACAACTTGTAACCTGCACAAATGGTCACTGAATTAGTAAATGAATGAGAACAAATGTTTTTGTTGAAACGATTCACAAGTTGAGTCAGTTGAATAAAAAAAAAAAATCCCTTCCGCTTATGGAAAAAGTAAGTAAATGTGACTTGACAGCTGATGTAATGCTTGATGTAAGTACTAGTTACTTGAGAGCAATAATAACTGCATATTACTTAAATATTATAGCTATATACTGTATATACACACACTGTCATTAAGTTGTTCCTGTCTCTGCACATTACTTTTATTCACCGCAAATGCTAATCTATTATATATTATAGTAATCCTTTTCACAGTCATTATAGTAAGAATTCTTCCTTCATTGCCGATGTGTTCTCTGCCTGTCTCTAAAGTGGCTCCTTAGCGGCTCTTGTTTCATTAGCTCTCAGGATGCAGCCTGTACAGACACTATTGTCATACATAATCAGCACTTGCATAGAGCAAGAGAACTCAAATGCCCTTTTGTGAACTGGGGATTTATTCCAGGGTTTATTTTTGTATCTGTGTGTGGGTTGGATTGGGGGGAGGGGTATTTCCCCAGATGTCAACATCAAAATGTTTTTCCTTATGTAGGAGCTTCCTGGTTCCTTTGCATCACCTTCTCTGAGTCCCAGCCAACCTGACAGGTGAGTAATAGAGTGTTCAGGAGTTTCCATGGACTGAAGAAATGCATGAGTTTGCTAAAGCCAGTCAGTCACCGTGATTTTGCCAAGTTAAAACATGTTCCTGTCCGAACAACATTCCTATCTGAAAATTTAGTGCTAACCACTGATCTATATAGAGAGCTGGGTTGCTCATGGCGTCATAAAAAAAAGTTAAGCCACTGTATTCCCTCACATTCTATTGAATTAATTGGAAATCATCTGATTTTAATGAGAAAACATTACCTAAAGAGTCAGCGTTTTTATATCTGAGATCTCCCTGTATATTCATACAACGCAAACGTCCTAAACATTTAAATGGTTATTTGTTTAAAGCTGGGACTTTCCCCTGCTTATTAAAAGTTACGTTCATCTTCATTACAGTAGCGAATATCAGCTGACGGACGAGACACCTCAACATTTTGTATTACAAATGTCAAAATAATTGTAGTGGATACAGATTTATGCTTTGTAAGGCATGTGCACACAACTTAATTCGTCATGTAGGCTTCACTGTGGTTATGAAATTATTTTGTGTTATAGCTATAATGTTGTTTTTATTCTTACAGTAACTAAATTATTCTAAGTGTTTTAATCAACAGCATGTATTTCGAAGCAGTAAAGTTAACGACTTAAACGTTGGTTAAATGAATAATTAGCTCAACAATAAATACAAATAACACTTAGTTCATATGCAAACTGTCATGCTATAAAAAGCCATAGAATTTGAGCTGATTGGTTGATTGGAATGTTGATCCAGGAATATGAATGTGGAATATAGATTGAGTCTTGCTTAAAGCCTTGATTAAAACTATTAATTTAATAGCTGTATTGCTGTTGTTTCTTTTTAGCTGTACATTGCTAATTGCTACATTGACATTTCTTTGTAAATTATTTATGAAATACATTTAAAATATTTGCAGGCACATATTCAAATGCTATCTTGTGATTTTTTTTGTTAGTGTGAGTGTTCGTAATGAGGCCGTGGTTAAGCTGTGGTATTAAATGGACTGTTTGTGTTGTGTAGAATGATTGAAGAGGGAAGTAAAAGCAGCAAGTCCATGGTGGAGAAGAGACAGCTCTTCATGGAGATGAGTGAGTTGCTTTCAGAGTTAACAACATTTCCTGCACAATTCACCACACACGCATACACAGAGGCCTTGTCGAATCCTATTCACCCTTCACTGCCACAGGGCAATAGACTGGCACAATCTTCGTCTCTGGTTGGAAGGAAAAACTGATTTTGAGAAAACACCAGAACCAGGTTGATGGACAAATTAAAACTATGCAGTACAAATATTACATAGCTGCTTTACTGTATATATTAACAAAGTACGAGAGTATTTTTGTGCATATCATAGAATACACATTTCTGAAAAGATAGATCTCCCCAAAATAAAATTCTATCATTTAGTCGAACCGCACCAGAGTTCGTTTGCAAGGTGACTGAGACCCATGTTTTCAGGGGGCTCGGTCCGCTTGTTTGGTGCTCACCAGGGTTTGGATGGCAGTGTTCACGCTTATTCAAATGAACCGCACTAACAGAGCAATCGCACCAGTAACATCTTCGAAACACAAATGAAGATATTTTTTATGAAATCTGAGAGCTTTCTGTCCCTCCATTGAACTCTCCAGACAGTCTCTAGGCAACTAAGACTTCGACACTTTAAAAAGAGGCTTAGCCCATATTTTCTGAAGAGACTCGATCACTTTATATTATGAACAGATTTAATTAAGGCTTTTATTCACATTTAAACATTGATCGGTGAACATAAACAGAAGCTCAACCGAACCTGCTTGATGTGCAAAAACAAACCTCTTACTCAGCACTGCGTAACACGAGACTGAACCTCATTGGTTCTTAATGTAGAGGCTCAAACGTGCTGTGTAACACGAGAATGAACATCATTGGTTCTTGCTGAAGCACAAACGCACTGCGTAACACGAGAATGAACCTCATTGGTTCTTGCTGAAACTCAAATGCGCTGCATAACACAAGAATGAACTTCATTGGTTCTTGCTGAAGCTCAAATGTGCTGCATAACACAAGAATGTTATTTTTGTTATTTGAATGTTATTTACGGTTCTTATGTTATTTACGGTTCTTGCTGAAGCTCAAATGTGCTGCGTGACACGAGAATGAACCTCATTGGTACTTGCTGAAGCTCAAATGTGCTGCATAACACAAGAATGTTATTTTTGTTATTTGAATGTTATTTATGGTTCTTATGTTATTTACGGTTCTTGCTGAAGCTCAAACGTGCTGCGGAACTCAAGAATGAACCTCATTGGTTCTTGCTGAAGCTCAAACGTGTTGCATAACACAAGAATGAACCTCATTGGTTCTTGCTGAAGCTCAAACGTGCTGCGGAACTCAAGAATGAACCTCATTGGTTCTTGCTGAAGCTCAAACGTGCTGTGGAACTCAAGAATGAACCTCATTGGTTCTTGCTGAAGCTCAAACGTGTTGCGTTACACGAGAATGAACCTCATTGGTTCTTGCTGAAGCTCAAACGTGTTTCATTACACGAGAATGAACCTCATTGGTTCTTGCTGAAGCTCAAACGTGTTGCATTACACAAGAATGAACCTCATTGGTTCTTGCTGAAGCTCAAACGTGTTGCTTTACACGAGAATGAACCTCATTGGTTCTTGCTGAAGCTCAAATGCGCTGCATAACACAAGAATGAACCTCATTGGTTCTTGCTGAAGCTCAAACGTGTTGCGTAACACGAGAATGAACCTCATTGGTTCTTGCTGAAGCTCAAACGTGTTGCATTACACGAGAATGAACCTCATTGGTTCTTGCTGAAGCTCAAACTGCTGCGTAACACGAGAATGAACCTCATTGGTTCTTGCTGAAGCTCAAATGCGCTGCATAACACAAGAATGAACCTCATTGGTTCTTGCTGAAGCTCAAACGCGTTGCGTTACACGAGAATGAACCTCATTGGTTCTTGCTGAAGCTCAAACTGCTGCGTAACACGAGAATGAACCTCATTGGTTCTTGCGGAAGTTCAAATGTGTTGCGTAACGAGAATGAACCTCATTGGTTCTTGCGGAAGTTCAAAAGTGTTGCGTAACGAGAATGAACCTCATTGGTTCTTGCTGAAGCTCAAACGTGCTGCATAACACAAGAATGAACCTCATTGGTTCTTGCTGAAGCTCAAATGTGTCGCGTAACGAGAATGAACCTCATTGGTTCTTGCGGAAGTTCAAATGTGTTGCGTAACGAGAATGAACCTCATTGGTTCTTGCTGAAGCTCAAACGTGTTGCGTAACACGAGAATGAATCTTATTGGTTCTTGTTGAAGCTCAAACGTGCTGCATAACACAAGAATGAACCTCATTGGTTCTCGCACGTCAAGCAAACATGCTGAAGCTTCCGTTTACCACAACTGATATGCGAGTTGATGAATGTTTATATGTGAATAAAAGCCTATATTCAATCTGTTCATCATAAAGCGATCGTGTCTCTTCAGAAAATTTTGACCAAACCATTCAATTCATATAGATTAGTTTTACGATCTCTTTATAAACTTTTTGAAGTGTCCATAGTAGTTGCGTAGCTGTCAATGGAAGGAATGAACAAAAGTCTTACGGGTTTGAAACGACATGAGGGTGAGTAATTAATGAATTTTCACTTTTGGGTGAACTATCCCTTTGGCCTTTTTTATGCCTTTATTGGATAGGACAGTGTAGAGATCAGACAGGAAAGTACGGGGTAGAGAGAAGGGTACGGGATCGGCAAAAGACCTCGAGCTGGGAATTGAATGTGGGTCGCCAGAATCACAGCTGTGCTATATATGTCAGAGCACTGCCCATGAAGCTATTGGCTCTTTGTTTGCCGACAAAATTTTGCCAAGAATTGGCTAATGTGACAGGTGGTGGATTTTTGTCATTTTGGAGCTTGACAGCCTGGATCCTTGTTTACTTTATTGTTATGTTCCTTGGAAGAAAGAAAGTCATACAGTTTGGAACAACAAGAGGATGAGTAAATAATGTCAGATTTATAATTTGAACAAGGGACTTCTGAAAGTGACAATACTGATGCATGCAATTTTCCCCAGGGGCACAAAACTTTGATGTAATTCGCCTCTCAACATATAGGACGGCATGTAAGCTACGATTTGTTCAGAAACGATGCAACCGTAAGTCCCTTTTACAAGTTCTCTTTACTTTAAAATGCCATATTTATGTATTTTGTGATGTATGAAGTCACTTTGGTTGTATATCAAGTACATTTGTTCTACTATGTGAAAAAAAAATAAAAAATCTTGTTTTTCATCATCTCATTTGTGTACTTTTCCGGTCGTAGTTCACTTGGTGGACGTGTGGAACATGATCGAAGCTTTCCGTGACAATGGGTTGAGCACATTAGACCATAACGCAGAGATTAATGTGTCACGCCTGGAGACCATTTTGTCCTCCATCTTCTACCAGCTCAACAAGAGGCTGCCCACCACCCACCAGATAAACGTGGAGCAGTCCATCGGCCTGCTGCTAAACTTCATCGTGGCCACTTATGACAGGTGTGTTGTCAGTGAGGGAGATTTGTTTTTCTCTCAGGGGGTCCCTTGTGGCAGTATGTCCCTCCAAACCTGATGGACTGTGAGTCATATGCATCGTGACAAGAGTGAATGTTTGGAAGGCATATGCTCTTTTCCAAATCATAGTGAGCCGCCTACGGAGGCAGCATTTTAAGGCACCGTTAACACGCTTCCGACGTAAAGGCTGCTCAAAAAGGTAGATAGCTTAATTATGTTACTTACTAAGATATTGCACCTCATTATGGTAAAATGTAAAAGATCTGGTCACATTTACTTTTGTTCAGCACAATATCTTGTTTTTATTTCCTCTTCATGTCATGTGAGGGGCTTTCTACTATAAATAAAAATAAAACACTAAAATCAAAAATCAATCATTGTTAATGGTGCAACATTATAATGTACAGTATGAAAAGTGGATATTTGGATAATCATTTTCACATTTGCAAGATTACATTTAACAGTGTTATTAAATTATCTCAATCAGGGTTGACAGTATTACATTTTTTTTATTTTTTTTTATTTACACTAAGCATACTAAAGTTAAAAACGGACAAACAGTAATTTTTTTTTTTTTTTTTATGACAAAAAAAGTGGACTCAAATGAATTAGTGAGTCGTTTTTGAACCGGTTCATTTACATGAATCATTCAAACGAACCAATTCACTGAATCAGACTTTTCAACACTACAAATCAGCTAGAGGACATTTTAGCTTGCTTGGTTATAAAGCTGTGTGCGCGCGTGATGTGACAAAAAGGGCGATGGAGCTTTTTGTCATGCTGTTGAAAAAAGTAGCTAGCAACTGAAAAAGCTACACAATAAACAAAAAGAGCTGCTGTTTAGCTACAGAAAAATGTAGTTAAGTTTGTAGCATTGCTACTTTCAGTTAGGCTACTTACTTCCCAACACTGGACTGAAAAGTACCAATAAGGTGTTTGGCCGTGGTGTTGTGGGCCTGTTCTAACACTATTAACATGTAGTCAAACATGATATGTTTGCACACATTTTTCCAAAAGATTGTATATAAAGAGTATGAAGATTGGTGTAGTCCAAACATTGACTGGAATTTAAAGAACCCCATGGCTTTGAATTGTTATAACAGAATGTCTTCTGATAATGTGTTGTTTTTGTTTCAGTGAAGGCCATGGGAAACTCACAGTGTTTGCTATGAAGGCAATGCTAGCTACAATGTGTGGCGGTAAAATACTGGACAAATTACGTTGTGAGTATCATGCCTTTTTATACAGCTATTCAAAAGTAATAATTTTACAAAGACACTATGGATATTTTCTGTGCATTCATATGCTGTACATCATGTTATTGATTAGCATTGAATGTATTCAGGTAGTTAAATTGCTAAGTTGCTACATTTCTTTCTACTAAACTGTCAGTATTACTCAATTTTATAGACTAAGTTTATTAAAAGAGATTTGATATAAAATAAGTCTATTTTGGGGGCATATACACAAACTTTTAATTTAAAATTATACACAAGGGCTTTTATGCAAGACGTTTCACTGAGAGTTTGGCTCCCTCTTTTGTACATGATGTGTACTGAACCTAACATTAAATTCCCCAAAGAATCTAGGGATAGTTCACCCTAAAATTAAAATGTTGTCATCATTTACTCACCCTCAAGTTGTTCCAAAACATGTATGAATTTCTTTCTTCTGCTGAACACAAAAGAAGATATTTTGAAGAATATGGTTAACCAAACAGTTGATTGTCCCCATTGACTTTCATAGTATGAAAAAAAAAAAAAAAAACTGTTTGATTACTGACATTCTTCAAAATATTTTATTTTGTTTTAAGCAGAAGAAAGAAACTCATACAGGTTTGGAACAACTTAAATTATGATTTTTGGGTGACCTATCGCCTTAAATGTTTGCTGAATACTCATTAAAGGTATTAAAAGGCACCTTATCACTAATTTAAAATAAAAAAGATTTATTTTCATCCCACCAGTTATTTTAGCTGTATATGCAGTTCTGTTCAAAATGGTGCGCTTTGTTTGATGAAATCACACCAGTACAAAAGTGCTGTTTCATCATATTATATTATCTTGGAAATTTTTAGTGTGAAATAATAATGCATTTTTCCCCACACAAGTTTTCACTTTCATGGACCTTTTGGATTTTTAATTTTTTTTTAATTAATGGTTATAAATAATTATCCACAACATAGCATAACTTAAAATCACTTCTTTCTCTTTCAGATATATTTTCCCAAATATCAGACTCCAATGGGGTGATGGTCTATGCCAAATTTGACCAGTTCCTGAGGGAAGTGCTGAAGCTCCCCACGGCAGTGTTCGAGGGGCCTTCGTTTGGCTACACCGAGCACTCTGTGAGAACATGCTTCCCTCAGCAGGTGAGTACACTAATCTGCTTCAAATAACAGCTAGAGTCCCTTTAAAACGATCGGGATCTCATTCAACCTGTCTGGAAGACTTAGAGGCTTTCGCTGAGAGTGTCTTATCTGTGCTTTGCCAGAAGAAGATCTTGCTGAATACGTTTTTGGATGTGTTGATGGCAGATCCACCCCCGCAGTACCTTGTATGGCTACCTCTCATGCACCGACTCGCTAATGTAGAGAATGGTACGTGCTGCCGCTGCGATTGAAGGGTTGTGAGATTGTATGTGGGTTTTTAATAACTTATTTCCCATCGCCCACTACGTCTGGACACCTCACTCACAAAATATGACTAAAACAAGGTTTGCGAATGCCTGAAACCCTTTGTGCTGGTGTCCCACAGTCTTCCATCCAGTGGAATGTTCGTATTGCCGGAGTGAGAGCATGATGGGTTTCCGGTACCGCTGCCAGCAGTGCCATGGCTACCAGCTTTGTCAGAGCTGTTTCTGGCGTGGTCATGCCAGCGGCCCTCATAGCAACCAGCACCAGATGAAGGAGCACTCCTCATGGGTACGTACCGTCACTTTCAAGGGATAGTTCACCCAAAAATGGAAATTCAGCCGTCGTTACTCACCCTCATGTCATTATTTTCTTTCTTCCATGAAACACACACAAAAAATAGATGTTATGCATATTAACCAAGCTGTTCTTTGGCTTATAATGAAAGTGAATGGTGATTTATATTGCTCTAAAGTTACAATAAACGGTCCATAACGGTACATAATTATAATACTCTATATTCATAGTGGAAAATGGTTTTGTTAGAGGAATAGGACAAAATTGAAGTCATTAATCACAGAAGCCGTCTTAGGTTCAGCATAGTGCTCCAAGGAAAATTATTGGCTGAAACTGTAATTTCTGGACACATAATTAGACTTTATATTTGTCTATTTTGCTTAAAACACTGAATAACTCAAACAAATAACTAACTAATGTTAGCACATTTTATATAATGGCAGATTTACTAACAGCTTGAGCCAGCGCAAACCCTCTTTTGGCATTTAAAAAAACTACTGTCAAGATTTACTAAAGACACGCAGTGAAAAGGCGTGGATACAGTTATTTTTGTGGCTGAACTTATTGCATATGCATTTGTAGGAGTTTCCCTTTAAGACACAATATTTATGGGAGGAGAGTATTTTAATGAATCACGCAATGCGATTTACTTAGGTTTGCGCCCGTCAATTTACTGGTATTTGCGCCATTATTTAACGGCCAAAAAAAGCATGTCTTAAAACAGATGCTAATTTGCACTCCTCATGGTAGATTGCGTTGGTCATTATGGGAATGATCCGGCTGTGTCTGTGTTCTTTAATGTGTGCGTCGTCAGTAGATCACACGCAGGAACTTTCAACTCCCATCAGCGTTTTTTTGGAATAGGCTTTCATGCTAATTTGCCCTGTTTAATAAATCAGGCCCATAGTCTTTAAGAATACACAGAAAAGGTCAAATTTATGTTTTACATTTCTAAAGGAGAGATGGAAGGTTTGACTTTATTGAATAAAGAAAATAATACAGGTTTGGAATAATATCGGGGTGAATAAATTATGAAAATTTTTCTATTCCTGTAAAATACCAAGCTTTACATTCATTGATGTTCTCTAAAAAGCACAGGTATTTTTGAATAGCTTATAACTGCACAAAAGGGCAATGAATGAACATGATTTATACTACCGTTCATAAGTTTGGGGTTAGTAAGATTTTTTTATGTTTTTGAAATAAGTCTACATCTGATCAAGCATACAGTAAAAACAGTAAAGTTTAAAATAACTTTTCTATTTGATTATGTTTTAAAATGTAATGTATTCCTGTGATCAAAGCTGAATTTTCAGCATCATTACTCCAGTCTTCAGTGTCACATGATCCTTCAGAAATCATTCTAATATGTTGATTTACTGCTCAAGCAACATTTCTTATTATTATCAATGTAGAAAACAGTTGTGCTGCTTAATAATTTTGTGGATACAGTGATACATTTATTTTCAGGATCCTTTGATTAATAGAAAGTTGAAGAAAACAGCAGTTTTTAAAAATTGAAATCTTTTCTAACATTATAAATGTCCTAGCTGAATCAGTTAAAAGTATGAATTTATTTTTGAAAAATCTTTCTGACCCCAAACGTTAGTTTATTTGTTTATTGAAAAATTGTTTGGCCTTGAATCAGGGATGGATGAGCAGCAAGTATTTTGTTTTCTGTTAAACGTCATTCTTCTCTAATTCAGGATTTCAAGGGGGTTCATGTTTTTAAGCCAATGAGTTATATAGATTACATTTTTAATACTCAAGCGTTGTTCCAAAGCTCAGTCACACTGCTGGAAATTACAGCTTGGGAAACGATTTGCACTGCCTCCCAAATCCAATTATAAGAGTTTCCCCCTCCCTCGTTATTTCCACTCCGATAAAGATTTTTTTTCTAACCACAGAACAAGGATTTTGCTGAATCAAAGAGAATTTTTCATTAACTTATATGAAATAAATAAAAAATATATTTCTACATTAAATTATATCAAATGTTCCAGCTTCACATGGGAAGTAAGTCTGCGACTTTTTATGAACAGATCAAATATGTATTAATTCCCCTTTTATGCCACCAAACTACATATAATTGGATTCCATTCGATTATTTTTTTCAGAAATATACAGTACTGTATGTAACTGGGCTGTCATGATATCAGATTTTTCACACCACAGTTATCGTGGCCAAAAGAATTCAAGGTAACAATATATCGCGATATCTATAGAAACCTTGAAAAATCTGTCAAATTCATCTTTACTTTGTTTATTTTCTTTTTTTAGCCAGTGAATCACACCATTGCATACAATAATTGGGGATTTCTCTGGCTTTCTCTGGTCGGCTTTGACACTGCCTAAAAAAAAAAAAACAGGAGAGAGAAAATACTGTCAAGTTCAACAGTATTTAAATAAGCTTTAACAACACAACTAATACCTTAACCTGTTAACTTGCATCCTCATTTGGAACCCAAATCCAAGAAATGGCATATCCAAATTAAAATACATAGTTCATGAAGGCTTTGAACTTCAAACACTGTAGACTCATTTGAAAGAAAACATTTGGCAGCTTGTTGTTATATCGTCAGAATTAATTAAAGGGATAGTTCACCCAAGTTCATCATTTACTCACCCTCATGTTGTTCCAAACCTGTATGGATTTCTTTCCTCTGTTGAACACAAAATAAAATATTTTGAAGAATATGCGTAACTAAACAGTTTCTGGTCCCTATTGACTTCATAGTAGAAAAAAAAAAAAAATAATACTATGGAAGTCAATGGGCCCCACAACTGTTTGGTTACGGACTTTGGTTATTATCTTGAATGTTCAACAGAAGAAAGAAATTCACACAGGTTTGGAACAACATGAGGGTGAGTAAATAATGGCAGAATAATGTTCATTTTTGGGTGAACACATAGCAAGATTTTCATGCTATGTGATTTCATTTAGAGGAGACTAAAATGCTAACCATTTTAGCTTAGCACAGCGGCAAATTACAAATTATGAAAATAACGGCATATTTTACTCCAAAATCACGTTCTAGCATCAGTCGAATGATTGAAATAACTTCCGTCTGTGAACTGATGTGGCTTCTTTTCACAGACCGAGTCAGAAATTATTATTTTATTATATCATTTTTTGGTTGTCTTTAGTATTTTTTTTTGTTCCCGCTCGTTTTACAGAAGTCTCCAGCAAAGAAGCTCAGCCATGCCATCAGTAAATCTCTGGGCTGCATGCCGATGGGAGAGCCTCCTCATCCCGTGTTCCCAGAGGCAGCGGAAAGACCTCAGGACCTCGCACACACTACGTAAGTTCTCTGGAGTGCTTATCCAATCACATTCCCCTCTGCTTTCTCAGCTCTATACTACATCTCCTACATCTCATATCATTCATTCACTGCATTTCTGCGTGACTTTGACCAAACAACTCACATCGGCTACGGTATACGAATGCCAAGTTGATCCGGACAGGTCTTTCGGTTCGGTTTAGACTTCGCATGCACTTTTCCAAATGTGTATATTGCAGTCAGGTCATAATAATTGTAATCACGTCCTCTTGTCTGAAATTTCACAGCATTTGTTTCTTATTTCTATAGCGAGAGAGAATATTGATCTGCAGATCTGTCATGGGAAAGAAATGTAATTAGGAAATGCCAAGAAGAAAGATATTGTGTGTAAAAATACAGTATATGGGTACAGTTTTCTCGTTTACTGAATTATAAATATCGGGGAGCTGAATCAATCTTGCCAGACCTTCGCTCTCAGGAAACAGGCTCTGGTCTAGAAGTACTTTCATTAAATGACACGAACTTTGGGATTGATGAAGACCATAAAACTACAGAACATATGTGCCCTCCACTGGAGGGAAAGTGTAGCAGATTTACGGTGTTCATTTATGTTTCTGATGAAGTACCAGCGTTGTTTGATTATGAACCATGTAAAATACCAGTATTATCAGCTCTGATAAAAATCACATGATTTTATATCATCATGCACACAGTGTTTGAACTGTGGGTGAGGAAAATGAACAGCAGTAAACCAAAATGTTTCAATATGAATGTAAGTCATAATCCTTGTCTTTTTATGAAAATCATTGCAATCATCATATTCATAAGTTTTTTGTCAGTTTTGTAATGGCATATAATTTTAATGAAAATATCCCAAATAATCAAAAAAAAAAAAATCGAAACATTAAATTGATCAAAAGGGACAGTAAAGACATTTATAATTTTACGAAAGATTTCTGTTTCTATTAAATGCTGTTGTTTTGAACTTTCTCCAAGAATTCTGAAAAAAATAAATAAATTCAAAGCACTGCTGTTTTCAACATTGATGATAATAAGAAATGTTACCAAATCAGCATATTATATTGATTTCTGAAGGAATTTTTAAATAGAAAAGTTATTTAAATTGTAATATTTCACAGTATTTATTTTTAATAAATACAATCTGAATAGTAGTTTATGTATAATTCATTATTTTATGTGATTTTATACATTGCTAAAAAAAAAATCATCATTTAATAAAATAAACTGGTGGTCAGCATTAAGATCTGACCTTGAGGTTAGATGTGTCACCAACATCACAGCAGTCAAAACAAAGTGCATAGTGCTGTTTATAAAGTGCAGAAATATGATGTAAAAACAAGATTTACCAGTCCTTAGATGGCAGCCGGGCAGACGGTCTCCTGTGGGGACGAAAATAATAGCTGAAGTGCACAGTCATGCTCCAGTGGCATTTCTGAGTTGGCAGAGAATAGCTGCACTAAAACTGATGGAGTTTTAAATTTAATATGTACCTGAGGCATATCCCCTCGAGGATCCCGCTCTGCATCTTTATAGAGATATATAAGCTTTTTAAACCAAATGTTTCTCTCAGACATTCCCTTTGACCCTTTCTTTCTGCAGCAAAGGAATGCTGGATGACTGCCAACAAGACAGCTTACAACTTTTTTTTAAAAATCTATTCTTGTGTCACCTAAATCAATAGCAAAATTGATTACTTTCTTGATGCACGTTCCAACATTCCTGGTCTTATTGAACAATAGATTTTTGTACATTATTTCCAATTTTTTAAAGTTTGTATTCCTTTATATCCAATACTTTTCTCCACCTCTAAAATGACTTTACTTTTTTAAGGTACACTATAACACAATTTTTTAAATGAACAAAATGTAAATAATTAGTCAATATGTCATCAATCCTTCTTCCAAAACTATGGTAAGCCTATTATAAGTGTTTTTATTTTTGACCTATGAGGATGTTTTTAGCAGGAAATTGCGTCACTCACTCGTGCGTGTTCGTCATATCCATAAATAGAGAAAAGCTGCTCCGGCTACTTTGAGTAGCATAGGTTAGTTGTCAACGAGCGAGAAACCTCCGGAGAATCACCCGTTTAAAGAAAGGTGTCGAACAGAGGAGAGTCTGCTGGCAAAACAGGAATGCGACAGAGCTCGTAATAAAACATGAATCAACATTGACTTAGCTTTTCAGGGATGGCAAGAACTGAGGGATTCGAAATGTTGTAAAAGCAATGTGGAGATGGTGTTTTTATTACTCAACAGGCGAGTAAGGTATTTTATTGAACAGAAAAAATTACCATATGTAGTTCTCTGACAGAGTTCATTGTCTATTGTGAAGGGTCATTTCATTATGGGTTATTGTAGCTCTGTGCTGGAATTTATTTTCAAGGAAATATTGTGTCTATTAATAGGTAAAGCTATACGTTAGCTAGTCAGATTGAGATCTTTGCAATTGAAACTGGTTTTATCTCTAAGCCTCTTTATTAGCAGGATTACCACATTCATCCGCACAGTCACGCAGAGCCGAAGCACAAGCATAACAAATTTCTTCCTCAAAATGCATGCAGTTTTATTTTTTAACCACTAGAGGGTGGTCACATATTGTACATTTAACTGACGAATCATGAATTCTCTTTTTACTTAGCAACCTTTCTCCTCCATCCACCAGTCACCATTCTGGTGTATACTGTACTATAATGCCCACTTTCATAATCCAATTAATTTCTGTTGGATTAAATAAAGTACAGTGTGTCATTTTTTTCCTGTTTTACTCATTTTTTGTTACCTTAAAATAGATTGCGAATAGCATATCATGTTGTCTGTAGAGTCAACTATAAACATTTAAAGTGTACTAATTAATTTCGGCTTATGAATCATCAGACATATTGACATACTTTATACTGACACCTAGTGGAGTGGATGTAGAATCACGTCAGAACAAAAGTTTGTGATCTGAGTTCTAGTTGCTTACTAGTCAACTAGTTTAGATGTTCTTTTAAAAATATATATATATTTAGCTTTAATGTTTTTAGTGACAATACTCTGAAGGGAATGACTTCTCAGATAAATTTTTTGAATGTTTAGTACAGAAAAACTCAAACTCATCCCCTTTAAAGGCCTGCCAGACAGTACATTCAAGCTTAAAGCCTATATAGCAGAACATTTACTGGCTTCAACAATAATTTTTCATTTGACTTCAAATTGTCTGATTTTATTGTACCCATTATCTGCATAATCTCTAGGTTTCAATTTTGTGTGTTGACTTTGGTTTTGTACAATAAAGCTATACTGTATTTAGCCTACATATTTTCTGAATATCTTTAAGTCACCCAGTTCAAAGGCTGCACGTGTTTAATCTGCACTTTGAAATCTAACAATTTAGACTTTGTCTCTTACCAGTCTCAGCTTACGCCACTTCAGTTCTTTTGATGATTCCAGTGGTGTCCCTCTTGGGCCCTCTCTAGTTTACGAGGTAGGGCTGGAACTGCAGTCCAGGATTATCAGTCACCGTCCGCTCTCGGGTCCAAGAGGCACATCCAAGGAATCCTGCCGACAACGCCAAATTGTTATGGCAAACAATTTTCTATTACTGAATAAGAGACAAACATGTAACAATTGTCTTTTAAAGATGAATTATTCCCTTGCAAGGAAAGGTCAGCAATCATACAGTCATACAAAGTGCCTGCAGGGTGTGACCATAAGAGACGGGCATCCTTCCTTCTTTATAGTCCCTACTCCCCCAAGGTTATTTCTCTAGGACAAATGAAGATACTTCTTAGCCATAACTAACACTTCGTTAGGACAAATAAAGATACTTCTTAGCCATCTTATCCTGCTACCTTTGAGTGGAGCCCCTCTGTCTCGGTCATAAATTCAATCACACATTACTTTTTGTCAAGTCACATATACAAGGTCATGCATATACATACATTCATAAGGGTTATTAACAGTTCTTTGATCCATCAATGTAGCAGAGAATCATGGGACTCCACATGTATTTTGTGCATTTTACTACCTTAATCTAATTACTATGAATTTAAAAAATGCACACAGATAGAACATATTACATTTCTTCCACAATGTATACATGCATATGGATGTCTAGGGCTTTTAATTTAGCATCTAACTTTTAAAAGCATGTGCATTCTGTTGGTTTTTATACAGAATATAAGATCTCTTTAAGATATCTTTAAGATCAAATATGTATTTTTGTACACTCCTGGTCAACAAAAAACACTAAGCTTTTAATTGTCTTAACTCAAATTATTGCTCAGGAAATTAGCAAAATTTAAGCAAATGCATTACTTAAAAAGTCATTGCTGTCTCAGAAAAACATCAAAGACAGAATTAAGTATTTGGCAGAATATGGGAAGTTCAGTGTGGAGTCATAATAATGAATCATAATGAAACACGAGTTGCATGGCTATGCTCCAGAGCGGCGTCTTCGAAAATCTGCTGGGAAATATAATTATAAATGCATCTCTAGCACAGTGAAGTAGGGAGGAAGAGCTGTCATTGTGCGAGGAGCCTTTTTAGCTGCCGGTATTGGTGAGCTACTTCACTGTGAAAAGTCATTTAATGCTTTAAAGTACAGGCGAATATTGCAGAATGGCTTGCTTTCCACAATTGAAAAGTTTTCTAAAGAAAACTAATGAGGGGAATGATCAGATTTTTTTTTTTTTTCTCAAAACAATACAATACTCCTACTCAAATTGCAAAGACTACCAAGAAGTTGCTTGAGAACATTGGTCAGAGTCCAGATTTGAATCTTATCGTGAAAATTTGGTCTCGCATTAAACTAACTGGGAGACATTCTTCAACTACTCATGAACTGTTTAACATTGAGTGGAACAACACTGACTCTTCTTCCTGTAAAAAGCTGTTTGCAAGTTTACCCACACGGCTTAAAACATTTAAAGAAAACAAAAGGAAAGGCTATTAGATGCTAAGTTACTTTATATACAGTATTTGTACAATTCTTGCTAATTTCCTGACCAGTGATTTGTGATTAAAATGGTTGAGCATTAAAAGACCCCAAATATTTTGCCGTTTTTGGCTTGGCCTCTTTTTTATACACATGAAGTGTATATGTTTCCTACCCTGGAAATCCAGAGTTCTCGCGAGAGCACAATTTGAATTTGCTCAGCGAGTCACTCTGGCATTGAGTAATGATGCTCATTAACTATGCCCTTTTATCTGAGCTGCACCAATCACATCGGGTTATCTGATATAGGCGGGCCAGAGGCGAGTTAAACAGATGACGACAGCGCTGCGACGTCGAAGTCATTAGTAAACATTGCAAGATGGCTATGGATGAACACCAGTTGTTTGAAACTGCTTTGGCCGCTACAATGAACGAGTTAGACTTGGCTTTTTATCTAAAAGAGGAACAGAAGACGGCGCTCGAATCGTTTCTTTGCATAGGACGTTTTTGCTGTTTCGTCGACCGGATACGGCAAGAGTCTAATACCAGTTAGCTCCGCTGGTAGCTAAGCGTATGGGGCTCTGGATACGTCACCCCGTGTATTGTTGTGATTGGTTGTAGTGTTATCCAATTGCGTGCAGTGAGATTTTCAAATGCATGCTTGGTGCCGCCCCTCGAGTTCTTTCGGATTTGGGTCTGGATTTCCAGGCTATACGTTTCCTTAGATCTGTTCTAAATTATATTCTAAACACAATTTTGTATGTAAATCAATGACAAAATAATGCATCATATCATGTTTAAATTTTACCATCTCATTAACAACTAGAATAGATTCAGGCTTAATGATGAGATTGCCTTTGAACTCACTGTGACCAAAGGGCACATTTGCCAGCTCGAGTTTCTTCTGCCAGCGTCGTCTATTTATAGTTCACATTCAGATTGCTAAGCAATTAAAACTGCTCTTGAAATATCCCTTTGTACCACTCAAATAGCATCAGCTTCAAATAGTCCTCGTGTGAATGACTTATAGCAATTTATTTTCAAATAACCCTTCCTATTTATGGATAAAGAGAGCAAGAGACTTTCGTAATGCTTTCTTCAATTGGCCGTGCGACAATTAGAGATGTGAACGAGTTGAATTAGAATAGATGAATATCAGAGCTTGATTACAATGCAGAGCACATTTTTTACACAATTTAAAGACATGAAATAGCATTCACAATCCATTTAACTTCTGTAATGTGACATATTTTGTAATGAATCAGGAATTAGATTAGAAAATGATGTAAGTGACAAGCAAAATTTCAGAGCCGAAGCAAGTTTTGATAAAAGACTAGAGACATACATTTCCCCCCTTTAATGTACACAGATAAATTCTTTAAAATAAGACGATTAACATGGTCACGCTTTAGATTAGGGTCCAATTCTCACTATTAACTAGCTATTAACTACAACTTTAGCCTCAATAAACTCCTAATTACTGCTTATTAATTGTTAAGGGATGTAGAATATGGTCATGCATGGTCATTTATAATTACTAATAAACACCCAATGTCCTAGTTGTCACGCTGGGTTCTCAAATGAGGACGATGGAGGCAACGGTTGACAAAATAATGCCGATTCGTATACAAGGTGCGAAACAGTGTGAACTAACACAATCACCGACAATGAACTGAAATGACGATGACGATGATGACTGGCAGGTGCGGGTAATGATGAAAGACTTGCAGGTGTGGGACAAGGAGGATGCTGGGAACTGTAGTGCAAACGGAGACTAACAGATGACGGTGACGATGACATTGACAGTGACAGTGATCGTAATGATAATGAACATTAATGCTAATGTTACCATTAATGCTAATGTTACCATTAACATATTACAAAAGTAAGAAAGAGGTTATGATTTCCTGTATGCATTAAACATGGACTCTGTGTGGCTTCTTCTTCTGTCACATATTGTCCTCCTAACTTATCTAAATGTAGTTTGAGGTGCCTGCGGGCCACTCCATCCCTTTAGTGCTAAATCAATCTCAAGCCTCCGGCGTTTGCTGTTTACTATGACTGTGGAATGTTACAATCCCACTTTTATGGACTTGGACAGATATTATGGTCTGTTCCATTAACCACCTCCCTCAGCTCAGAGATGAATGCATTCTTATATTGGGTATTGAAGGAAATGGTTCTGTTGTGTTAACTCTTATCAGTGTTGTCATGTTATATTATTAGTTAAACTTGGCAATGCGCATACTGTATTACTAACCTAGACTCATTGGAAACACATGCCTCTACCTTTACATTTTTGCTCCAAAAACGTATCTATACATATAATTCACTGAAATGATCACTAGAGGCAGTAAAATGGCAACACATTTTTGTTATTGGGGTAGATTTCTGTTATAGTAAACTTGCTCGATAGCTCACCTGGTACAGCATTGCACTTGCAATGTGGAGCGCTCAGAGTCCCATTAAACTCGAGTCAGTCAAAGAATTGTAAGCAAGCTAAAATGGCATACTTGTTTCAGTAAATGTGTTTATCTCTCGTTTGCTTTAGGTTGGGTTTAGTGGTGGCATATTATTTTCACATGCAATAGCGCATTATAGCGCCACTCACAGGACATTTAATTTCCGAACTGCTGTGATATGTACAACAAACCTACGTAATAGTGCAGGGATGACGTATTTTTGTTGGCTAATGCCTGGAAACGAGTAAGCATTTTAGCACTTCCGGTTCCATCGTCCCAAAGTCAATGTTTTTTTTAATGTGTTTTTGGTTAAATGTTTGAAATTAGGTTTATGGTGTTGTATAACTATTATTTCTCGAACTTTCAGTGATTATTTTGAAAGAGACTGAAAGAGTTGTCGGAAACTTAGTGATGGCGACGTTGAAGTCATGTGACTGGTGTAGTTTGATTAAAGCCTACATTTAGCTTTTGACTTCTGCCTATTGTATTTACTCTTCAAAATTCATAAAAGATGTGTTCATTTGTGAAGAATCGTAAGCTTTTGTTTGTCACAGACCTTATTTTCTGCAATAATCCAAAAGCCAATAGAAAATCCTATTGGGTATTTGTCGAGGGAATCAGGGTGATGTAAACTTCCAGGTTGGCCTATAAAAATTCATCATCCCTACGCCACTCTATGGCCCTGTCCCAAATGACACACTTCATGTGCACTTGCAGTCTTGTCTGTTATGTCCACAAGTCCGCAGGGTGTCCCATTTGTCATTTTAGGTTTCTTCGGTGGTCGTTGTAAGTTACTCTAGGATGTAACTCCTTCTGGCTGATATTTTATTCTGGATTTTTTCAATTGTAATTTATTCAAATTTCTTTAACCTAATTATTACACTATTATCATGATCCTCTATTATCATGAAAGCTCCACCCCGTTATGATCATCTCTTGTACTGTGTGCAGTTGGCAGATCAGTGTTACTGCCCCGTTACTGCCCCTCACAATTGGTCAGCATAGTGTTCATGTTGGCTTTGACCTCAATATGACATCCATCAACATGATCCTCCACATCCCACTGTCACAAGCTGCAGGCTGCCTGCTTCTGATTGGTCAGAACAGAGAGAATCATGTCTGCTTGATCAAACAGACACAGGAACTCTGTGACAGCCTTGTTGTTGTTGTTGTTGTTGTTTTTTTAAGTGAGATACATTTCTCTGATGACCTACTGGAATGTTGTTTTTCTGACAGCTGATGGCATATGAAGGCAAGCCTTTCAGAGTTCTTTAGGACATGCTGAACCTTAGGCAGGGACAGATGTCTGTGACTAATTTGCAGTGAATATAAATGAAACAAAATGGCGCAAAGCATATCGTTTTCTTGAACCGTCAACAGAATATCCGTGGGTTGTATGTAATGTTAAATGGGTTGATGGTACTCTTTTTTTTTTTTTTTTTTTTGCTCAGATCTATTGATCAATTAAAAAATGCAATCCATACATAAAACGTCTCGATTACACCTCTTCTATGAAGAAAATATTATTAGTTTATGAATTAAAAGTCATTTTGATATTTTTGACAAGTCGATAAGTGATACAACTGTCCTAAAATCTTAAACAGTGTGGCATAATCAATCAATAATTAATTATTAATTATTTTTGCTATATGTGAATAATATTGTTAATGTGAAAATACAATTAATATTACAGCATTTATGTGGAAAAACTTCACTCTGCCAAGTCAATGTCATGTGTTGGGCCTCCCCGAAAATGTATTGATGTTTAGGAATTGATCTTTGAAAGAAGAGAAAAAACACATACCACACCCCGGTTCTAAGCTACAAATGTTATTATTATTTTTATTTTATTGTATTTTTATTGTATATTTTTTTTTTTTTTTTTTTTTTTTTTTTTTTTTAATTTTTTTTTTTGTTTGTTTTATGTTCAGAAACAAATGTCTTATCAAGAGGGGCATACAAGGAAAACCTGTTGGGACTGATTTAAAGTATTGGCTGTGTTTGCCTTGTTTATCTGTAAAATTTCACATTGTGAAAAAGACAATAAAAAATATAAATTAAAAAAAAAAAAAAAAAAAAGAAAGAAGAGAAAAACTTTGTAAAAAATATATAAAAACTTTTTATTTTATTTTATGATGATTAAGATGCCATTGACCCCAATACAATTGTTCACTTTTGAACTATGAATTAGTTTGAGACCAAAAATGATCATTCACAACTAATTACATACTAGAGCACAGCACAATATTGCAAGTTTGCACTGATGCACAAGCAAAACAAGGCCAAGAATGAAGAAAGTCATTAAGGTCAATGTGCATACACCATTCCTCTTTCTTTTATTTGCTTAATCAGTATGAATTAATGCAGCTGAAATAGACAGTGACTGTAATAAACAGCCAAGGTCATAAAACACTGATGTTTCACTGCAGATGTGCGCCATGGTCCCAGAACCAGAGGCATAAACAGGCTGGAACTGGCAGGTCATGCATTGATAACTTTCAGCAGAGACGGGATATTAGATGCTCCATATTTCTCCAGCTCAGGCTCTGTGAAAGTACACACTTCATTGTAATTAACCAGAGGAGAAGAGTGGCTGTGAACGGCCCTTGATGTAATTCATTTGACCTCATAAAAAAGACGTGAGTGTGATTTTTGCCTCCCCCTCTGCTGTGGGCAGGACATCAGATGAGTGAATAAATCTACATTCGTAGCACGTCTGACATCTAAGACTTGTCAGTCTCTGGCTTTGAATCCAGCGAAGTTTGCTAATCATAGTTTAGAAGACGGTTTCATCCTGGTTTGATCTGCTTTGAGTGGTTGGAGATTAGCTCAAATGTGGCTTATGTGGTTCAAATGAGAGCTGAAGAATCCAGATACAGTGACTGAAGTGATGGGGTGGCATCTGTTTGTTACCTTTTAATAATTATAGGGTATCTGGGGCCGGTGCAGGTTTTTGCTGTGGTCCCCCTCAGTTGAAATAATGGTGAAAGATCCCCTTGCAACTCTTTCCTCACTAAAATATAAAGTTTTATATATTTATGTACACTGTGTGTGAAAAAAAGTAATATTATAGAAAAAATCCATTTACGTTTTTAAAATTAGTTTCATATAATTATATTTAAACTGTCATATGTCACACCTATACAGTATACAATTCGTTTTCAATTAAATTAAATAAAAAAAACATTTTTTTTATTTGATTTTAAGATAATTTGAAATTTCATTTCATCAAGTCAAACCAAAATGTTACTTTTTATTATATTAAAATATACACATATTATTGTAAATTCTCTTCAATGTTCGCCTTGATGTTTTTTTGCTATTAATTTTAGATGTATAAATTATTTAAAGTTCAGTAGATGTATAATTCAATTAATATTTTAAATTAATTAAAATATATATATATATTTTTAACCTATAGTGACGGACGCTGACAACTATCAAAATGAATTCCTTCAAACCACTGGTTTTGGAACAAATTTCTTCCAAAACAAAATTTCTACCAGCCATGTTTACACACAAAACCCATTATCAGTAAATATGCTAGATTAATTTGTCCAGTGGATGTACCACATGTGCCATTCACACACACAATGGCTTTTCCGTCTTTTATCCATATTGCTTCCATTCACACATCGGCGTCAAAATTCTGTCATATGCCGGAAATGACCTTTAAACAGTTGTGCCATTTAGCGTCTGTCCAATTTGTTAACATTTCTTTCCACGGCGTAGATAATAACAGTTATTGACACACAACTAAATGGCTTTGGAGTATCGCATCAGTTTTCACTTTGTGATTGTCTGGAAAAGGCTTGAAAATATTATCAAATGTATGAAACATATGTGTCTAAACCAGCCTCATTATATTAGTCAGACAAACGGCCAACCAGTCAATTTTGAAAATATGTAGTCTTGCACTTTAAGTATAGAGACTATTGTTGCTGTGTAGGCAACGCTCTGTATAGGAACTGTGTTGTAAATGAAGCTCTCTGCTGGAAAAGAGGGATTGTTTTGTATTATGACTAATGTGGGTGACTGGAAATAAAGATTGTAGAAATGTAAATGTTCTTAGGGAAAAATATGGCATCTATTTGTGAGTGGCAGAAAGTGTGTGCGTCTAAACGGTGGAGCCGGGGGGAGAGAGAGAGAAGAGGAGCGAGTAAGAGTGTGTCTGGATCGTCACCGTGTCACGTGACTGTCAGGTTTCCTTGGAGACAGCAGCAGTGTTGTGCATTGAGATGCTCCTTCAGTTGAGCACAGAACAGGACAGGCAGCTGGACAGAGCGGTCACCGCTTGCGTCTCGCCACTTCATAGACGGACACTCTTTGCCTTGCGGGAGGGTGAGTGAGGAATTGCATTGAACAGAAGGAGACTTTTGTATTTTTAACTTGCACTTATAGTAAATGTCTAGCATGATTTTCTTGCCATGTGTTGGATCACTTTTGCTTGATGCTGGTAACTATTTTATTCAAGGTCTCAGAAGGATGTTCCAGTTGAAATACGGTGTTCCACGAGTCGTGTGACATGACGCTAGCAGCCTCAGGGAACATTAACATTAGGACGTCTCAGTAATACAAATGCACCGACCCTCTAAACGACTGAACTGAGAATCCTTTGGATGTTTCGTTTCATTTGAAGAGATTGCATTTTGGATTGCAGTAAACAAACGTCTTCAACATGAGCAGGGTTCCCACAGTCATGGAAAACCTGGAAATATCAAGGAATTTTAAAATTGCGGGTTATCAAAAAATCTTTAAAAAGTCATGGAAAAGTTCTGGAAATTTCTATAGTGAATATAGATGTTTTGTTTTTGTTGTGCTTAATCAGGAATTGGTTGTGTGTATTTTAACACCTTTTTTCTTCTTAAATCCCTATATATTAGTCACAAATGACCTTGTGGACATATTTATGGAAAATCTAAATATGAATCAGTCAAGAGAAAAAAAAAAAAAGAAAAAAAAAAGGACAAATAAACATAAGAGACTAGTGACTGATGTAAGGATGGGACGTTTAAGTAGGTCTGTTTTTGTATGTACAAAAGCCAACCGAATCTCATGAGAAAACGTAACCATTTTATGAAGTGGTGATTTCGTATGAATTCGTACATTGTGATGGAAATGTATGATTTTTAGAAAAAGAAATGTAAGCATGAAGGTCCACCCCTAAACCTAACCATCAGTGGAATGTAAGCAGATCTTACGAAAGTGTGCAAATCTACGCAAATTAACCACAAATTCGCCAAAACATAAAATAGTTTCGAATTGTGATGAGAGTGTGTCGACAAAATGGTTTTTAATGTCAATATTTTGAAACTTCTTGAAATCTTATGAAATGAAAGGAAGTGATCTATCATGTGTGTACATCAGGACTGGCGGGTATCGAGTCCAGATGGATCCCGTGGCACTGTTTACTCACACAGATTACCTTCTGCAATGTCACCCCCTCCTGTTTCTCCCAACCTTCTCGGATTTCTTCAGCTTTAATTAGAATTCCTCTAAACCCTTTTGTCCTCTTGTTAACTTAATTAAGTTTGGGCAAATAGCATTAAATTAAAACGTGTGCATCTTGAAGGCGATTATGACGAGGAAGTTTAACGTGCACTCAAACGGTGTACTTCAAAAATAACATGACTTCTTAGAGCGGTTTGATGTCCCCTTGCGCGTTTGGAGAGCTTAGAGCGGCATAAGTTTGTGGCTATGCTTGACTCAAACTCTATAATTTTGCAGTCAGCTGAGGCCAGTGGCCAACAACATGAACGATACCGTTCTCATTTCCCCCGGGACGCCCACGCCTTCAAAAAGGTAAGCGTTCCATACAGGCTTCAGTCTGCATGCTGAGTGTGTGTGTGTGTGTGTTTTTCAAGCTCCCCCACTTAAGCCTGTTATGTAAAATAGCTTGTTTTGATATTATGCTGCGTGCGGATGAGTAGAAGATTGTAGCATCTTTCTCTGGGTGGACTGTTTCAATGTTTATTGCATCGCTGCAGAATTAGGTTGAATGTTTGCCTTTCAAAGCCAGATGACTAAAAGCATTGAATCGAGAAATTGGCCTGCTGTCTCCGAAGCCTCTGCGCTTCCTGAGCTGGGCTGCAGCCCAAAGGTGATCCGGAAGATAAACTCTCATGGAGCGCGAGCCTTATCTTGTAAATAGAGAGTTGGTCAGAATGGCTTTTTCTGTTTTGTGCTGTTGACACATGGCCAGGGTCCCAAGACAAATGCCTTTGCTTGTAGTCAGTTAACGCTGGTCTTTCCGGCATTGTGAAGTTTTCTGTTATTAAATATTCACGCTCATGTCTTTCCAGATCTGTAGGACTTAAATTTTTCAATAGAACACAAAAAGAGAGTTTATGTAGAGTGTTCATGCTGCTCAATTCCATAGGATGAAAGTGAATTAGGAAAGATGCTGTAAAGTTCCAAAAATGACACACAAAAAAAAAGTGGTAAAAAAGTAGTCAATCTGACCCATCGTCTCGAGCCATATGAAACCTTCTTGAGGAATAGTGTGAAATTTAAGTTTCGGAAGTTTCAAAGTTTTAACATTGACATTTTCCCAGCCATTGTTCACACAAAAATGAAAATGTTGTCATAATTTACTCCAGTGCCCTCATGTCGTTCCACATCTGCATGAGAGACTTTCTTTTGTAGAACATAAAATGTCCATATAATGGAAGTCAAAGGCAACCAAAAGTGATTGGTTACCAAATTTCTTCAAAATATTTAGCATTTTGTTGATTAAAGAAAGTCACACGGGTTTGCAACGACATGAGAAGATATGATAGTTGACAATCGTCAGCTATCTTAAAGATGTTTAAAAAAAACTAAGGTGCTTTTATAGTTTACATTTAGGCAAACGTTTTTATCTGAAGCGACTTGTATTGCGTTCAAGATATATACTTTATCAGTTTTTATCATATTTTATTCATGCATTCCCTGGCAATTGAACCCATGACCTTGGCATTTCTAGTGCCATGCTCTACTTTTTGAGCTACAGGAATGATAAGTTATGATATATAAATCCCAAAGTATCGCACCCTGGTTTGATAAATTTGTTTGAAAAACATGCTTTTCAGAAACCCATGGTTTATTGGCCAACATTTTGTATTTTATTACACTGGTGAGCTCCGGCGCAAACATTTACATCAGCTGAAAATTCAATCTCAGTCTTTATGATCCACCATTCCCCATTTATTTACAGCCGCTGCCAAAGCAGCCTGTTTCTCACAGGATTTCTCGTGCCGTCCACCTTCGTTTGAACGCATATTATAAGGTAAGCCGTTTCATGTGTTGTCATTGTGTCAGGCCACTGACAGTACTGAATATCAGGTGAATACTAAAATACTTATCGAGTCTCGGAGCAACGAGTGTCGTGACGGCAAATAACTTTAATGGACCAGATGTGACATGTTTTGCACATAGAGAGGTTGGCTTATTGTTTATTCTGCTCTAAATATAGCCCAGCGTCAAGGCAGGACTAGTGCACTGGTAAACACTTCACCCTAAATGAAGTCCCTCACCGTAATGATCATATTCAGTTTAAAAGGAGCTGACTCCACTCGACTCTTTAACCTCGGGCGATCGGAGATGTTACGCATTTAAATGAGGCCTGTGGTCGAGGGAGATTGTACATGTTAGTTTCATCTGCGCTTCCATCAATAACGTGCCACCGCTTATGAAATCAAAGACACAGACTGTCATGCTTGAACCTTTCACCCAATATCTCAATCTTACGTTACAACACGCTGTCTGTGCGAGTAGGATGTCAAGTACTGGCAATGCCTGGGGCGCCAAAAATTTATGCAGAATTATAATTCACTTAATTCTCGTCTCGAGTCTTGTTTACTGGAGTCTGCCAAAATGGAGATGTTAGGGACACAAGGAGTGCTCCTTAGCATTCTTATGTAATTATGTTGCGTTCAACCCGCCACAGTTGATTACATTTGTTAGTGTCGTGATGATTTTTAGTAGTCTATACCAATGCCGGTGAAATTACACAGAAGACTAAAAGCATTCAATCGAGAAATTGGCTGCTGCCTGTGAACCCTTGGTGCATCTCAGTCTGGGTTATAGCCCAAGGTTATCCTGAGGTAGTTTATTTGCTGGTGCTATCTGCATTGTTTTAGCACCTCATTTACTAAAGGAATTATGGAAATCAGGTAATGCTGCAAATGCATCAACAAAATCTGTAATGAATGCAATTCCCGATCTTTCAGGTCCGTTTTAATTGGTTTGTTATATGGAGGATACGGCAGACTATCAGACAGACGGTCAGTAGCCTACATTGATCAACAGGTTAAGTTGGATTGTGGGTGGTTAGTGAATAATAGTATAGTTAGTATCGAATTTTATACCAAGATTAAAATTTCACGATTCTAGTTACTTATGGTCACACTTTAGATTAGGGTCCAGTTCTCCCTATTAACTATTAACTCAGACTTTTGCATCAGTAAACTCCCAATTACTGCTTATTAATAGTTAGTAAGGTAGTTGTTATGTTTAGGTATTGGGTGGATTAAGGGATATATAATATGGTTGTGCAGAATAAGGCATTAATATGTGCTTTATAAGTTTTAAGAAACAGCCAAATCCTAGTAATATGCGTGCTAATAACAACTAGTTAATAGTGAGAATTTGACCCTAAACTAAAATGTTACCCCTATTTTGTTCCACAGTAAGTAAGTGTTGCTTATTAATTGCTAAAGAAAAAAAGTTTGGGGCCAGTAAGATTTTTTTTTTATCGTTTTTGAAAGAAGTCTTTTATGCTCACCAAGGACATTTGATCAGTAATGATGTAAATTTACATTTTGTAGAATATTACAATTTTAAATTAATTGTTGTTTTCCATAATATATTATAAAATACAATTTATGCAAAGCTAAATTACTCACATTTTCAGTGTCACATGATCCTTTATTAATCATTCTAATATGCTCTTGTGTTGCTTTAAATTTTTGTGGAAACACATTTTTTACCCCAGAAAGTTCAAAAGAACAGCATTCATTTAATATATATAATTTATTGTTGTTTTTTTGAAGACCAAGGGCAACTGTAACATGCTCAGAAACGTTTTCTCTCTGCATGAGAAAAATAACTGCAGAAGTTTTTCTTTCTACAAAAAAATTAAAATAAATATTCTGTTCTGAACTATTTTAGACTCATTAGAAAAATCAAACATTTAAGGATTTTAGGATTTCCCCCAAAAAATTACAATGTAGACTGTTAATTTAAAAATACATATTATAAAAAATGCACGTTATAAAATCCAGCTAAATAATTACTCTTGTATAAGACTGACAATGATTCTTTATTATTAATATCAATGAAAACATATTTTTTCTTTGCAAGTAAGCTGGTTAATGATATGATAGTGTTACAATTGCCCACAACCATAACAGGAGATTGTAACGCCATGATTTCTCGTTTTAAATTCAGTAGAATAATTTTTTTTTATTGTACTTTTACTATTGGCATATATTTTTATATCAAAGGGTGGCAAATAGTTTTAAAGGGGACATATTATGACCTTTTACAAAGTTTAGTTTTTGGGGTCTACTAGAAGAGGTTTTCATGCTTGAATGTTCACATATTTTATTTACATTTTTTCAGCACTCTCTTCCCAGTCTGTCAGTAACGCTCTGTTTAGTTCCAGCCTCTATGAAGCCCCTCCTTCCGAAAAGCTTAGTGTGCTCTGATTGGCCAGCTGGACCAGTGTATTGAGATTGGTCAGCCGCTTCGAGCTTGTTTCAGAAATGTAATGCCCTTACCATGACCTAGTTAGATTCGGATATAGAGACAGAGCGCAACGCGTCATAATCTGAAGACCACGCCCACCCAGGGGGAAAACAAACCAACTGTCTCCATTGACTTTGCATTGTGAGAGGCTGCCTCCTTGTCATTTCTTGCTTCTAACAAAAGACAGAATAATGCCTAAAAGCTGCTGTGTGACAAGGTGTACAGCAAACAAGCTAAGAAACCCAGAAATAAGTTTTCATAAGCTGTCGACCCCAAAAAACGAGCGTTTGAGGACATAAAAGTGGATACAGGCTGGAACGAATGGGTCAGTTGTGGGATCCTGACACTCAGTATGCACTAAAAATACACTACGTGTGCAGTAAGTTAAACATTTGGTCACTTGTGAGTCAAATGTCAGTTTTATATATTATATTTCTGTAAGATAAACTATCCTGTGTTGCCGATTACGGTCTCCTCCAGCGGGTGTACGTTAGTTCTCATAGTAATGAGACACGTGACGCTCTGTCTCAACTGCCTGTATCCACTTTTATGTCCTAAACACTCGTTTTTTGGGGTCGAGAGCTAACAAAAACTTATTTCTGGGTTTTTTAGCTTGTTTGCTGTACACCTTGTCACACAGCAGCTTTTAGGCATTTGTCTGTCTTTTGTTAGAAGCAAGAAATGACAAGGAGGCAGCCTCTCGCAATGCAAAGTCAATGGAGACGGTTGGATTGTTTTCCCCCTGGGTGTGGGCGTGGCCTAAATGCGCTCTGTCTCTATGGTGACAACTTTTTTTTTCACGTATTGTGGGAATTATTTAAATGAGAAATATTGTGATGTGTACATTCCTAGAAGAAAACTCAAGACTGCATTCGAGACGTTTGAAGGAGTTCAGAGTCAGTGTTGCTCACTGAAATGGAGAATAACTCCCTTTGGAGTGACTTTGTGTTGTGTAACTTTGCAGGCCTTTTGCATGCTCAAAGAGCAACATTACACTCTAAAGAAAGTTGAAAATGTAAAAAAAAAATTGACATCAGCCCTTGATCTCCCTTACTTCTCAAACCATCAACAACAAGATTTTGTGTTAAACTTTTTGGGCCTTGAACTTCCATAAGAAGTTTTTCCTTCTCTCTCTAGCTCAGTTTGGGTGTAATTGCATGGCCTTGTTGGGACATCAAAGCTGTAGGCGGGGCAATAATCTCGATTCTCTCTGCTGACGGTGCACCCTCTCCAGCACACGTTCATTTACCGGGTTGGGCTTTCAAGGACAAGTGGCCTCGCGTAGAATTTATCGTCCGCTGGGTCATGGCCAGTCTTGCTGCCAGAACAGAAATATCATTTTCCATTTGCTCCGAATGAGTTTTTAATTTGAAGTTAAGTGAGTATTGACCACCTGCCACTGGATATGAAATCATAGACTCGCTTCTCAGTCTAGCTCTACAGAGAGTGCTGATATGCTCTCCGTGTCCTTTATTGACTTTTGCATTTGATGGAGTCAGGGTATACTTTTTTATTTTATTTTATTTTTTTTTTTTTTTGTCAGGTCATTTAGAATGCAAAATATTATGGTTTGGTTCTTTTTGCCGTGATCCACCCTCTCTTTGACCCTTAGAATTGAATGCGCCTTTAAGACTTCAATGTACACTATTCTTTTGACAAACGAGTAACTATATGAAGTAGAGTAAAGTTGTTGTGATTTGAATTGTTTTTGACAGTATTTTCTCTTTTTTTGGATTGTATAGAATAAGCATGTCACCAATCTTTAATGCTCCATTTGATTTCTGTCACTTGTTCTCATTGTGTGGCTGGTGGATCACACACATGGGACTATTGCTATATTCTATCTATAAAATTTAGATTCTGTTCATCATTACAACCCCAAATCCAGAAAAGTTGGGATATTTTGTAAAATGTAATTAAATCAAAAATCTGTGATTTGTTAATGGTCTTTAGCCTTTATTTAACTGACAAAAGTACAAATAAACAATTCATTTGATTTTGAAAATATAAACAGATTTAGATTTTGGTGGCTGCAACACACTCCAAAAAAAGTTGGGACAGAGCTTAAAAATAAAAGTGAAAAGTAATGTCCATGTAAACCTGTTTTGAAAGAGTCCACAATTATCAGGTGATCTGGGATCTTATTTGAGGATATTTGCATGTAAAGAATTTGAGGAAGACTTATTTATTGCTCCAAGGTTATTGACAGACAGCCTTTTCTGCCCAGTGAGTTTTTTTTTCTAGTCAATTCATATACACTGGTATTTATCTCGAATGAGTGCACATCATTTTAAACAAATTTGCCAAAAGTGCTCTTTAATTTTTGTGTATAGCTTTTTAATGAGGAAAAATTACCTAGTGCACCTTCAAGTGTCAATATAAGGGCCTAACAGTCGTTGTCAGGGTGCCA
Organism: Leuciscus leuciscus; assembly: GCF_965113295.1. Taxonomy (NCBI): domain Eukaryota; kingdom Metazoa; phylum Chordata; class Actinopteri; order Cypriniformes; family Leuciscidae; genus Leuciscus; species Leuciscus leuciscus. Next base: position 10,118,332 of record NC_138741.1, read on the forward strand.
TATCAATAAGTGGATTCCAGTGGATAATTCTCAGCGTGACACTGATTATTATAAACACCATGTCTGTCTGCGAAACGTCTGGCATCGAAACAACCCTCCTAATGAATCACTCCCCTGAGACGGTGAGAGTTCAGGCAGGTCACAGGGACTGACACAGCAGTAAAGCTCCATGCAACTCATTTATTATCCTGCTGTATTATCAGACTAATATAATATTTGTGTTACTTTTGATTGATGAATGTGGCGTGTGCATTTTCATGAGTGTGTGTTTGTGTGTGTGGTATCTAACTGCCAGAACACACGCATATTCACACATGCGCACGTGATTCACTCCTAATTGTAGAGCACTTAATGAGGAAGGAAAACATATGCTCCATCATCTGCTCCAGCCATATGCCAGACCCTATAACATAAGACCCAGACACACCTCCAGAGCCTATGCATCCACTGCACATGTCTGTGTTCTACATCCAGACAAACTGACAAAATGTGCTCGAATTTTGCTAAAAATATTGTGTTATATATATTATATTTATATATTGTATAAATATTATATTATATCTTGACTTTTATGTATAATAAATGTGCAGTAGTCAACATTTGAAGTGGATCAAAACCTTTCATCGAAGTTATACACCCATTTTGAACAATACCCGTTCTTGTCTTAGGACAACTTTGTTGACATAAAATTGCCGAAACACTTAAAAAATTTCTCAAAATGTAAAAAAGATGTATTTATTATATTGATTATAGTATATTATATCAATAAAATTTAATATCGTTTTATATATAAATTATATGTATCATGACCTGTAGATTGAGTAGCTGTTGTAGTAATTATAATATAATATAATATAATATAATATAATATAATATAATATAATATAATATAATATAATATAATATAATATAATATAATTGATTTTGACTGTGTATAATAAATGCATATTTTTTACCATGAAAATGTGAAAAAGGAATATTATATTATATTATATTATATTATATTATATTATATTATATTATATTATATTATATTATATTATATTATATTATATTATAATATATTAATAAGCCACAGTTTCAGAGTAGCTTCTCATAAACCTTTTCCTGATGGTCATCTATCATCTCAGAAGTTTCATTACTCATGTTGATGTCTGGAATTCACATCTGCTCTCATCTGTCTCATGCTTCACCACTCTCTTCTTCCTGCTGTATGTATTTCTTCTTATTCTCTCTCTCTCTGTGTGGACAGTAGCACCCTTGAGAGTCCCAGCAGACTGGATGAAGAACACCGTCTCATCGCTCGATACGCTGCTCGTCTGGCGGCGGAGGCCAGCAACTCCACTGTGAGATTCAGTTCGCAAACACACTCAAATTACACCTCTCCATACGTTACAGGGGCGGGCGAGAACGTCTTGTTAATGAAGTTTACACAAGAGTACACATTTGTTTAATTGATTGGAATTTATTGAAAATCAACTGGATGTTTAGTGATATTCTTTTTACTGTACATCTGGCTGTTATGCACCCATAACTTGATGTCTTCATTTAACAGCATCTTTCTAATGAGTTTTGTGCATAAATCGTAATACACTTCTCTAATTATTTTGTCTTTCAGCAATGCCCTCCAACTGATCTGAGTTTCAACTTTGATGCTAATAAGCAACAGAGGCAGCTCATCGCAGAATTAGAGAATAAAAACAGGTGGGTTTTTGAACGGTTGGGTGTTTTACAGATCTCTAAATCTCCATATGGAGTCAGAGCTTTTACTCTATGCTTGTTTGTTACCATTATTAAATGCTCTTCAAATCCCACAGCTAAATTAAAGTAACTCATTCTGTATTCATATTTACCATCCCATAAAAGAATAATGATAATGAATTGAGTGCATTCAGTAAGTGCCGTTTTTTGTGTGCGATGTGTATGTAGGGAGATCCTGCAAGAAATCCAGCGCCTACGTCTAGAACATGAACAGGCTTCTCAACCCACCCCTGAAAAAGCCCAGCAGAACCCCACTCTACTGGCAGAGCTACGACTGCTACGGTACACAAACACAATTACACATAGCAATTTATACACACATGCACAAAAAAGAACACAACGGATATAGTGTTAATCGGAGTTAACCAGAGCATTTCAGAACATTTGAGATTGTTGGGAATTTAACCAATTTTAAATTGAGTGTATGGGATTTTGCTCCCTTTAGTTATTTAAACCGAGTACCTTTTATGGGCACCAGAGGGCATGTAGGAGCCAAATGACGGTAGTTTCCTTAATAATATGTTAGTTTTATGAGACGAGTGAATGGGCACATTTTCATTTCCATTATGTGCTGATTTTTCCCTCTTTTATTAGTTTAATGGAGATTTAACCACATTATGTGTATATCTGAGCAGATTTAAAAGACCAAAAAGGGGTCATATTCTACACTTTTGTCCCATTGTTAATTTTACATGACCATTTTCCACTGTCTTTTTGAGCCATATAAGGCTGTTTCTTTCTACTGCAGCTTTAAGAATAGTGTATGCAAATAACCTCTATACTCATGGTTTTGGATTCAATACCGTTTTACCATGAGCCATTTTTCCCACTTAGTTTTCATAAAGTGAATGAGTAGGTTGTGGAGGGAGATTTGCATTATGAACAGTACAAGGAGCTTTTCATTTAAAAAAAAGCAAAGAAAATCCTGTTTTCCATCATATGTGACCTTTAAGTTATATATTTGGCAGTCATTGATTTTTATGATTCACATGGTGACTCATTTATTCATTTTGTTTGTCATTTTGTTCAGACACAGAAAAGATGAGTTGGAGAGGCGCATGTCGGCCCTGCAGGAGAGCAGGAGAGAACTGATGGTCCAGCTGGAAGGTCTCATGAGGCTGCTGAAGGTACGATACTTGTTGGACAAAAATTTGGCTCTTCATTTCCCATGGCATGTATGACAACATCATTTATTTTCTCATTCTATACTCACTTTTTTTCTCTCCACCACCTCTGTCTTTGGCGTGTCTGCTTTCACTCACTATCATCTCTCATCTTCTGGCTGACAGGATGAAGAGCAGAAACAGGCAGTAAGTGTTCCTTTACTACAGCTCAAACATTCTGGAGTAAACACTGGGTCACAGCTGCAAAGGTTTGAGCTAACTTATGTATTGTGTATGACAAAACACAGACATTTTCATAAAGTTAACAGGTAAAAGATGAATCGGTTGCACAGCGCTGAAAACGGAGAGGATCACTGACAAAAAGAAAATGTTCTGTCATCATTTACTCACCCTGATTTTCTTTCTTCCATGGAACACAAAATGAGATATTAGAGTGTTCAGGGTGCTCTTTTCCATACAATGAAAGTGAATGGGACAAAAAAAAAAGCAACACAAATACTATGAATGAAATTAGTCCGTATGACTCATATGACTTTGCCATCATCTAACATTCACTTACAGTTAATCTTTAAAAAAAATTTGTAACACTGTTAAATGCTATCTTAATCAAATCTCAAAATTAATATGCATTTTAATACTGTACGTTATAATGCATACATTATTATATATTATATTATATTATATTATATTATATTATATTATATTATATTATATTATATTATATTATATTATATTATATGTCTTATCTTTGTGTATAATATCTTTGTGACTTTTGACTGTATTACAATCAACTGTAATCTTGTAGTGAAACCTTTAGCAAATCTCAACATAAATATGCATTTGTAACACTGTACATTATAATGCTATGGAGCCTGAATTCACTTACAGTGTTTAAAATGATTATATTATATTATATTATATTATATTATATTATATTATATTATATTATATTATATTATATTATATTATATTATATTATATTGTTATATTATATTATGTTATGTTATGTTATGTTATGTTATATTATATTGACTATATAAATACAGTTTATAAATATATAAAATTGCTGAAATTAATGCATACAAAATATTTACTCAGAATTTACTAGAAAAATGTTTTTTGTAATCGTATAATAAAAAATAATAAAAAAAATGAATATGCATATTTAAGACTGCACATTTTAATGTTGTGATGCCTAAATACACTTTCAGCATTTAAAATGATTGATTTTAGTTGTTTAGTGTTTTATTTTACATTTATGTAGACAAAACAGTATAGAATTTTAATATCAGACATTCAGCGGTATTTAGCTATAATTATCGGCCAGAATTTTTATAGCGGTTCTTTCATATACTTTTAATCTTTTTTTTTGTTGCCGTGTCAGTCCATTGTGTTCCACAAAACAAAGTAAGTCATATAGGTTTGGAATGACATAAGGATGAGTAAATGATCACAGAATTGTTATGTCTTTAACAGAGAGTGTTCAATACTTTACTACTACAAAATGATTGATAAGTATGGATAAAGCATGGATATCTCATGAGCTTATCGCAGACTGTCTCTCTGGGCGATCTCTATCACGTCTGCTCCTCATAACGGGGACATGAAGCTCCCATTTCCAGTCAAGTCCTGCTGCTTTGTTCCTGTGACCCAGGGAGGGACCACGAGCCGCATGTCTTCTTGCCAAATATCAGAGACCTGCTCTCCTTTCATCAAGGCTAAGCACCTCACGTCTAATGTGACTGCAGTCTGGCCAGCCATCTGCTGCCTGGCACTGGGCCACAGGCCTTGGGCTCAGCATCAATCTGTGAGACAGTGCGGCCCTTTTCCACCAGCCTTTTGCTCCTCTGATGGCACTTGCATGCTGCTCAGTGAGCTCTCAGGCCAAAGACGCACAGAGAATGCACTACATGGAGACAACCTTAAGAAATAGATCGGATATCTATAGCCATGTCTGCAGTAGAAGCTTTTTACCAGTGTTTCTTGGGGAGCGAGGGACCAATGGAGGTTCAGGTTGTTACACATCTAGTGAAATGTTTGCGTTCTCTTCCCTCACCCCCCTCCTACAGTCTCAGACGGGGAGTTCGCCCCACTCATCGCCCAGCCACAGTGCCAGTTGCACCATGCCTATGCCCATCCGCTCCACCTCGGCCGGCTCAACCCCCACACACACACCGCAGGACTGCCTGGCAGGGGTCGGAGATGACGTGCTGGATGCCTTCTCTCAGGGTGAGAAGTCTGATGCTTTCCATTGACATACACGATCATCCACACAAAAGGAGATGTTTAGGAGATGTATAGGAGATATTTAGAAGAATGTCAAAGCTGATCTTTCCTATACAATTAAAAGTAGATGGATACTGGGACAATCTTTACTGGATACTTTCAATCTTTAAGAAGGACAAGATGTACCATAAAGGTATTCTATACAACTATTATTGACTATATTTCGAGTCTTCTAATGCCACATGATAGCTCTGAGTGAGGAATAGGCTGAAATTTTAAATCGCTAAATACATTTTTTGTTGATATCTTTCTTTTTAGCTTTGGTTATTGTGATCTGAAAATTATCTTCTTTCTTCCAGGTGTACCAAGAAATCTCCGTAATGATCTTTTGGTGGCGGCAGACTCAATCACAAACACTATGTCGTCACTAGTGAAAGAACTTCACTCAGGTATATAAACTTGCTTCTGTCCTCTAAGTACCTACTTCATGATTTCTGTGGTAACTAACGTTTGTAAATCTCACAGTGGATGACGGTCTGGAGGATGAAGAGGAGAATTTGCGAAATGGAAGGGAGAAGGGTGAGTCCCAAAGGCCTTGTTTGCCACTTTACCCTTATTCCTTTACTTATGTTCTCTTAGACATATAACAGCTGATATAATTTGTCTTCCATAAGCTACCAAGCTATTATTTATAGGGATGCACAATATATCAGCAACATATCAGTCGATATTACACTGTACAAAATTATTGTGATTATTTATCACAACTTAAATTTCAACATTAGAATGATAAATAATGTGTTGTTTCGACTTAAACTATGTATTTGTGCTTGACTTCAAATATTAAGTTTAGTTAACTTTAGTTAAGTTGGATATTTAAGTTATCTCAACAAATTTTTAGTTTTTAACTAATTGCAGCAACATTTTATATTTTATTTTTTACAGTGTGGAGATTTAATATATATACTTTTATTTTTTTCAATTGTGCATAGCCTACCATTCAAAAGTTTGGGGTCAGTAAGATTTTTCTACTTTTTTAAAGAAATTACTACTTTTATTCAGCAAGGGCACATTAAATTGATCAAAAGTGACAGTAAAGACACTTCTTATGTTACAAAGGATTTCTATTTCAAATAAATGCTGTTCATTTGCTGTTCTTTCTATTCATCAAAGAACCCTTTAAAATACATGTATCATAGTTTACACAAAGTGATTAAGCAGCACAACTGTTTTCAACTGTGATAATATTGATAATATTTTCTAGAGCACCACATCAGCATTTAGGATGATTTCTGAAAGATCATGTGACACATAAGACTGGAGTAATGATGCTGAAAATTCAGCTTTGCCATCACAGGAATAAATTACATTTGAAAATATATTAAAATAGAAAACGGTTCATTAAAAATTTCACAAAATTGCTGTTTTTACTGTATTTTGATCAAATAAATGCAGCCTTGATGAGCATAAGATATTTTCTAAAGAGAATCAAATGTATTTACTTGCAACAGTTAAAAAGAATGAGTTTTTAGCATTTTAGTTTTAATTTATAAAGACAAAGTCGTAAAAAATTGTATAAATCTGAATTATCGGATATACAGTAAAGAGTTACATTTTAATATCGGTGCATCCTTAGTTATTAAAGGGATTAAACATACACAATTTTTAGCCTACAGAACCTAGTCATTAGTTGTCAGTAGTTTCTCGGTTTGATTAAGGCCTCTTTTCTTTCTTCTAGCTGAGTCAGAGTAAAAGAATATAGAATATTTCATGTAAGTATAATTGAGAGCATTGACTAGTCCTGCCCTTAATGCCAAAGTGTAATATGTAATGTGCTGTGGCGTCGTCATGACCCCCTAACCTTAAATTTGTGTTTTGTCCAGTGTCATCGCTGAAGCATTCTGGGAAAAGGCAATCCGCCCCTTCATTCTAAGCCCCAGGAAAGAACCAGCGACATCAAAACATCCCTGGCATTCGCACAAATGCATGCTCTTTCCCAACTGGGTTTCACTATGTGAAAAAAAACTCTTCATCACATCTTGCACAGAGCAAGTTGTATTTATTAGGAAGTATATAAATATATACAGTATATATATATATATATATAAATAAATATAAATATAGCTCTATGTCTATCTGTATAAACCCATTGTTATCATGTTACCCATGAGAATGGCTTGTTTGTGCTTTCTTAAAAAACCTTTATGAATTTGTGATTACTACTCTCTGAAACGAACGCACTGTGCATCTTCATGACGTCACTCACTCAGATCGATATAAGCTGTAGCTATTTTTCCAGATGTTCCCCACGCAGGAAGCTTTTTTGTATAATTAGTGATGATTTTTGTGTTTTAATGCATGGAGTGGCTCTGCTGGATAGATGGAGAGGGCTTGTATTTGCTCTGCATGCGACATTTATGCCTGCTCCGTCGCTCCTTATAGTCCTCTGGTCATCAAACCGCTGCTTCTGCATCACACGCATCAGAACCACCATATATCAGGGACGTCTCGTAGAGCTCGCCGTTTGTCTGGGATTTCTGCTTCTGTGTTAAGTTTAGCCCGTCGTTGTGGCCGTTGTTTTAGCGCTTCAGTATTGCCTCTTAGTTTAGAGTACCGCATTTGTATCTCTCTGTATTTCTGGAGAGCATAAAGGGACTTTGATGGAATGCGGATAGATTCCGTATATCCATAAACCAGCTTTGCCAGCCATCTTTGAGTGCACACGTCTCTGTGTAAAAGTTACTTCAAAAGCTTTATTGAGTTCAGTTATTGTGTATATTTGTGTGAAATAAATGAAACAAGTGCTCAGGGACTGTTGAGAGAGGAACACAGTAGCAATACTTGTGAACTAATTGGTGGAATTTACTTTGACCCTCCCAAAGGTCAAATGTCAAAGATTAGCACAGGTCATAAAATCTTTATGGAATGGCTGAGGGTGGGAAACAGAAACGGTATTGTATGGAAGCCCATTTCTGCCACAAAAGAAAAATGCTTTGGTAAATCATAATTACGCGATAAATGTCTAAATTATGAGATGTCACAATTATGCAATGAAAAGTAATAATTATAACACAAAACAAAATGATGATATAAAAGTCAAAGGTTTGACATAAAAGCTGAAATGATGACAAAAGTTATAATCATATGGTAAAAAGTTCAAATGATTACATAAATAGTCAAAATTGTGAAAAGTAATAATTAAAGTCACAATTATGAGAAAGTCAAAATTGACATTAAAAGAAATTGACAGAATCTAAATTGTTATAATTATGAGATAAAAAGTCAAAATCATGTTTTATTGTCATAATTGACAAAGAAAAATCACAAATAGTATACAAAATAGTTATAATTTTTAAGTCATGATTTTGACTTTTTATCTCATAATTATGACTGTATGTCATAATTTCGACATTTTATGTCATAATTATGATTTACCAAAGTAGAATTTCTATAGTGTTGCAGTGTTAAGCAGAGTCTAAAGCTTTATTGTCATGAGGAAGACTTGAATGAATTCGACTTACTGTACTTGAATCAGAAGGAATTCAGGTTCAATAATTACATTTCTCTAATTATTATACATATGTGGCTTTATTATACTCGTGATTTGTTCTCTGTTAGGTAACTACCATTATTTAAAAAAACACTTTTGTTTATGACTGCTAACATTTGAATGTTAAATTAGATAAATCCATTGAGCAACAGTTTGAAGTAAGTTTTGGTGTAGAATATTAAGATTCTTTGACATTTATGAGGGTCTCAGTAGGTGTAATGATTCATTCACTGTTTAATACTTTTTAAAATGCTTGTAATTCTGCATAAGGAGGTCTTTTGAATGGCTACAATATGAACAGTGAGGTCTCATTCAATGTTTTACACTGGAAAACAAAGTGTCGCTTCTGTTATAGTGGGTGAAATCTTATATATTTGCTTTTCAAATCGATTTTTACATGATCATAATGCTTGTTCTGTGATTCAATGAAAGGGATATAAAACACAGTTGGGAATTGAATGGCATTGTTTAAATTTGCAAGACATAATACAGCTTGAATGACCGTACGAAATACTCTCAGATGGCAAGTTTGAAAGTTTGATTATGTTCCAACATTTGCTACAAATATGAATGCAATCTTCTGATGTAGGTGTGTGCCTAGATGTACTGTATAAAGTGCTGTATAAAATAAAAATTCTGCACATGTGCAAGTCAGCCCTTAGATAGGAGTTTTAGTATGTGACTTAGTCGGAATGCAGTCATTATTTACCTGTGATTTTTGGAGAAAAAAAATAATATTGTTCTGCCTTTAAAAGTTGTGCCAAACTGTTTGCCAACCTGTAGTGTGTCTTTTAGGTCTTTGTTCTGTGTATTTGTGTGTGTTAAACCACAATTTATTGATTATGAATTTACTGAAGCAGTCCACAGAGAGGCCAACTAATTATGGGGTGCCTTAAATGGTTGAAATACAATACAGTTTAAGAGGAAGGAACCCTGCTTGAAATCAATTTCAAGCATCATTGCGGATTTATATGTTACAGATGGGCCCCCAACAGAGGACCTCCTATGTTATCAAAGTTTGACGAAACACTATATCAAAAACGAAATCTGGACCATCAGGTTTTAGTTTCTTCAACAACTTGTGCATTTATTGTTTTTAAAAACCAACTGTCAGTTGAAGCCACAAACACTGTTTAATTATTTCATTTGAGGGTTTTTGCTGCTGTATACAATCATTTATTGCAATGGTTTACGTCCGTATTTATGTTTACGTCACCCCTATGTCTTTTTGTAAACTATTAAAGGGTAAAGAAAAACTTCAAAGGGCGATGAAAGTGTGTGTGTGTCTGAATAATATTCTGAGTTATACAGTATATCAGCTCCTATAGGATTGAGTTCAGACCTGTTGTCAAAGGGACCCTGTGATTAAGGGGTTGTCACACTTACAGCAGTCTTGATTGAATTACAAAACACTTAGGCCACGGACAACCATGAAAATTGTACCTTTCCCAACTCCTTTCTTGCATGTAATTCATGTGACTTTCCTTTTTTTTTTTTTTTTTTTTGCAGCACAAAAGTAAAAGTTAGGCAGAATAACTTGTATTATATGCACAAGCAGTTTTCTGTGAGATTTCGTAACCAACCCCCTCCCTCCCATTTTTTTTTTACTGAACATGTTTACCTAAAATGGGCTTGTCCTGAAAAAGTCTTAGGGACTTATAGACCTAATACATAAATCACTCATAAGGCAAGTCTATGCATTGGCGGCCATCTTTGTAACACCCCCAGGCAGCTATTTCCAATTTCCAGTTATGCGAGTACAGCTGAGATTGTATCTTTAGCTCAAATTATGTTAAACCAAATTTTTCCAGGCCTATTATTTAGGCCTGTTCCAGCTACTGTGTAAACAAGATGATGCCTTCCAATCGTCTATCAAAAATGTGACAGGCTCTTTTAATGTTAAGCCTATAATGAGCATTACAGTTTCTCAAGTAAATTTCACAAATAATTAATACAAAGAAACAGCAAGTAATACATTGATTTAACAAAAGACATGAGGCTATGTTTACTCAACAATGATGTAGACTAGGTTACTAAAAACAGAAAAGTTTTCCTTTCCGTTTTTTTCGTGTACAGACTACAACGGATATAGGGCGGATTTCCATTTCATTCCAACTTTAAGGTAAAATAGCATGTCTACTTTTCACAACAAATGTTTTCCAGAATTTTATTCCAGACATTTTTTTTCAATATTGCATTAGCTAAATGTTCGGTAGGCTACCCTAGCACACAAAAGTAGCCTACCCTTTGAATGGACGCTATGGCTATATGTCACAGCCTTGTTTTCATTTGCGAAAAAGTAAATATGTCGTATTCCTTGAATAGGCTACATCATGATGATATTGCCACGCTCATCAATAACCGAACTGTGTGTGAACATAATGCAGCACTCTAAAACAAGACTGTATTCTGCCTCTGTGTGAATAGGCTATAACAGTCAGCAGCCTCCAAACGGTCTTAATTAAAGTCACAATGAAACGGAAGGACAGATATTTTTTCCCCCACATTGTGACATCCTGTAGCCTACATCTGAGTGCAACAGATTATTGAAAAAGATGGGGTTTAAACTGACTAATTGATTGGAGATGTCCCGCATACGTCACCAAAGAGAAGTGTGTTGTTTTCACTGGAACATCCAGGTATGACGTTTTGATTAAAAACATACATACATGTATGAATCGTTCACAATAAGTTCTATAGGATTTAAAAAATAGATAGGGGTGAAGGTTCAGTTACGACTCTCTACGCCCGTAAGCCAACTGTCTCTAGGACCCGCGCGGAGCCAATAATGCTGCTGGCCTCTGCAGTGTGAGTGTGAGCGGAGCATCTGGAGGAGAGCTGGCCGGCTGGGGAGGTGGTGGAGGACGGGGAGCGAAGCAGAAGGAGGATCCGGGAGTCAGCGAAACCATAAAGGGGTCAGGCCTGGAACTTGGCGAAGCGGGTAATTAACATTGCGATCCGCTTGTGTAAAACCTAAAGCCGCCATCGAAATAAGTCTCCGCCGTGGGGTTCCCAGTTTTTTCGGGGACGATACGGAGGGGGGCGGCTAGATGTGGCCAGTGGTTTTTCCTGGTCCTACAGATGTGCGATTAATGCACTGCGATATGCGCTTGAACTTGATGAGCATTCATTTGTGGCGCCTCGTCAATCCGCTCGATTTGAAACAATGGCTATGTGTTTCAAACCTAACGAGCTTCCTACTTAGACAGCATTTGCGGACACTATTCCGTTTCGCACGCGCTTATGATGCCCAAAAATAGCAAAAGACACGCTTAAGATGCCCAAAAGTGCTGTCTAGGTAGGCAGCTCACCTAGGTTTTGAGAGCGTCTCATTTTTAAGCCGCCGTGGCCGTTTGGAAATGACTGTCATTTAATAGCGCCGAATAATCCGAGTAGGCGGATGATTATAAAGCTTTTAATGCATTTATTAGACTGTGATAGACATGTGATCAATTAACACCTTGTGATTGGGTACCTGTGTGACACATCTTACCCAGTTGTTAAATATGAATGACTTCCGCCATTGCCCTTGTATAATTTTACTATTGAGACCAGAGTTTACGTCAAAATACCAGTTACAGTTATTGTTTGTAACGTTACTGTTGAAACTACTGTATGGTTACAGTAAGTGATTGTTTTGTAAGAGTTAAAGGAATAGTTCTCCCAATTTTTTTAAATACCGTCATTCAGTGAATGGTCACCAGTGGCACTTCTTGTCTATAATTCAAGTCTTCTGAAGCCATACAGATTTGAACTTATTTATTATACATAATCAAATTTCGGCATCGTGATTGATTACAAAACATATGAAATCCAACGTCGTTTGGCATCAATTGAGATTTGAGAGTCAATAACTTTTTTTTTTGTGGTCTGTTTTACAATGAAAGTTATCAAATGAACACTTGGAATATAGCACACTAGTCATTTGAGTGACTTTTATGATCTTTTTTTATTATTTTTGGAGCTTCTCAGCCCCATGTCACCATTTACTTTCATTGTCTGGAAAAGAGCAACGTGGACATACTGATAAACCTCTTCTTTTGTTTTCCTCTGAAAGAAAATATGGTATACAAGTTTGGTACGACATTACAATAAGTAAAGTATTCAGAGGACAGAGTTTTACATTTTTGGTGAACTATTCCTTTAACGATAGATTCGCCTAATTTATTGACCTCTAAATCTAATTTCATGGGACTTTGGTGTCCTACTTGTACAGAGAGCACATTGAAGCACACATACATGGCAGTGAAGAATACAATGTACATATGCCTTTAAAACTGCTCTGAGGAGAAAAATAGGAAATACCATAAAGAGAAGAGCTCATATTTCACCACTGAGAAGGGTTTTCATGTTGCAGTAGGAGAATGCATACATTTTGAATACGAGACAACTCAACAGTACGTTATTATCTGGTGTATTAGACAGAACAATTCTGTTTAATTAAGGTTGATTTCTGAATGTGCATCTTATTAACTTATTATTCCCAGTGATTTGCATATATGTCAATGTTTTAACCACTTATCAGACATTAAGAAGTCTGTTACATATACATTTAAAATCATCTCATCTCACTTATTTGAGAGCAACATTTTATTGTGAAACGAGGGATCTCATAATGATTGTATATTCTGAATGTTATGTTTGAGTGCTGTGTCTTCTGATTGTGGTGTTCTTTTTCACAGGGGATCCTAAAGAAGGAGGTTCATAATTTTTACATTTTATTTTTGACCTTTTTTGACTTTTGCATTGTATTCAACAGTCACTCATTTGGAGATGCCGTCCAACACAGTCACCACCGCCCCTGTATTCAAGAGCTCCGACTTCAACTGTGACACGAACGGAAATCAAATGGTAAGAGGTTAATGAGTCCTTAGACATTTTTATGATCGGCCTGCTGTGGACTGACTCAAATAAGGCTAGTTACCACATCTGTCACTTGAAGTGTCAAGGCTTTTTAAAACCCTTATGCATATGCAAAAATGGTCTTTTGTAAATAGTCTTTTAGCTTTGAAGAGAAAACGACAATGAAACCAAAACCTTCTAAATTAGAAACTTACTATATTTACGCATCATACAGATGACCAGGGTCGCTGGAATGATTTGAAAAGTAGTGGTCACGTGATGTAATGTTACTCTTCATGCAGCATGCAATCCTTATGTCGCCTAATTAATATTCATGATCCTTTTTTATATTAATTAGGTGGCATAAAATTACGTTCAATGCATGTTGGAATTACCGTAATTACAAGATTCTGACTTAGTAATTACAAGATGTAAACTTCTAACATAAAAGTTTGTAAATATATATGTTTATATATAGCAGTCATTTTATAATATTTCTGTTTAATTCATATAATGGATTATTGTTAGTCTTAATAGCAAGAATAATCTAAAATAAACGAAAGACATACATTACGGTTAAATTCCGCTAGCACAGAGTTAAATAACTATCTAATGTCACAATAAATAAATAAAAAGATTATTAATAAAGCATTTGCATAACGACTTTTACTTGTTGTTTTATCTAGTGTTGCTATCCACCTTATTGTTCAGGTAAGAGAGGGAGCAGCCATTTGTAATTTTAATGTGTCTGGCTTCCGGTGTCATTCGCGCCTAGTTATTTTTTAGCTTTTATTATTTTAATGTATTGTCTTAGTTATAAACACGCTGGTTTGTAGCGCAAACAGTTTTACAGTTTACTGCAGATCGATATATTCTCGTTATTTCTCAATAGCGGCTTATAAATCGGAAGTCTCGGACATTCACAGAAAAAAAACCTTACTTTTGTGTTATATAAACTCATAATTTCGAGGATGTGAACAGCTCAGTCCAGTCACTTAGTAATTATGGTACTTATTTCATAGCGTGAGCGCAGTATAACATTCGGCCATTAGTCACAATGGAACAAGGCAAAGTTGCAAAGTTGAGATGACGTCCTCATTTATAATGGTTTCTACTCCTCTGTTGATGAAGTCACAGGTAAAATAATTCCACAAAATGTGGAATGTGCCACCTTATACAAGATGGATTACTTGTAAAACATTTGATTTTCAGAAGAAAGCAGAATCGTCACATTATTTCTCATTTTAAGTTTTCATATTCCATTTCTAACATTTCACGTCAAAATTAAAGGGATAGTTCACTCAAAAATGAAAACTTGAATAAGTTTGTTTCATCTATGGAACATTCTCTTTGGCAAACAAAGAGTTTTGGGGCCAATTGACTTCCATTGTATGAACAAAAGAACCACTGAGACATTTCTCAAAATATCTTCTTTTATGATCCACAGAATACATTTTTTGGGTGAACTATCCCTTTAACTCTCTCCTCAAATCCATCAATAGCATACACAATATTTCATTCAATATATCATTATAATTTGACATGATTAATTTCCACCGCAGGGCCATCAGGTGACAGTGTAGAGGCTTCGGTGAACATAATTAGTAAACATGAGTGAATTGTTCTGAGAGATAGTGTCTGCTCTGTGTTTAGTGACGTGGGTGTTGATTTGTGTAGGAGAGGCTGGCGTATGCCTGACTTACAGGGGATTTCGTTCTTCCCCGCCCCTGCACCCATGGACCCGCGCTTCGCTCATAGTCCTGTTGCCTGGCAACAGTTCTTGCCTTAAATAACCAGCTGCCGACAGAAATAGAGCAAAGATGGAGACAGTGTTACTGAGTTCACACAAGGCAATGTCGATTTCTGTGCACACCCTTTGTTTTTGTTTGTTTAAACCTTTTGTTAGTTTATTTGTAATTTTGTATATTGTAATGAGAAGGTTGTGTGAGGCTAGCAGGATTTGGCAGACATAAATGTGGGAAGACTTTCACAGGAAAACCAGAATGCTAAAAGAGCATTAATCTCCAGAACTATGATTTAAAATGAATAGACATACATTTTATTTATAAATTTTGTACAAAAAAACCGAATGTATAAATGTGTGTATATACTATATATGTGTACAATTAAATTCAAATATAAAGTATCAGTTTCTTAAAGTGCTGTCAAATCGATTAATCACGATTAATCGTGATTAATCGCATCTATCATAAAAGTTAGGATATATATGTGTGTATGTGTGTATATATATATATATATATATATATATATATATAAACACACACATATTATATATATTCACAAACATTTTGTTAGATGTGATTAATCGTGATTAATCAATTTGATGGCACTAATATATATATATATATATATTTCATGTAGAAACTGTTATTTTATATTTGAATTGTACATATATAGGCATCTTTGATCAATGCTTATCTTGAAACTCGAGATGCTATTCGTACTCTGCTTATTTAGCTTCATATCGGCTTCATTATGCACTAATGATAAGTCCCGCCATCTTTCGGCCATGCTGGACTTCTCAGTAGTCATGGCAGACTGGGACAGCATCCTCATTAGCATTCTGATTCAGAGCCGGTGGTTTCATTCAGTCCAGCCCTGAAGCTGCAGCTACATTAGGATCATCTTTTCTCTCCCATTCACCCTAGGGTGCTTGGCTGGATGAAGAGTAGCTATTGTTGTGGAGGGAAGACACGGTTGTTTTAAACAAAGAGAAAGTGAATGAGGGGAGAGAATGAACCACTGAATGTCTTTGTAACTGTGTCAAGAGAGAGCTCAGAGAGTTCGCAATCTCTTCACAGCTGTATCACCCCTCACTTTATCTCAGCTAAAAAGAAGATGCCATTCAAAAGCTGGCTTTTCTCATTATCTAAATAACCTTGTTGTGAACGCAAAATGTAGTATGGTCTTCATTCAAGTCTTGGTGTGTGCTGGCATATTTTAGTGTTGGCAGATTACAAACTGTAAAATTTAAGAATGAACTGATATTATAATTGTGGTCGATGTGGAACCATTTTCATGTTATGGATGATAATCGATAAATAGCCAATATTAAACTCAACTGTCTAAATTCATTAAAAATAAATCACTAAATATATTGCAAATATCAGTTGTTTTAAAGTAAATGTAGGCATTACAACATAATTTACAGTATAAAAAAATGGATATTCATTTTGAGATATATTAGATTACAGTTAACAGAGTTATTGAATTATTTGTGTTTTAAAGATTACATTTAAGTGAGTGTTGATTTAAATGTAAAAATTGAGAAATGAGAAAGAATCTGTAAATATACAATAATTACTGTTACTGATAAATAAATAACATATTGATGTTATTAAATATTGACAGAAATGGTAAATGTATATTGTGTATCTCTAGTAAAAAAAAACAGTGGAATTTAAATAGCTTGTAGTTATCATCAATGTATTCTGAAAAGTTCTGGAATTAATTTTTTTATTAAAATATATATATATATTTTTTGTTTATTATCTATTGATCTTTTTCAAATAACTTGGATTGGACCAAAATGGACAAATATCAGCCACTAAATCATTCTGAACAATATATCTGACAATAACGAGTCTCAAATCCACATTATAATCCAAGTGCTGAGTCACTCATAATTAAATGCAGAGAGCTTGATTTTGATCCAGTAAAGGGTCTGGTTGAACAGTAATGGTTAATGCTGTGTGTTTCTGTCTGTTTAGAATGAGAGCTCTAGAATGGACACCATGATTATTGACGAGATGCCTTCACTCTGCGCTCCTGTCCGCAAGGTTGGACGGCCTGGCCGTAAGCGCAAGCACCTCTCCGTGAGTATCCTAGAGACTGAGCTCTCAACACTCAACCAAACCACAAAACACTCAACTTCCCCTGGGATTGGGTTTATTTTCGTTTATCCACCAGGTGCTAGTCTTGGCAGTGGTTGGGAACGGGTAAACAGCCAAACGTGGTTGCTGGTATTGACACGGGGGCACCAGACAAATTGTTTGAAATTGATCAAACGTGCGATTTCCTATAGACTTCGATTGAAGAAGAGACCCGGGGATCAAAATATCGCTCTTCACTTGGGCATTACAACCACATAGCAATGCACTAAAACCCATTTTAGTCATGATTTTTCCATTTGAGACAAATATCTGTGATCATAATTCATAAATGATATATTTTGTCAGAGGGTTTGAACTTTGAACACACAGTTTTCTATGAGTGTACAGCTGTTCAAAATCCTGCCACGACGACACAGAGCGCCACTCACATAGTTTTTCCACTAAATTATATCAAATTTGTCCCAAATCATTTTACTAACTTCACCCTAGTCTGGAAGATTGCTTATATTGTGCATTTTTCAGTAACACGTTTGTCTCTTCGTGTCGTGAATAAAGTCAAGGCCTCATATAGAGAAATATTAGAATATAGATTGCACTTTTTCTTTCAGTTTGCACTGTTTTTAAAGGGTTAGTTCACCAAAAAATTTAAAATCTGTCATCATGTCATTCCAAACCTGTAAGACGTTTGTTCATCTTCAAAACACGAGTGAAGATCTTTTTTTAATCAAATCTGAGAGCTTTCTGTCCCTCCATTGACAGCTACACAACTTTTGGCGCTTCAGAAAGTTCATAAAGAGATCATAAAACGAATCCATATGAATTGAGCCTTTTTGTGAGACATGAGATGTGATCGCTTTATGTGATGAACAGATTGAATGTTGGCTTTTATGCACATATAAACATGTCAGTGATCAGTGAACATGAACAAGCTCTACCGAACCTGCTTGAATCGCGAGAACAAACCTCATTGGTTCTTATAGAAGCTCAAACGTGCTGCGTAATACGAGAATGAACATCATTGGTTGAGTTTCCATTTACAATAACTGATGTGTGCGTTTAGAAATGTTGATGAACTCATCTACGCCACTTTGTTCATTCTTAAAGTGAACTTTTGCATGTATGGTGATTCACTGTTTTGGACTGGGGTTGAGTTCTGAACTTGTGCGACTAGCTGAATCGTGGCTAGATGTCAGATTACAATTTATCATACAATCTAGCATAAAACTCTGGACACTTCTCACAATCTGCCTCATCTGTCTCCTTGATCTTGAGAATGCGAGTATAGAAAGACGCTCCCGTCCCGCTGCTTTTCATACAGTGTGCGACTGGCTTTGTCAGCGCTGAATTGTGACTAGATGTCTCGGCTACAATTTATCATACAGTCTGACATGAAACGCTGTGCATGTCGCAAAAAATAAATAAAATGCATACAGTGTATTGCGGACCTAAATGTTTGTGCTCTTGCTTGTTTTGCACCTTCCTCACAAACCACTCAGGGCTGTTGTTAGGGAAGGAACCAATTGGGAAATGTTGTCCCGGTTCCTGGTACCTCACCAAGGTCGTCTACAGTTTAGCCTATTCATTGGGTCTTAGGGAGGAGTCATAAAACCTTTGTCCCGGACATTGTGAAATTTGGGGATTGAATACTGGGAGTAAGTCAGTTCTTTTTTTATGTCCAGTCCCTAGGTAAACGTCCAAAGCCCCCCTCCCCAGTATTCCTGTTTTTGAAAATAATCCGTGCTCTTCCATAATTAATCTAGTGAGGGCATGTCAGGGCATGTGGATGTTCGGTTGCCCTACATCCTCTCCTGCCTTCCCCTGAGGACTTTCTGATTGTATTATCCTCCTATCCCGTTCCTTCAACAGATAATTGCGGTCCTGCAAGGAGAGCGATGTCTTACTCTGTGAAATGTAAGCCATGTGAAGACAGATAGAATGATGTTTGAGTCATCTCTCATAGAGGTGCTCAGTGCTGATGTGTGGAACTGTGTTAGCGTTCTATGTTTGACTACCTTGCTGAAATGCCTTGGAGTTGTGAAGCCGCCTGAGGAAGACGAGACTCTAAGTGACATATCAGGAAAGTGATGACCGGAACTTTTTTAATCTTGAACAATAATAGCATAGTTTTCCACAGTGCTAATTTTAGACTCGGACATCTGACTTGCAAAGCAACCCCCCTATTCTGCCCCATCCGTGTTTCCAAAATCCTGTGCGGCAGATACACATGAGGGGGATTTGTTTCTAGGTCACATAAGGAAGGTGCTAATATCAAAGCATACCACATTGTTTTGATCACTGGACTGCAGCCAGCGCCATTGTTTCACAATTTTCCGGGCATTTTTGGATTCAATAGGACTTAAGGTCTAAATTTTGTTATGTACAGTAACTTTCCCATGCAAAACGTGCCACTGCAATGCTTGGTGAGGTTGGTGGTTGCCAAGACTTTGCTATGTGGGTTCTAAGGTTTTCTGAGTGGTTGCTAGGGTGTTGCTATAGCCTTCTTAAAGGGACAGTTCACCCAAAAATGGAAGTTCTGTCATCATTTATTCACCCTCAAGTTGTTCCAAACTCGCACGTCTGACTTTCTTCTGTGGAACATAAAAGAAGATATGTGTGTCCATATGCGGTTCATTAGACATCATCTCGGAATAATTTTTTTTTGCAATGCCCAATTCACAAAAAATGCCCCTTATGAATCAGTTATTTTTAATGAGTCAGTAAAAAAGACTCACAAAACAGCCATTTGTAATTTATGACAGATTTGAATGAAATGAACCCGAATCCAAACTCTGATGTATACTTTAGGTTTTTGAGACTTACATATCAGTCTGTACTGACTGGTTGTTCATATTACAATGTGTAGTTAAAGATACATATTCACAACATATTTTTGCTGTGTTTGGGTAATAATAGTATTCTAAAAATGTATCACAAAAAATACATTGTAAGTGAAATCGTATGTTTTGACATTTTGAAACCATAATCAGCTCATAATTTTATTATATATTTATATATTTATATGTTTTCCCATTCAGTTACAATTTCTAGAGTGCAATCATCAAATTGGTGCACATTTACAATAAATAACCATTCATGATAAGAATTTAGATCTGGTTCCTGAAATATAAACATCATGAAAAATTATTCTTTTGAGACAGATCTTTTCGATGAATCAGTTTATCTTCACAAATCAGACAGAATTGTTTCTCACTGACTTTTTTTTTTTTTTGGTCTGTAGCCCTGCTTTCTATCCCAAGAGCCTCTTAATGATATTTTGGTCTCTAGAATGTTTCGGGTCCCTCCCTTAATGCCTATGGAATTTCCCCCCCCCCATTTCCATCAGGCAAGAATCATAAGTCCACAAATTAGTCCATAAATCACTTAAAAATAATAATATACCACTCCACAACAAGCCACAAGATTTGAGGGATTATTCATGTCTGCTGTATTTAATTCTCATTTAAATCTTAACTGCAATAGTCATAGTGACGCTAATGGATTCTTTTTTTGTAAAGAGACTTCGGGGGTCTTAAAAACGTTTTTCTCACAGCGCCAGCCGACTCCCCTCAGACGAACGGATAACATTCTTCCCATACCACCTCCCTTCTGTAATGTCAAATGAAAAATGAAGTAAACTGAAAGAATATACTGTAGAAACTCCGAATCCAGGATTTGTGGGCGGCACGTCGCTGTAACCCTACTGTTAGTCAAGTTTTCCAAAGCCACCCAAAGTCTTGCTACGACAGGTTAGAACATCAAAGGTATGATCTTGAACAACTTGACTGTTTTTAAACCTTCTGTCATCATTCACATGACACAAGACAGTGACACAATCACTCCTGATTGAGAACGAACACAAGATCCAACAATCCAGCAGCTGCTTCGGGAGATTGTGTCTTTCCTTTCACTGGAGTAGAGTAACGGTTGTGTTGTGTAAGATCACAGCTCGATCTCTCTTTCATGAGAATGGCTTTGACAGCCGAGGCAGTGAGGCAAAGCGGCAGCTGTTCCACTAAAGAGAAATGCCACTGTCAGATTGGCGGTTCAGCTCTCCATGGGCTCCCAGTCTGTTTGTCTCTAGTATCGCCAGCCTCTCGTGTCAGTCTGGCTTTCCGCGGACATGCTAAGCAGGTGGTTGAATCCAATAAATGATGTATGTCGAGGTTGTAGATTAATAGCTTGCTGTACAGTATATATAGACATACAGCACAGGGCCTTTGTGTATTTAAGGTTACTTGACAGCATTTTCATCCATCCATACACTATCGTTCTAAAGCTTGGGGTCAGTAAGGTTTAATTTTTTTTTTTAAAGAATTCTATTTAGCAAGGACGCATTAAATGGATCAAAAGAGACAGCAAAAACATTTATAATGTTACAAAAGATTTCAATTATAAAATAAATGCTGTTCTTTTGAAGTTTCGAAGAATCCTAAAAAAACGTATCACGGTTTCCACAAACATATTAAGCAGCACAACTGTTTTCAACATTGATAATAATAAGAAATGTTTCTTGAGCACAAATTAGAATGATTTCCGAAGGATCATGTGACACTGAAGACTGGAGTAATGGCTAAGCCATCACAGGAATAAATTACATTTCAAAAGTACTGTATATTACAATTAAAAAAAGTTATTTTAATTTCACAATATTACAGTTTTTACTGTATTTTTGATCAAATAAGTGGAGCCTTGGTGATCATAAGAGAATTCTTTCAAAAACATAAAAAAACTTTTGAACAGTGGTGTATATGAGAAATGTGTCTGGGATGTGCACAAAATGACATGGTAATGTCACTGACACAAAACTTTAAGTAAACAGAAAAATATGTGAATAATGGAGTTTTTTCAAAAAACAAAAGCTTTTTTTCAGATACAAAGCGGAAATTTTTACGAATGTGCTGGTTGTACTTTTCAATGGAATTACAGTAAATGAGGATTGAAGCTTCAAAGTTTCAAAATGGCATCATGAAAATGGTTCAAATGAATCGTGTGCTTTATTCCAAGTCTTTTGAAGTTATACGATAGCTTAATGTGAGGAACACACCAAATTTAAGTCGTTACTCACTTAAAATCTGTCCTTCCAGTGAGCTTTAACTGTTGTGACCAGATCATTGAGTCAATGAGAATCAAATGAGTCTGATTGTGAGTGAATCATCAGTGTTATTGTTAATTTAAAATAAAACTATTAAAAATCGTAACTTCAAAATTAGAAATGTTGTCTTGGCAACTAAAAAATAAGTTGAAGTAGAAATATTAAAAAATTACAAAAGCACACACCAGAATGACTAAAATTAAAAGGTTAACTGAAAATATAACAGATCGGTTTTATGAAATTGATAATCTGATTAATTGAAAATATCTGACTCAAAAGAATGATTTATTCATGAATCAGACATAATTACTTTTCATGAAGACACAAAGCAAATACATCTGTGGACTTGAAATTTGTCATCATATGTGACCCTGGACCACAAAACCAGTCACAAGTCGCACTGGTATATTTGTGGCAATAGCAAAAATTTTTTAATTTTTCTCTTTTGCCAAAATCATTTGAATATTAAGTAAAGATCAAGTTCTATGAAGATATTTTGTAAATTTCCTACCGTAAATATATCAAAAAAATTATCATTGTGAGTGGATGCAGCAATCGCGAACATGGACAACTTTAAAGGTGATTTTCTCAATGTTTCGATTTTTTTGCACCCTCAGATTCCAGATTTTCAAATAGTTGTATCTCGGCCAAATATTGTCCTATCCTAACAAATACATACATCAATGGAAAGCTTATTTATTCATCTCTCAGATGATGTATAAATCTCAATTTCAGAAAATTGACCCTTGTGACTGGTTTTGTGATCCAGGGTCACATATGAGCAACTTTTATGATAATTGTGTTGTTTATGAAGCTTTAAATCTCTGCTCTCCCATGCTGCAGTAATGGTAGAAGTAGTTTGTTATTGTGCTATTTTGTGTTTCTTTGTAGACAGATGCATAGAAACATTGTACTCCCATTACACTTAATGTGTAGGAAGAGAGCTTCCGTGTCTTTGTTTCAGATTAGATTAGATGGTTCAGATAGATAGTTTAGATGTCAAGGCAAGGACATCGGAAATGGCCTCATATAGAGCAGATGAAAGATGGAGCCTAGACTGCAAATTAAAGATTTGACTTTTTACTGCAAATTGGGTCTTACTCTTTAATTAGAATAATGTGATTCATAACCATTTTAAAGTATTTTATTTTTATTTTGGGCCTTTTTGCCTTTATTTACACGATAGCAAAGGATTTACAAGGAAGTAAGTGAGATGGGAATGGGACAGAGACATGACCCAGGTCAGATTCAAACCTCTTATATGATAATGTCATGTGCACAACCCGCTGCTACACGACAATAACATGAATCAGCTAAAAACACTTAGTTTCGTTACTCAAGTTACACATTTAGAACGAGTCAAATTCATTACTATTTGCTTGATACGCCAGAGTGGTTGCTAAAGAAGATCTGACTATTTGACTTGAGTTTATATTTATTTATTTTCCC
Organism: Leuciscus leuciscus; assembly: GCF_965113295.1. Taxonomy (NCBI): domain Eukaryota; kingdom Metazoa; phylum Chordata; class Actinopteri; order Cypriniformes; family Leuciscidae; genus Leuciscus; species Leuciscus leuciscus. The sequence goes on from NC_138741.1 coordinate 10,142,230, forward strand.
CTTCTGGTATATATATAATATAATAATATATTAATAATATAGTTTTTATATATCATGAAAAGAGGATTGCTTTTGGTAAATTTGGTTTGTTGTGTGCGAGAGGGCAAATATAATTAAAATATTGAATCTATTGTGCCGTAAGGAGCTTCTTATTGGAGCTTCTGATTAATAATAGGCTAGCAATGCATGATAGTCTTATGTAATTTTGTGCTGCAGGTGGAGTGTTCACACGGGCCAGTGAATCAGCGGGTGGGCGTGGCTAAGCAGCACAAAGGGGTGGAGCTCCAGTCGTCTTTGCAGTCTCAGAATGGAGATGTAGAGAGGCATGAGAACAAATCGTGTGATGGTCGCCACCCCACGCTGGACAAGAATGCCGCGGAAAACGGGCTCCCACGCCAGTCGGGCTGTCGGGCTGAGTCCTCCTCTGATTCAAGCCTGAGCCCATCCCTGGAGAACGGATTTGTCGCCAGCCAGGACTCGGAGAAGTACGAAGAGGAGACACTGCCAACTCTGCCTCGCAAGAAACGAGGGAGACGGAAACTGGAGCGGCCCACTAAATGTGAGTTATGCTCAACCTTCCTTAGTTTCACAGCTGTCTGCTTACTGAGCCATTTGTGGGCCCAAGGCCAAGAACTTGTCATCATAATAAAAATAATAAAAAATGCAATATTTAGTCACAAAACAAGTAGTATTTTAAAATGGTTTTGGAGGCTTTGCAGCTACCATTGACTTGAAGGACAAATAATTATTGTTAAATGAGTGCATTAATATGAAAATCAGTGTAATTACGCTCCCAAAAATTTAATTTGCATACAAAAGACATCAGCCTCCCACACTGTGTGTACAGAAGCAATTTGGCTAGAGTCTCTCTCCAGCAGCGTTTCTTATAGGATTTTGTTTTTTCAATGGGGGCACCAACTACCCCTGTCAAATATCCTTTTTTTTCCAGCATATTTAGGACATTTTTAGTGCGAGGACCATCTGTGAATTTCTCTGTTTATTTTGTTTGAATTAGTTTTTTTAACACCATTTATCACCACAAATCTATTCTGAATGTTTATCTTTACACTTTACACTTTTAGTCATATGAGCAACCAGTCAGTAATCACACCAATTTAAGTTTCACTATATTCGCATGGTTTTATTTTATTTATTGAACTGTTGTTTTAATATCACAGAACAGTCAGAACATCTAGAACTTCACTCACCCATGTAACTTTGAACATTTTTTATATAATAAATTAATAAATACATAAGCAAGTGTTATTCTATTCGTAAAATTCAGAAACCCTTGTTATTAGCGACACCAGTGGCCATTAAGTGAACTGCAGCAAGCAACTTATTGCTCATGCAAGGTCTTGATATACTTACGGCAAAATTATTTTCCTTTGCTTAGAAGTAAAAAGAACTTTGAAATACATTTGTAGAGATATACTGTTAGTTAACAACATCCAGACGCCATCCACACTTCTAAAAGAGCGACTGATAGATGAATAGGGTAAAATGTGCGGCACGCTTTCCTCTCAATAACAAAATAAACACACAACAAAAATGACAGCAGTGAGAAAACAGCAGCAAGAAAGCATCTGATCATAGCGAATGTGGATGTGTTTGCACAAGCTCTGCAATTCACTGGCATCATGTCGACAGATGAAGTTATTAAAAATACACTGTTATGGTAGTTTGATTAAAAATTATATTTGAGAGTATAGACTATGTAGATCTGGCTATGTAAAACTATCATTTGAATTAGTCCCTTTTTCTTTGCATGACACATTGACATTACAGTACAGAATGGCTCTTTCTGCATTATCCTGAACTTAAGCATTAATTTCATGTGTAATGAATACACGTGTTCATGTTAAATGGCACAAATCAAGTGATTTGTTTGGGAATTGAATTGTAGTGCTGTATTTTTTGTTGGGACACACCAAGCCAAGTCCGTCGGGCTGCGTGTTCCGCACCTTTGGCTTTAGTCGGATGGCGTTGTTTTTTTTGGGCCGATTCAACATGTAGAAACGGCGTTGGGCGGTCGGCGAGAGAGAGAACTCTGATTTGTTGTTCAGTTTAGAGAACAAGTCAGTGCACGAGAATAGTAGCAAAACAGCGCACAAAGAAGTCAAGACGGCACAGACAGAAAGGCTGTTCTAAATTTACGTCATCTTACCCAAGTGTTCCTGGGCGAATATTTTAATATTAACATGAGTCAAGTGGAATAAAGAAAGTGATCAGCATAACTGATATTAAAAAACGGTAAGCACACGCTGCTTTGATTACGGTGTGTGCAGCCTGCAGCATTTGAATGACGAATATTGACAAATTTATCTGCAGAAATAGACAGATATCTCCTTACATGCAGCGCAGAACGCGTGTGCTAGTTGACAGTGGGCGGTTGTCCTTTCGGTGTGTTCAAACACAGCTTTTTTTGCGACGCGAGGCGACAACACAGTCAGCTTTCTTTGCCGTCGGTTTGGTGTGTCCCTGCCTGTAAGACAACACAAATTAAGTTCACTACTAGTTGTCTATTTATTATTGCACAGCATTTTTTTTCCATTTTTATCACATTTCCCAAGCTCATAGCTTGGCTAAAATATGTATTTTTTGACGTGGCACTGCAGGTTCATCAGTGGTGGTGCAGCGATACTCCTGAATATCGTGCTCTAGTTTGATGGCGATGCCAATTATCAGATCTCTCTCTCTCTCTCTCTCGCTCTCTCTCTCTTTCCATACTTTGGGGTCAGGCATTGACCTTGATGAGAGCAGTAAGTGAAGGCTGGGTAGACAGTGCCGTCTCCGTCCTGGCAGCCTGCCTTGATTGTGTGCAGTGCACAGAGAGACAGCAGGTCTGTGTTGTGGCCACTCTCTCAGTGGGGGCCATGCCAGGTGAATGGCACAATGCCCAGGGCACTTACACACTGATCCTACATCAGTCTCCCTTAACCCACTTTATGATGAGAGACGCCAACTTGTAGGCCTATGTAAAATGCTATAAAGTCTAGAGACTCCATTTATAATACTTTGTAAATCCAGTAAAGCGTCACATATCAAATAATCAAAGCTTGTTGTTTGTCAGCACTGCTAACAGTGCTATAAAGGTGCATTTACACTGACTGAATCAGTATGTTAAGGGTTTTTTCGGCCACACATGACACACTTGATATGGACTTGCGGACTCGTGGCCTGTCCCGTGGGTGTCCCAATTGTCATTTCACACTGTTTTCCAACTGTTCATGTGGCAGTTCAAGAGTATTGGAGAAGAGTTCTGGCTATGTTAAAGGTGCCTTCTCTGCCCCTCTAGGATCGTCGGACCATAGTGTGGTCAATCTTCGGCCAAAATACCAAGATTTTTAGAAAAGGGGGAAACTTTTGGGAAAGACTGCTACCATATGGGATAAAGAAAGTATTTAGTGTTTGGAGGGTTGTTTTGACTGTACTGTTTGGGAAACTTTTGAATCTTCTGATTAAGAGACAGAGTCAGTAATAAGAGAGTTGTCAATGCAAAAATTAGAGTTTCTTTGACGAGTAACTAAAATAGACATTTCAACTGTAATATACCCAAATGGACCTGAAGTGAATCAGTCAGGAACCAGTGAATCAGAATTGAAACAAATTGAGAAATGTGCATTGATACCTAGCGCTTTTGGATGCCTTAATGTTAGTGGAATGCAGGATAACTGGCTATAGCAATGACCACAAATGAGATTTATAAATATAAGTAAATATAAGATTGGTGATAATTGGTAGAGTAAATTATTTTTCTTTTTTGAGTGAATTATGCCTTTAACAATTTAAAGAGAACTTAACTTGTAAGGAACCATCTAGTGTTCCTGTCCTACAATATTGATTGTTGGGACGCACTTGTTCAGTTTTACAGGCATAAAGAATAGTGATGCACCAATCATGATTTTTCATGGCAGATTCCGATTGCTGATTTTTTTTTTTTACAAGCAAATGCGATTTTGTTTTTCTTTAAGCAAATTTATTTGTTGTTTATTTACTCTATAACAGGCTTAAACAAAAATATCTGTAGCCATTTTAATTTTAGTGGCAACCACTGCATTTTAATCATGATCCAAACAAAAATGCTACACACATTTATCATGAGCAGTTGTTTTTGATTTGAATTAGATTGTATAATTTCAATTTAAAGCAAAAATAGAATTGTCTGACTCTAGCTTAGTGATATTATGCTACATAAATCATACCTGCACAAAACAAAAACAGCAGACGGACTAAATAAAAAAGCGAATTCACTCTCTGACAGTAGGTGGCGCTTGTGGAACAGCAGCGAAATAGCATTGGTTACCGCTGTACACAAAGCAGTGCTGTGCTTATAAAACACTTTAATAGGCATTATACAGAGATATAAGAGGAAAAGAAAATGCCATCAAAACTTTTCTGAAGACAGTTAGTTACCTTCAGAGATACCTGCATCCTCAATTTAATATTTATATTTTGCTTCCAATATTTCGAGCATCGCGATTCGCGAACACTGAGCTTGCTGTGCCATGTTCAGTATTTTCTCCCAGTCTCTGGCCTGTGTTATCATCGTAATATTTCCACACTACTTGCATTTTGGGAAATTATTGCAATGCAGTTTGTGTTCAAGTCCAGAATAGAGACGGGCCAAAATTAAACAAAAAAACATCTGGTTGCCGATCATGTGTTTAAAGCCGATTGATGGCCAGTCGTCCAGGTCATCTCTAATAAAGAGGGCAGCTCTTGGGTTTCTGATCAATGTGTTGAAGACAGTTTCTGCATAATGCCGATCTGTTTTGCCGAGCTCAGTACAAGATACTAACAACAAAGCTGTCTTAAAATCACGACCTCGATTTGCCAGACTTCATTAACTCAACACTGATGCTAATCAATATTATACAATACAATCGCTAAAAGATAATCACACCTATACACCTTTGTCATTCATCCATTCAATCCCACCAAAGATTTTATTGATTCATGAACTCCTTAGAGTCAAAAAGAACCATCTTGCTTTGACAGAGAATTGGCAAATCTGCCGGTACCTGTGTCGCTTTTTATACCTTTTACCTAGAGGACGCAGGATGGACTTCAGTCCAGCGACATGGAACTGAATGCTCTTAACACGTAGGCTGGCATGTACACAAACTGGCATGCTGGAGGCTCAATGGGCACAGCGTGCCAACCACGCTCACAAACCCATTGACCTTGGCAGTCTCGGCGGAATGAACCCCTTCCTCACCGCACCGACGGGTTGCTTATTCCTGTCGAGCGACAGAGAAAAGAGGAAGAGAAAGAAAGATGCAGCGAGAGAGTATTTGCACATGATGTAAATGTGAAGAGGACTCGAGGGTCGAGGCCTTTTGTTTTGGCTGGGTGTGTGTGGTACTTCACTGGCAGGCTTTTGATGGCTCTTGTGAAGAAAACAAGCTCTCGGGTTTTGCCCATGGCCTCTCGACGCTCAAGTGTTGTGATGTGGCTGGGTGATGGAGCTTTGATAGACTTCAAACAGATCCTCTTTAGGCTAGTGGGTTATTAAAATGGGTTCTGTCTACTTCTTTTGGCTTCATGTCAGTATAGAGACATTATTAATATGCCGTTACAGATTGCCTGTAAGCCTGGTCTAAATCCCACATATCTATTTATACGAAGTTGCCCTGTTCATTTGGCCATACTTGAAGGAATAGTTCACTTAGCCAGACAGTTAATGGACTCCATTGACTTCCATAGTATTTTTTCCCTACTATGGAAGTCAATGGGGTCCATCCACAGTTTGGTTACCGACATTCTTCAAATTATCTTCTTTTGTGTTCAGCAGGTTTGAAACAACTTGAGGGTGAGTAAATGATGACAGAATTTTTAAGTAAACTATTCCTTTAATGATTATCAAAATGAGGTATTTAGGACTCTTTCATGCACTTATCATTTAAGGCTCTTTAATGCCTTGTTGCTTTTGGCATATATCAGAAAAGTGCTTTCATAATGCAGTATGGAATTAACAGATGTAGATTCAAATTCAGATGTTTATTGCACCAAATTGTTTGCACTGAACATTCGGCTTGGTGTGAACAAGCCTTTATTGCAAAAAAAGTAATAAGTGTGAGTATGTGGAAAACACAGTACTTCTGCCACCTTAAATATAAACAGTGTAAAACACAACTCAGCGGTTAAAGATGTCTATCTATATGTGCATGGCTTTATACGTGCAACATTTCAGAGAGATTATTTTATTTTATTTCCTTTTTTTGTTGCTGAAATGCACATACAATTTAATTTAATAGTGATTTAGATTTAAAGCCACTTTCACTAATTCATGCATTCCCTCAGAATCAAACCCATGATCTTGGCGTTGCTTGCGACGTGTTCTTGCAGTTTGCAGTGACAAAGTTTATGAATTGACATTTAGCAAATGAACATCTGTCCTTAATTGCTCATATTTATTATGTAACTTGCAGAGTTGAGAGCTCATCTTTTTCTCCTCTCAGAAGGAGAACAGCTCACTAGCCCTTTGATATGAGAAAGTTCTTAATGGTAAACGTTACTTTTGACCTGAATATCATGCTAAAGTTGAGCTTCAAGCAAAAAGGAAAGGTTTGCTGAAATATACCTTTCTGTCAGATTCTCTATACAACACTACAGTAAATCAGTGAATTTGTTTTGTAGCTGGTTTTTTACTTGAATGGGAATGAATCTTCCAAAGGCTTTTTAGGGGCCATGTTTTATTGATGCTGTATTGGAATTGTGGGTGTGCATTTAGAAAGCTTTGTTGAGCTCTCAGTAATATTGTCTTTCTCAAACCCTAGTTAGAAGGGAGTTTCAGTACTCCTGAATCATGAATCATCATGATAGCCCTGCTAGTGTTTCAGGTCACTGGTAATCGTAGCCTCTGGCTAACCTCGACCTAACCTGCTGAACCCAGCCAAGACAAAGCTGTTTAGGCATGAACTACATCCTTTTGTTTGTGGAGACATCAAGAGTATAAATCAATGCTAGGGCAAAAAAGGAGAATTTTGGGAGGATTCATTGTGGCTCTGTGGAATTTGCAGAAGATGAACAGCATAAGAAGAAAGTATGATAGTGTTGGGGAAGTTATTCCAAAAATAGTAGGCTGTTACTAATTATTTTTTATTGACTGCAAAGGTAATGCTTTACTGTTCAAACAGACTAGTTTGTTATACTATGAATCATTATTAGGCCCTGATTGAATCTGCAGATTTTTTATGTTTCTTGGCGGTGTTCAAAAGCAGCTAAATGGGAGCACAATGAAATGAATTGGGATATTTTTAACTTGATACGCCATCTGAAAAACACAATATTTCTGCCACTGCCATCAAAGACACAATGAGACACATCTGACATTTCACCAATTCATGCATTGTTTCAGAATCAAACCCATGTCCTTGGCACTGTTTTTCTACTATTTGAACTATAGGAATACACAACACAGTGTCGAAAGTTGTGCATCTAAATGTGTAGGGCTATATCATTTGTGTATGATGCAATATTTCAGACAGACAGCTAAAGCATGACATGCTAATTAAAACACCATCACTAATAATATAAAAACTGAAAACTTCTATATAGCCTACTGTGAGTACAAAGTCTAAAATTATAAACATAGTTTATTGTGTTGGTTGCATGGGGGCTCTCCCGCAGCAAAAACAGAGTGAATTTCAGAGATGTCAAAACCGCTATGATAATGAGTCAAAGTCATTGTTGGCTAGTTTCAATGTTGACGTCACGTCATATCCTGCATGTTTTGATTGACTTTGACAGTTTGCAATAATTAAGTTTGTGTGTAAGAGTATAATTAAAATTTCTTTTGTTGTTAGGAGTCTATGAAAGTGCTGACCATTACAAAAATGAAGCTATTTTAACCTTTTGGAAATACTGAAAATAATGAAAGAGTTTATTGATATAAAAAGCAGTGGTCGAGTGATATGGTATTTTCAATGGCTCATTTCGATACTAATGTCTAGAGCAGTGTGGCCGATACAATAACATACGAATGAGCACTTATTTTATACAATATTTACTCTGAACTGACACTTGGTGGATTTTTATTTTCTTTAACATTTTAAGGGGAACATTTTGAAATGACTTATGGGGTGAGGAGGAGATTTTAAAATTAAAGCTAGAGAAAAGTAAAGCTGTTGTGTTGAGATTGGAACCAGAATAGCTTCACAATCATTCAAATAATATGATTCACAGAGTTATAACCAAAGTCTCATTCAAAAATCTGACATGCAAAGCACAATTCATAATACACAAATACTGTGTTCACAACATTGTTTTTGTATTTACATATTGATTTTTCACACTTTTGTTACCATAGATGTTTCTGACAGATTTTAAATCACTAATGCATTTTAAACCATTTCCTCTTTAATCAGTCAATCAGATTTTATGCTTACAGTCCAGCCAATCATAAGAGAGATTGTACAGCTCACATATCCATTACATATGCAGTCACATATGCATTATAGATCTCAGTGGTATTTTTCAAATGGTAATATTTTGGTGCCTCACAAAAAGAAACCATCATACTATGTGTAATTGCATATCGCCCTGTGGCATTTTTCACAGTACACATTTAGTAACCCAATAGGTCTTTTTGATAGTGATTGACTGACATTAATACTCAGTTTCTAAAGTTCTCAAAGGACTTTTATTCAGTAACACAAAGCCCTCAAGCTAAAATGGTCCTTCTTTCTGCTTCTTTTTGCTTTTCAGCTATAGGCTACTCTTTATCAAGTCAATAACTTTGCACACAAATGAGAATAGTTTATTTTGGCAATTTCATGCTTGCTCTTCTACATAAAATCCTTGTGAAACTTTCTGTTGATGCAAAAATATCATTGAGGTCTCATACTGCAGATTGATGAAGACAGATTTCCATTGCGACAAATCCGGACTGTCAGAAACATTTCAGGTAATCGCTTGTTCTTGTGGCTGTTTCCCTCTAGACGTGGAGCACAAGGAAGACGAGGGTGGGGACTCTGCAAAGAATGAGGTAACACTGTCTTCCTGTTGTGTGCCTGTGTGTGATATATGTGTGTACGTTTGCGTGTCTCTGTCTGAAAATTCGACCTTTTCCGTTAATCGCTGAAGATCTCAGAAGAAAAATCTTAGGAAGGACCATTACCATGGATCCTGTTTTTTCAGCCATTTGATTATGAAAGAAATGGTACACTAATGGTGAACTATCAAATACACTTGGTCCTCTGCTTGAAACGAGGGTCCCTGTTCTCCACTGGTCGTGTCCAGATTGGAGGTTAGAGGGGGAATCTATCTGTCGGGCCGCTAGAACCCTCTCTGCAACGATGAGTTCCCAAGTTTGCCAGTCCCCCACCAGCCCATTCGCAAAACGCTCCAAAATCATTCGCAGACTAACCGCCTTCTTCCTACCTTTATTAAGGATCGCACAGATAGATAAGCACACTAAAAGAGAGAGAGACAAAGTCGTTAATTTTTTCTTTTCCTTTTTTTTTTGCTTTTGTCCCTTTAAACAGGGAGCTCGCGGGAGGCTCCGTGGGGGTGTGGGCTGGGAAGTCAGCCTCCGTCAAAGACCCATGCCCAGAGTAACCTTCCAGGCCGGTGACCCTTATTACATTAGCAAGAGGACCAGGGAGGAGTTGCTGGCAAAGTGGAAGTTGGAGGTGAGTACCATTGCTCACCACTGTCCCAGAGGAAGAGCGATAGGGAGCCTTTCAGCATTTCTATTATAGCAGGAACGTTTGCCAGGGCGACAGCGTGCCGAATAAACTCTGCGAAAGCCAAGTGTATTTGATGAGTCATTTGATATCACATGAAGGTACCATTTATTTCATGAGACATCTGGCTGCTCCTCACAGTTTCCTGGTTTCCTCTTTGTGAGCAACCACAGACTTGTCCGTTATGATTGCAGTGAACAATCAGAGGCTGCCTATAAGTAATGACAGCCCTAATGAGTGAGTTTAAAACAGTCTGATTTACAGATAAGTGTTTTTTTGTTTTCTTTCAGTTTGATTATTGGCTGATGTAAGGGATTAAATTTTTTTTTATCTGTATTAAATATCAAATATTTAATTGTGCATGCATATTTCCTGTATTTTCAGTTTAGCTTCCCATTGACATAACCTAAAACTATGGTGCGGGGCCTAGTGTGAGTAGAGGATGTGGGGCCCCCTTTAAGGGCTGGGCCTGGTGCGGTTGCAACAGTTACACAGCCCCTAAGAACGCCCCCAGTTAGGACACTGTACTGTTGTATTGTAACATTTATTGATCTACTTTACTGACTGTAGTGCCGGCAGCTATATCACCCTGTAGCTCAAGACTGGTTCCCCACTGAAGCTAAGCAGGGTTGAGCCTGGACAGTACCTGGATGAGAGACCTCCTGGGAAAACTAGGTTGCTCCTGGAAGAGGTGTTAGTGAGGCCAGCAGGGGGTGCTTACTCTGTTGTCTGTGTGGGTCCTAACAGCCCAGTATAGTGACGGGGACACTATACTGTCAAAGAGCACCATCCTTCGGATGAGACGTTAAACCGAGGTCCTGACTCTCTGTGGTCATTAAAAATCCCAGGATGTCCTGTCGAAAAAAGAGTCGTTTTGTAACCCCCGCATCCTGGCCAAATTTGTTCATTGGCCTGTGTCCATCATCATGGCCTTCAAAACGAACCCTAATATATACTGATTGGCTTCATTACTCCGTCTCCTCTGTTCTGTGCGTGTTCTGGCGCAGTATGGCTGCCGTCGCATCATCCAGGTGGATGCTGCACATTGGTGGTGGTTGAGGAGATTCCCCCCTTCCATATGTAAAGCGCCTTTTCAGTAAGAAAATCAATGGTTATATCATAATTATTATAATTTTTTAGATCAGTTGTCTTATGCCATGGTGAATCTGTATACACGTTACAACCACGTGCAGGGCTGAAATTGTTGAGATGTGTCTTGATTGATTTGTTTGCTCCACTAGTGGGACCAAAACAGGTTTTCTGAAGCCTTTGGTTTTGGAGCCTTAAGGTCCATTCACACCATGAACGATAACTGGAAAGATAACTATATTGGCATCTACACCAACAGATGATAGCGTTCTGTTTATTATAAACATCTCCTGCTTTAAATGCTCAAGCTTTTTAAAGCCAGGTGGATTCTGATTGGCTGTCAAAGGTTTTTAGGGTTCATCAACTGGAAAAAAATGTCTTGAAACACCCAACTATATTGATCCCCTGTGTCTTTCCTGTGGACTTTTTTTTTTTATGGTTATAGTTATTGTTATAGTTAGCGTTCTTAATATGAACATGCCTTTACTGAGGGGTGTGTGGGTACAAAAAAGGTTGGGAAACACTGATCAGTAATTTAGCCTTCAGTTATTACCCACCACTATCGCGACGCTCAAGTACCATTACAGGTGCAGGTTGTTGACAGTTTTCCTAATGGCACTGTGCTATATTGTGAGAACTGCTCTGTTACATAACGCTCTTTTTCCTCGGTAACTAAAGGAGGCCAACCAATCGACATCGAGCTCCCCCCGCCTTCTTCTTTTCTCTGCCCCTCTCCACACTCTGTTTGAGGATAAGCCATAAAAGTGTCAGAGATCCCAGAAATACGACCAAATTAGCCGGACACACAGTTGTCTCGTGAGTGGACGTTGTAAAATTCCAGAGAGATGGGCGTTTCGCATTCTTCACGGGGAGAGCTGGAATCCTCCGTCAGGAGCCTGGGAATTTTCTTTTTCTCTGAATAGGCACATTGTGGATGAGCGCAGATCGTAACATGTCATAGCTATGTTTGCTCTATAAAGGTCTATACAGTCATGTTGTCTCGAAGCGCTTTTCATCGGACTCAACAATGCAGCAGGAAACCCTTTTGAAAGGGGCCTTGACATGTTTCCTTCCTCTGCCTACGAGGCCTGAGCCGCATACAGTCAGCAGAGCTTTGTTAGCGTAGAAGAGGGGGGTATAAAACCAAGCTTTCACTTTCTTTGAGCCAGGGGGATCATGTCTCTCTCTCTTTTTTTTAATAAGTACCCAACGCTACAGTAGATTCCTCTTTCCCACCCCCATCCAGTTCCCTTCACTCCTCCCCCTCTCCCCTCACTACTCTCTCTGCAGTGGAAATGAACTCCGTACTATGGATATACGGGTGAAGATGAGGTTTACAGCGAATTTCCAGCGCTGCTTGCAAGACAGCCTCCTGGACAGCAGCCAAAATTCTGCAAGTCCTCTCTAGCCAACCAGAATTCCTGTTGGGAACCACCTGACCCTGAATTCCCAGACAAAGAAATGTTCATGCTTTCTGGGATTTTTTTCCTCTTTTTTTTTGTTTTTTTTGAAGCGGTCTCCACTGAGCCAAGAGTGGGGCAAGAAAAAAAGCGACTCACACGTTGGATTTAAAGTGCCGAGTGCAGGCGTGTATGGGTAGGTCGGCTGGCTTGTTTGTTGTTGATAGCGCAGGGGACAGTGTGCATGTCTGAGTAGACTTGCTGGAGGAGGAATATGCTGACTTCAGGTATTTCCAGGAGACTTGTTACGGACCATCTGCCCCGGGTAGCTTAAAGGAAACCCTTCTCTTTAAACCCAGAGTGCCGGACCGGGCTAAAAACATTGCAAGTACAAGACAAAATAGTTTGCTTAAAAAGGTTGTTTTTCTAGCCTGTATGTTATCACAGTGGGATTGCAGATAGCTGAATGTATTTCCTGTTTTACTACCTCTTGCAGGATGTTGTGCATAGGGCATATCTTTGGCTTTGTGCACGTATACTTGGTTTTTAATAGTACTGTGATCTGACAGTGGTTTTTCGTGGTTATTTATAGTCGGGTTGCAGAGAGACGTAGCATGTTTTAGCTCAGACTAATGCTTTAAGAGTTATATAAAAGGGAAGTTTTGCTTTTGAGCTTGAAAACAAAGAACAAATGCTTTTTTCCATCTGTCAGATTTGGGTCGGCACCGTAAACACGTAAAACTGGCGGCAGTTGTGGCTTGTGTTGAAACGGAAATGCTGTGTGTGTCTTTTTAAGGGTATGCAAATATGAATGAACCGAGTGAACCCACGAACCGCGTGTGATTAGTGCGCTGCCAGCTCTCGCTCGTACTCTGAGTCAAGGCTGCACAGACTGAAACAGGCAGACTTTTACACTTCAGCTTTTGACGATTACTTTGCAATCTTAAGGAAATTACAGATTTAAGACTAAAATCATTTTGAGCAACTTGGAAGTGAACAAATAAAGAGAAGCCTTTAAAAAGATTTTAACAATAAGGCACTTGCATTAAAACTCTTTTAGCATGCCTGACCTCTGCTGCATTGCTAATTACCAGATTCTTTAATGGACCCAGCACAATCGCAAACTAAATGCATCCTCTATTCTCTGGACTTGGGAGGCTAAAAAGTGAACAGCCTTTGTTCAATAGCTCACAAAGTCACATCAAAATAAATGCGATTGTCACACAGTGGCGATAGCCATTCATCCCCTGCCTGTTGGAATTTCAGTGTGCACTGCTGTGCCGCTAGCATTTGAAGTGAATTAATTCCTCATATTGTTCAAAGTTTAAGAGAAACATCATTTATTAGTTCGAAAACAGTTTCCAAAAATATTATGTTCCTCAGATTGATTCCCCATCAGTTGTGTTCAAAAAGCTTGGCTTTTTACACTTAAATATAATACACATAAATATTTTTTTTAGAATTGTTTTATATATAATATAATTATTATAATATTTGATAACTTTTTACACTGCATGCGGTGTGACAATACAGACTTGTTTATAATTTTCAACCCAAACTAATGCTTCCAAGACTATCATTCTTGCAATGTTGGATTTACCACATTCATTCTTGCTAAAAAAACAACAACTCATCTTTGTTAGCCAGCTTGATAAGATTAGCCTGTTGACATATTTATATCAGCACAATTTGCTACGACAATATTAATTTTGCCACAGAAACCAAACTTTTAAATTTGTAAGACCTAAACATACGTGTATATGACATAGTGTGACATAGGCTCTGTTTACCTGGTACCTGGTATTAAGATGCGTCTTGGTCGATCGGATCACAGGTAGACGAGGGAGACACGTACCCGTTTACACCTTGTGTTTTAATCCGTCACTTTTGTCCACTTTCAACCAGTTCTGTCCTGATTTCTTCGAGGGGAGGGTCTATGGGCGAGTAGATATGTGTTTTTTTCAGATCTTTCAATCTAATGGACAAAATAAGCTTGCGCAATTTAGATATGAACGCATCCGAAGATGACATAAACATGTACGGAGAGCAGCAGCTTTCATTTACGTTCTGATAGCTGCAAGACCACGCTGAACTCTGTGAGTGCATGTTAGAAATCAGAGATGGTGAGAGAACATTGTGCTTGGTGCGTTTTTCGTCTTCGAACCAAACTTGGGTATTCAACCGACAAAGTTTAAATCCTGTCTGGCTAGCGCGCTTCCCATCATTTTTACACTTTAGGACAGTAGGTGGAGAGTAGGTGGTCTTTTGCTGCTGTTCGAACACATTTGACCACGTGAGCATTTACACTACAAAAGCAATCAGGTCAAATGGGTTTTCGACTACATTTTAGACCACATTTACACCTGTATTTAGCGTCGTCCACTTGTGATCCGATTGACCAAAACGCATCTTAATACCATAGTGACAATGCAGCTGACCCGAAACTCTCTCACACTGGCCTCAGGCAGTCCTGATAGTGAGCCCTGTGTGTCTTAAAAGAATATTGTTTAAGTAATGCTGTCTTTTCATGGCTATGTCATATGAACAGCAACACATTCAAAGGGCCAAACATGCACGAAGGTCTTAAATACAGGCATCCATCTGTATTAGTTGGTCGTGGAATTGGTTTGTACTTGAAATGTCATGGTATATAAATAATTACAATAAGGTTGGAAAAATGGAATTGCCAGAGGAGCTTGGTTAGTAAAGAGGCTTTGTTGATCATTGTAATGTGGAGAGAAGTTTAAGGCCATGGGTGTTTCCTTTCAGATATAGGTAGTGCTCCTAAAGACCGTGCTATATTATAATACAGCACACCAGTTTCAACATAGAGCTTAAAAACACTTTATCACAACGTTACCCTTCTCAACATTCAGTACTGCAGAGTTGAAACTGAAAAGGTTTGCTTATCACTTTGTACTGTAAGTTTCTATATTATTCTCTGTTGTGTTCTTTTGCTTAAGTTAAAGTTTTAAAGATAGCATGATAGTACATTCACATTTTTAGTCCCATAGTGGCTTAACAGTAAGTTTTCTTGGTGCTGATGTAGAAAATTAAAAGTCAGAGATTTAAATCTCATTACTTCAGTGGCTGGAGGGTATGTGAGAGATGGTTAACAAAATGTAAGACTAGTATTAGTTTCAAAAACAATTTCTCTCTATGCATCTCAATATGTGTTTTTAAACTTGCTTTTAATCTACTATTTCCTATTTGTTCCTCTATCTAGTGGATCGCCATACAGCCAACTAGGCCGTCAAATAGGAAACTTCTATTTTTAGAATGGTTAATAATCTTAATTTTTAATAAATGTATTAAAATAGTATAATAGTATATATTGTACAATAGTACAACTTCTTTTAATAGTGTCTGTTTGTTGTTATCATATATTACTTTATTCTATACTTGTGCACAACAACCTTGCTCTCACTTGTGAATGACATACTGCTTATATATGTTGTTATTCCTGAGCTGGGCTGTGTGTTTGTGGCCGACAAAGACTGTAAAGTACTGTACTCCTGGAACCCTCCCCCTTTCCTTGCTTCTCATCTCCCCTTTCCTCAATTTCAAGAGCCAGACTTGCTACAGTGAGGCCCCTGAAGAGGGGCATTTACAGCTGGGGGGAAAAAAAGCACGTCCAGAAGCAAATCTCCACTTATAGCCGCAGTGCTTTCCTCTCCTCCCCCAGTTTTAGGGGAGTCAGTTTTCTATTGATATTTTCTTTCTTTTTTTATATATATATATAAATAACCTTTTCCATCCCCCAGTGTTGACATTCTTCTCTCCCACTCACTGTACAATTTGGTACACAATAGTTGCCTGCAGTATTGGCTGCCTCTGTCAGTTTCGAAAGTCTTGGGGTATCTATGATAGCTTTGACAACGTAAGGCGTAGATAGTAAGAAGTTATATGTCTGTTTTATATAAAAAGCAGGTGTTTTTATCATTCTCCATTCACATAGGGTGAGTTCAGCTCGTTGTGTGGAATGTAAATTGTGTACATTTAGAGTGAACAGAACCGCAAGCATGTGAGATGAAATCAGTCATGGGTAGCTCAAGATTTTTTTTTACTTAGATAAGAGTTTCAGATTTAAATTTTATTCTGATTTAATCCCATTTATATGCTTGGCTTCAAATGATTGGACTAAGATTACATCAATGTTAAATCAGGCCACTGGTATATGACAGAAAATCGTATATACATATTATAGGTAATTGTATAACAGTAACAGTAGACATCACGATATAGTAGTGTTTGATGGAAATTCAATGCAACAATGATTATATATATTGAATAACCATTACAATAGTGTCTAGTATTGAATACTCTAGTTATTTAAATACTTTCAAAATTAAAAGTACTGCATTCATTAAAAAAAACAAGTGAATAAAAATAGTGTAACAGTCTTGCCCTCTGATAGCCCCATAATAATAATAATAATAATAATAACTTTAATTTATATAGCGCCTTTCACAAAGCCCAAGGACGCTTAACAAACAGCAAAGAGGGGGGGGGGGGGGGGGTAATAAAGGGGAGTAAAACCAGGGCAGCTATAGCCCATATGCCTCAGCGAAGAGGTGTGTTTTAAGCTGTTCTTTGAAAGTTGCCAGGGTAGGTGCAGAGCGGATGGCATGAGGAAGTTTGTTCCAGAGTGATGGTGCACCCACACAGAACGCTCTATCACCAAACTATATCTAAATATATCTAATATGGTATAAACGGTGTAGCAGCATTTAAACACTTTTATCATTGCGTGGTATGTAACAGCGGGCGTCAACTTTTGTGCCTCTGAGGTCCCCCATTGTCAAAGTCAATATAGTGTAGGCGCCTCTGCACAGCCTGTGATATATGTACTTGTAATTCTTTTGAAATGAAAAGGTGCTTATTTTCAAATATTTTTATTTTAAAAAGTACTTACCAACTAATGAATAGTGATTAACGATTTAAACTTCAAAACATTGTTCCTTTAAACAAAACAAAAAAATTGTTTACAAATGAAAACGTGTTTTGGATCCATTTGTTACAACAGACATTCTTTACATCTTTGTAAAAAAAGTTATACATTTTATATAATCCATTTTCCATATTTCTACCACTCTGACTGCTACCACTTTGTTTGTGTAAATGAGAAACTGTCAAATCTAACAAATCTATCTAGTTAAATACAGCGGGGTCCCCCAAGGCTCTGTGTTAAGTCCTCTGTAGTTATCCTTGTACAGGCTTCCTCTAGACTAGAGGACATCAGGAAACATGGAATTAGCTTTCTAATTGTTATGCTGATGTCACAGCTTTATATTTCCTCTATTCCACATTCTCAGTTGTTGTTTTAAGGACATTGAAGACTGGGTGTAGTGGACAGCAATTTTCTTTTTTTAAATACTGACAAAACCGCTTGTAGTCATTGGACCAGAAACTATAAATATTGCGGCTCAAATACAACCTGCGTCTAAATGGATGTTGTGATTTTTCCTTTAAAATGCACATTTCCAGAGTTTATAGAACAGCATTCTTCAACTTTAGAAACATTTGCTAAGTTGCGAAAAATGCTTTACTTGTTTGCTTTGAAACAACTTGTTTGTATTATGAAAAGCGCTATACACATTTAAAAAATTACTATTTTAAGACATCTTGCAGCTCCCTTGGAAGTTTACTTAGGCTCGGTTGAGAACCACTGGTATATACAGTGCCATTGTACCGCCCAGTCCTGCAGAGATAAATACATGCTCATTTGCACAAAATGGCTTGCATACATTTAAATACTCTTTCCACCATCAACCGCTGTCAAAGATAAACAGCCTGGCACATATGGCCCAGCTCATCGAAGCAGCCAGTGAAGCCATACAGATATTTATAAACTACAGTGGGGCTTCTTGATTTGTGGCCACATGTTTCTACTCCACACCATCATACTGTCTATTCATGCACACTCATGAGCTCTTGGCTCCAGAGTCTCTCTCCCCCTTTTGCGGGCTTATATGAATGTATAGCCACCATAATGGAGGGAGTTAGCTAAAGAGAGACATAGGGAGAGCTTTCTGGGGACGGATCCAACCGTTTTCTCTCCACACAGACACACACATGGGCGACTCTGCCAGGTTCACGTGTGTGTGAGTGTAATTGGAGATGGAGTCGGACCCCAGCAGCAGAGAAAGTACAGCTGTGAAAGAGATTCACGTGCGAGTGAGAGAGAACGAGAGGACGAGAGAGGTGCAGCTGTTGGGGATTTGCTGTGAGCTGCTTAAGTCATGGCTTGGCTCGTGTCCTCTGTTTTTGACCTAATAGCTTATAGTCAGGTTGGACAAACTCGCTGAACTCTCCAGCGCGCATCAATCACAGCCACGGGGGGAGCACTCATTGTTACGAAGTGATCGCAAACAGCATTCACTGCAATGAAAAGGGGACTGTTTTCACAGGTTTCTGCCACTTATCACACTCAAAGGGGCGGCACTTGTGCTTTATCAAGAGGATGGGGATATTTGTGTTGGCACGTGGGATTAAAGAACTGTAAACAAACTGAGCAGTCATCATTACTCAAGCGCTGAACTGTACTATTCTCAGGAAAGCCACTGCTGTTCTGTGTGCTTTACCTCCTCCTCTTCCTGTCCCGCTGTTCCCTACGTTGCAGGCAGAGAAGAAGGCGAAACTGGTGTCTGTGATGAACTCAATGGAGGACCATGGCGAGGTAGAGTCGGAGCCCCAAAAAGACAGCTCCATAATCACCGTCCCACTGCTTTTTCCTCCACCAACGCCGCCAATGCAGCAGCAACCGCTACAGCCTCAAGCTCAACCTCAGACCAACATCAAACCCCAGCCTTCTCCTCAGAAGCAACCTCCACCATTCCAACAGCAGCAGCAGCAGCCTACAGATCCAGCCTCTCCAACTGTTGCCACCACCCCAGAGCCCGTTTCTATAGGGGATGGAGACAAGACCTTATCCAAGTCCGCTGACACAGAGTCAGAGTACGAGGTACGAGCTTCCTCATCATCATCATTGTGGCTTAGAGTTGATCATTTTGAAATAGTATGCTGTAGATCTTCTATGCTTTGTGTAGTTCGTTCTGCAATTGTGGCTTATTTGGTTAGCCGGATAAACGTCAGATTTTCTGTTGTTCAAAGAAAGTGTATTTGGTTTCATTATCAAAGCAGAAATGTAACTTTTGACAGTGACACCTGCTTGCTGATAGGCAACTTATTCTCTGAGAAATCCCAGGATTAGGCCAAGTTATCCTGGAACTTATCTGGCTAACCAGATTTGAAAGCCAGGTTTAAACAATCGGGTCTGTCTTTTGCTGAAGGGTTTGTTTCATTTGTTGATTGGGAGTAATTTACAAAACTATACTAAAACTATAGTAGTACATCTTCTTGCCCTTAGGGTGTGGTCACATTAGAGAGGTTTCTGCAAAATTTTGTGGGCAAAAGTATCTACAGATGAAGCACAATGTGAACCCTTTGCCAAATCTGCATGTGGATATCTTTCACCCTCACCACCCACACAAAAATTTGCAGAACAACGGTAAATGTGACCTTTAGACTTAAAAGTTCAAAAGCACCTTGTGAGGATGGATACACCAGCATCTCAGCACAACAACTGCGGGATTCAGGGTTGCCCATTTATAGCAATCACCAAAGAGTTATTATACAGACTGAAAGTCAAGACAGTAAAAAAGAAATAAAAAGACATTAGTTAAAGAGAAATTAAAAGACAATGCAAAAGACAAAGGTTAGGTTATGAACAGTACACATTTTATTGTATTTATGTGAAGTGATCGAAATAACAAGTGGATCCCTTTTGTGGTTGTATGTTGCAGGATGGCCGAGGTTTCGGCATTGGTGAGCTTGTGTGGGGAAAGTTACGAGGATTCTCCTGGTGGCCTGGACGGATTGTATCCTGGTTGATGACTGGACGTAGCCGGGCGGCCGAAGGCACCAGATGGGTCATGTGGTTTGGTGACGGCAAGTTTTCTGTGGTAAGTTTGACTTTTGTGGCAGAAGGTATAAAACAAGTTCATACTGTAAGAAATTGTAGTCTGCCTCGACCCAGATTCCACTCCAAAATATATTTTAGAATGAGCTCATCCCCAAAATGGCTTAATTATCATAGAGATGAAAGAAAGTCAAGTTATATTGTTACTTCACCATTTGGGTTGATCACATCTTGAACAAATGGTAGTCAATTGTAGAATAAGACTGGGTTTGGGACACTTCATTAACATACAGACCACAGCTGTTGCAACAAGAGCAACTTCATTTACATTAAGAACAGGATAAAAGGTTTAAGATTGGGATGTTCTGGGTTCATTTCTGACGCCGGTGAACCCAAGGTGCTTCGTGTACCTTGCCACTGCTATTGATGTAATAAACTTCATTTTTGAGATCTTCGACGTCCAGATAATTTTTTCTTACAATACTTAAGGGGATGAGTTTAAATTTCAGGAAACAATGCAAGTTCAAGTTCACGCAAATACAATTTTTTTCTCTGGTACTCAACATTATGCTACCATTGCTGTTGAGAGAGGTTGTATTGTTTTGTTTTAATATTTTCTGGTAGGTCTGTGTTGAGAAACTGTTGCCTTTGAGTTCCTTCACCAACGCCTTTCACCAGCCAACCTACAATAAACAACCAATGTATAAGAAAGCCATCTTCGAGGTGCTACAGGTAGGAATTCATTTGTGGTACAAGTATTAAACAAAGCTCTTTGTCTCTAGTTTATTGTTCCCGAGTATATTGTATTCCATATTAATATCTCAGATTAGCATAAATCTATCTAAAGAAAACGTTTGAATGCCCTTCCTTGCAGGCAGCCAGCACTAGAGCAGGCAAAACCTTCCTCACATGCCTGGAGAGTGACGATACTGACACTTCTAAGTCAGTAGACATGCAAAACAAACAGATGATTGAATGGGCCATGACGGGATTTCAACCCACAGGACCTAAAGGTTTAGAGCCGCCTGAAGGTAAGACTACTGCGGTTTCTTTTTGATATACATATATCTGCTTGCTTTGCAAAGGAAAATGTCAAGCTTGTTTAAAGGGATGGTTTGCCGAGAAATGAAAATTCGGTCATTTACTCACTCTCATGTGCTGCTATTTGTTCAGTGGGACACAAACAGAGACTTTTTTTTCTTTTTTTTCAGTGGTACACAAACTTGTAGAATTTTCATACATCTCTATTACAATGACAATTCTTAGTGACAAAATTTGTTAAGCTCCAAAAAAACACAAAAAGCACCATGAAAGTGTTCCCATCTTCTGATTTCCACATATACCTTTTTTTGTGAGAATCAGAATAAAATTTAAGCCGTTATAACTTCCCCTCCAGTGAACTGTTAACTCAAGAACCAATGTGAATGAATCACTGTTAGAACATGAGAACTGGATCAGTGATTGAATCGTTCATTTGAGCCTGTTCTTCTCATTAAACCAGTTGATGGGGTTCGCAAACTGAACTGATTTGTTCCCAACTCCATGACTCAATGATTGGGTCGAGAGCTCACTTGAGAGGAAGGTTATCGGTGATTCATGAATTCAATTTCTGCATGTTCCTCCTACAAAGCTCAATATGGCTTCAGAAGGCTTGGAATATAGTGAACGAAAAGGTTTATGAACCTTTTTTGGTGTTATATTTTTGGTGTTGCTGACAGTCGTGGTCACTATGAATTGTCATTGAATGGAAAAGACATGCATGCTGATTCTTTAAAATATCACGTTTTGTTAATCACTTTTTATTTGAAATTTGAAATTTTACCAGTTTCCCCATACTGTAATAGTTTCAGTGAGTTCATCTTTTCTTCATCGTTTTTTGTTTGTTTTATTTAACATTGTTTTTAACCAGAAATGTGCAATCTGGTGAGATTTCAGATGGTCACAGTTCCTCGGTTCAGTGATTTTTGAGAATTTGGGCTTTTAAGTGCACTTGTTTATCCCTTAAGCCTGTACACATGCCAGTCCTCCAGGAATTAAGCTTGTAAGAAATTACTGGTGAAATCTAAACAATCCTGACCTCTGGACATTTACGTAGACACACCACATAATCCATTAACGAATAGCTATATGTACCATTGTGCCTTTTTCAGAGGAGCGTAACCCCTACAAAGAAGTTTATCCAGAGATTTGGGTGGAGCCGGAGGCGGCGGCCTATACACCCCCACCAGCAAAAAAGCCCCGCAAGAGCACAGCCACAGAGAAACCCAAGGTCAAAGACATCATCGACGAGCGGACTCGAGGTGAGCTTTCTCACTGAAGGAGGTCAGCGAGTTCAAAGAGTTCCTCACTCATAAACACACACCCACACATGCTAAATCAGGATTAGCACTCTCATCTGCTCAGCCGGCAGAGTAAACACAGAAGGGTGTGTCTGGAACTATGACAGGGGTCTCGGCTAATCCTGCAAGTTTAAAGAGACACGTTTTGTATTGAATTATGGCACATGTTCAAACATAGCTTTTGCAGGTAAAACTTTTACCTGCATATTATCGCTTTGTTATTGTTATAATAAGAAAATGTATGCCCATGTTTTAAGGCAGGAAAACCTAGCAGTAGTAATAAAGAGAGGAGCTATTAAATCAGCATGGAGCTTTATTAACCAATCAAATAGAGGTAAACTGGAGCAGACTTGCACCATCTCCTTTGTGGGTTGCATAAAGTCAAGAGTTTCACTCCACTTGGAACAATTCAGTAGTTCATACAAATGTTTTTTATTTCTCTTCAGTTCTTTTATGGTGACATGGTTACTGTCACATTGTCAGTCTGTTTTGATTTCTGTCTTTGTCTGACTCTGTGTTCTGTCAATTAGTTCAGTTCTGTCTTTCTCCGCCCCCTGCCTGTTTGTTTCTATGGTGTTTGATTGATTGTTAGTTCAGTTCAGGTGTGTCTTGTTAATTTGCCCTTCAGTTCTGTCTATGGCTGCGTTTACACTTGGCATTAACATGCGACCTGTATCCGGATGTTGTCCACATACACATTGAAAAGACAAGTGTAAACGCGCTTCTGATCGGAGTGTTATCCGATCAGCGTGTCCAGGTTCGGAGGTTGTCGAGGACGCGTTGTGATCGGATCTCAGTGTAATGTAAACGCAATCCAGCCATCGTGTCTGCATTCACAGGTGGACGTCACACAAAACCCCGCCCACTGTCATTATTCCCCCTCCTCTCTCCAGGAATTGCTGCACGTAGCTGTGTGGTTTTGCGATACAGTCGAGTGCGAAGTACATTGCAAATATACTGAAATGTTTGCCTTCGCAGTTCTCACCCGAAAGTTGCAGAACCATTCATTTTCTGTAAAGAACGCACATCTTTCCCACCACAGCTGGCAACGTTCTCGGACCCATACGTTTCTCTGTACCGTTTCCATTACGGCATCTATCCACATTATTAGTACTTGCAGCTTATTCATCCTCCTCATTTTGCGAGATTTGTAAAATGTACCCCGACTGAAAACTGTTTTTAAAAGAAAACCCACCACTTCAGGTCGACTTTGCACCGGAGCCATCCGTTTTTTTTTGCCATCCGATCTGTTATCCAGACACAGAGGCCACTTGATGAGGACAGGTGTAAACGCACCGTGTCCTGATTGGCTTATGATCCGATCTGCTTGATCGGATCACGGCGATCGCATGTTAATCCACTGGTCCACGCATCAGCCACTGGTCGTAAAACTTTTCACTACAAAGCTACTAGTGATTGGAATAATCTTCCTCTTTCTTTGAGGTCCATCTTATCTTTTCGTAGATTCAAGTTAACTTTATTCCAATATCTGCACAATGTGTGTGCATGCTACTGATGTTGGATTGAATAGTAATGCTTGGTATTGTCTTTTGTTTCATGTAACTGTTGAATTGATCTACCTCCTGTGGATTCAACCTCGGTCCTTCTTATGTGACACCCTTTTGTTTACTGAATTTCTTGCATTATGGTTCCAATTGTATAATGAGGTAAATGTGATGTGCTTTTTGAGACTATTACTAGTTATAACATGTCAGAGCTATGATGCGTCTTAGGTTTAGGGTAATGGTGTAAGCTGCCTAGTAGCTCAATGGTTTTGAGCATTTGTTTTTTGCTTGTTTGTGTGTTTTTTTTCTTTTTTTTCTTCTTCTTTTTTTTCTGTTGTTGTTGTTTTATGTCTATGTGTACTTGGACCCTCTTGAAAATGAGATGTTGCATCTCAAGGGGCTATCCATTAATAAATTGAAATTGAAAATTGAAATTGAAATTGAAATTGAAATTGAAATGTTAATGCCAAGTGTAAACACAGCCTATGTAAACCCTGTGTTCTGTCTGGTTCTTTGTCAGTTATTAACGTTACTTGTTTGTTCCCGATCTTGTCCCTGAGTATCCGTTTGTTAAAGTTTGAGTTTGTTTTTTGTTTAATAAAGCTGTTACAACCAGTAGCAGAGATGGAGGAAGCAGGATCTACGTGCATCAGCTTTATTAAACAAAAAAAACTATAGAAACAAACAGGCAGGGGGCGGAGAAGACAGAACTGAACTAATTGACAGAACACAGACAAAGACAGAAATCAAAACAGACTGACAATGTGACAGTTATATTATTAACTACATGTACTTACTATAGAGTTATGGTTAGGGTTAGTTACCTGTAATTATGCATAATTTACTGTTATTACTATAGTAAGTAGTACATGTAGTAACGTGTAACTACGTCCCCTTAAAATAAAGTGTTACCAAATATTACACTTCATATTTAATAAAAAACTAAAAAGTGGTGCATTAAATGTAATAACAAAAATATATAAGTAATATAAAATATAATATAATATACAGTACTGTCCAAAAGTGTAAAAAGTTTAAAATAAAAGTATTACTTTAAAATAATAATAATAATAATTACTGACCCAAACATTTTGAACAGTAGACAACAAATGCTTAATTAATTCATTCATTCATTCATTCATTCATTCTCAGCACTCTTGCTGCTTTGGAATGCTTGATTCTACCTTGCATGGGCAACACTTTTGAACTAGTGTCAAAACTAGTATGTTTTGAGATTAACATTAGTGTGCAACTGAAATAAATGACTCATTCATTTTTTATTCAGTTTAACGCTCAAGATTTTCAATAATTCAGCTGTCTGTCATCAATTATTTCTGAGATATTTAATATGTAGTACCACTACAATTAACAACATTATTTCAGTTCATAAAATTCATGGCATGCTAGTAAAACATTGTTTTGAATATTACATAATTGGCAAAGTGATGTAAATGTAAACCACTAGAATTTCCATTAAACAAGAAGTCAAGTTGAAATGAGCCAAATGTCTGAAACACTGGGAAGTTTTCCAATATTTAAATGTCTTTTTTATTGTGTGTTGTTTTTCAGAGAGGCTTGTATTCGAAGTTCGTCAAAAATGTAGAAACATTGAAGGCATGTATTACACATACACATTGAGATGTGTTTCATTGCTGACTGTCAGTGTTAGTCTCTGGTAAAATCTCTCTCTCTCTCTTTGAACACTTCCAGACATCTGCATGTCCTGTGGCAGCCTTAATGTTTCCCTGGAGCACCCGCTCTTCATTGGCGGAATGTGCCAAAGCTGTAAGGTAAAAGCCAGGAAATTCCTGCTTCCTACTTCCTAAAGCGCTGCTTTGTTTCGCCACTTGTAATTTTGTCATGTCCATTTACATTATTGGCAGATGCTTTTTTTGTCAGTGACTTCCAACAAATGTTACATACTGGTTGCTGTATGCGATCATTTGCAGGGATATAAAGGCAAAACATTGTGCCAGTAGGGTAGATAAAAATCAAATACTAAGACAAAGTCAGTCAACAAACTAGGTATCACACATACTGTAAATACAGTCAGTTATTTAGTTGTCAGTGCAGTTGTTAGTTAATGCAGTTTGTTTGTTAGTGGAGTAAAAGATGTTAGCTGTACAGAGTTATACTAAAGGTAGTAGAGTACGATAATTGTAAAGTTAATGCAATTTTATTAAAATAAATATTTTTATTGGAACTGATTGTGTTTAGTATTCAAATTCAGACAATATTAGTGACTTTTTAATTACTATTTTAATTTTTTATTACTATTTTAATTTTTTATTAGTACTTTTTATATTTTATCATTTATCATATATCGTATGCTTAATTGTGGACACTTGTTTACACCTATTTTTTTTTATTTAAATAGTACTTTTTTAGATTAAATTTAGTCATTAAGTAGTACTATCTTACACTTTTTTCTTTAACAGAAATCTAAATGAATAGTTGTGATCCCTTAGTGTTCTTATTTATTTAGAGAATAGTGTAGATTTTGAATATCAACCATTTAACACTTAGGGCCCTATCTTACACCCGGCTCAATGCAGTGCCAAGCGCGACGCAAGTGTTTTTTGCTAGTTTCAGCCTGACGCAGTTATCATTTTCACGTCCTGTGCCACGTTGTTTAAATAGCAAATGCATTTGAGCCTATTTATGCGCTGGTCTGAAAACGAGGTGTGTTCAGGAGGATTGTTGGCAGTGGCACATTGCTATTTTGAGGATACAGAAATAGACTGCGCCATTGACCAACTGAAATCTGGTCTAAAGTCAATGGCGCAATATTTTTTTGGGTTATTTAATGAGGGCGTTAGTAATGTGTGCCTATAGCCGGGTCCACAACGCACTTACACTCTGCTTATTAAACACACAGCAATGCGCAGCTGCACATAAACATGCCAAATATTTAAAATAAAAGGATTACAATGTAAAAGATTATTATTGTGTGCATAAAGATATGGTGGAATCCGGCTTGTCCCGTAGATGGTCTGCTTGCGCACTTTTACCTCGCGCATGAGCAGATCCGTTTGTGCTCTGGAGACGCTTTCGGTCTTTCCACTATCAAATTCCATGGCGCGAGCACAACTGGCATTTAAAGGGAATGGGAGATGAGACTCTGATTGGTTTAACGCACGTTAATCCCAAAACACACCCATTACTCATTAAGAGAATAGGGACAACCCTTTTAGACCATGCGCCTGGCACGCCGACCATTTTTCCCAACTAGCAAAAGTGGATTCGGACACGTCCTAAGTGAACTTGTGCCGTGCGCTTTAGACCATGCTCTTAGATCGTTAAAATAGGGCCCTTAGACATCATTTTAATACTAGCCAGAATTGTAATGGTAAAATATGAGATTAAATATTTTAATGAGTTGATCTCGCAAGTATATCGCATAGATTTCTGTTTTAAACAAATGAAACACAATCAAACATAATCAATAAACTGCCACAAAACGTTCTCCTCTGTTTTTGAACAGTTCTGTAATTCCACGTTTTTAGTCAACCATGTATTCTTCTATACAAACTAATTAATATTTGATGTGTTTGTCCTTTCTTAGAACTGCTTCCTAGAATGTGCGTATCAATACGATGACGATGGCTACCAGTCGTATTGTACTATCTGCTGTGGAGGGAGGGAAGTGCTCATGTGCGGAAACAATAACTGTTGCAGGTGAGATGAGGTAATATTTACATTTTGTACTTCAATCCTGCATCAATCCCATTGGTGTCTCCATTGTTTTTTCGGTCTCTTGCAGGTGTTTCTGTGTGGAATGTGTGGATCTGTTGGTGGGGCCCGGCGCGGCGCAGACAGCTATTAAAGAAGACCCGTGGAATTGCTATATGTGTGGGCCGAAGACTCAGTATGGGCTGTTGCAGCGCCGGGCAGATTGGACTTGCAGACTGCAGCACTTCTTTGCCAACAATCATGACCAGGACTTTGTAAGTGACATGTGTCGGCTGAAGACTGCGAGAGTAAACTCTCCCTGTTGCTAAACTCCACCTTAAAATCATCATTGATCAATCCGACCTTAGCAATTGTTACAGCCCATATAGAGTGGATTAACGTCACCCACTTTTTCAGCGGCGCTGGTTCCAGAAGTATTTTTTCCATTCATTTTATCCATAGGGATTTTAAATAAAGTCTTAGTTAAATAGTTGTAAGCCATGAACCAAGACAATGAGCTACAAGGTGAACAAGCTTTGATTTGAAGCAAAAAAGTATTTGAAAATCGGACAAAAATAAAAAGGTACAAGACTGTGAACTTAACGGCTTTAGTAAGGGAAAGAACTGCAAGCCCATGAAGCATTGCGAACAGCATCATCGAATTGTTAAAAAAAAAAAAAAAAAAAAAATTCCTTTTCAAATGTC
This sequence comes from Leuciscus leuciscus, assembly GCF_965113295.1. Classification (NCBI taxonomy): domain Eukaryota; kingdom Metazoa; phylum Chordata; class Actinopteri; order Cypriniformes; family Leuciscidae; genus Leuciscus; species Leuciscus leuciscus. The sequence goes on from NC_138741.1 coordinate 10,170,553, forward strand.
ACAGTTCATTCCAGGTATGAATAATGATTACTACCGATTTAAAAATATATATATATTTTAGAATCTTTTATGCTCACCAAGGATGCATTCATTTGATCAAATATACAGAAAAACAAAAAAAAATGTTTTTTGTTTTAATATGTTTTTAAAATGTAATTTATTCCTGTGTGGTCAAAGCTAGATTTTAAGCATAATTTCTCCAGTTTTCAGTGTCACATGATCCTTTAGAAATCTTTCTAATATGCTGATTTGCTGCTCAAGAAACATTTATTATTATCAGTGTTGAAAACAGTGAACAGTGAAAAGGACAGCATTTATTTGAAATATTTTTTGTACATTGTACACATATTCATTGTCACTTTTGATCAATTTAATGTATTCTTGCAAACATGTATGCCCAGTATTCCTCTATACTACTCACTAATTCATATTTAGTTTTTTCCCTTTTTTACATTTTGAATATGATTCCCAGGTCTGGAAAAGTCATGGAAATTTCTGTAGTGAATATAGATTATTCTAGTTAGAGTATATTCAGCTCTAGAAATTACTCTTTTTTTCAGTGCAGTCTCTATAAAATGATTTTTGAAAAGGCATATCCAGTAATAATGAATTACTGGAAAAGTCATGGAAAATCATGGAAACCTTTTTGGTGCTATATGACTAAAGCTTCCCAACCCTAATAAATATGTTTTTTCTTATTTACATAAATATTAGACTTCTTAAATTTTAGCGATGTTTGAGCAGCTGTGACCATTTTTAATCAAAACCGGTGTGATTTACAGTATAAACGTGAATGGTTTGAGAGTTTTATGATGTAATTATACAACTCCTAAACCATTTGCTTTCCAGACCATGTGAAAGAGCAGCTTGGATAACGGCCAGTGCGCTTGAAGAGCAGCCAGAGAGTGTTACAGTCACAGTGCATTGTGCATTGAGTACACATCTTAACATCATTGAGTTTTAGCTTACACACCCCACTCTTTAAATGGGTTACAGCACAGGTTAGCGAGCGGTTGCTATTGTTAGCGTTATTGAATACTACAACGTTTAACAAAGACCAAAGATAAGCAGACACACTTAATCACAAGAAAATGCTTAATGAAACTGGCCGGTGATACTGCGGTTAGTGTACAGGTGCTCAACAATAACCCCTTGTTACTGGACTGGTTTAACGTAAAGGCCTCTTTGTTGGATACAGACAGTATGTACAGACAGGCGCTCTTTCATTACCAGAGCAGTGTGATTTAAAGGTCTCTCTCTCTCTGTCCTTCTTGTCTGTCCCCCCTCCTTCATTTCATCTTCTTTCTTGTCTTTCAGGAACCACCAAAGCTCTACCCTTCGGTTTTGGCAGAGAACAGAAAACCGATTCGTGTCCTGTCACTTTTTGATGGGATCGCAACAGGTTAGTGAAGAATGTCCGCCCTTCCTTTCATCCTCTCAGCAGAAAATAGTGCTGATCACGTTACACTCATCCTGGCTTTTAAAGTGCACTTAGCTTAACTGTTATACTGGCCGCACATCGATACTGCTGTACTGCATATGTTCGAATGTGTGATTTTTACTATGAGGATTAACGGCAGAGTTTTTTTTTACCCTAGATTAGGGATAGGTGCCGCTGTCTTGCAGAGTTTAGCTCCAACCCTGATAAAAACTCACCTGCCTTTAGCCTTAATAATCCTGAAAACATTGATTAGCTTGTTCGGGTATTTTGAATAGGGTTGGAGCTAAACTCTGCAAGACAGAGGAACTCCAGGATTAACCTTGCCAATCCCTGCCCTAGATGGTCCATATTCGTACTTAAAGCCTGATTATTATGTGGCGTATGCTTATTTGGCAGGCAAAATAAAGATATTTCTGGTCACTCAATGAAACTTCCACTATCATATAATTTTAAATCCATCAAGAAGATGTGTTCACATATACCATTATTGTGTGAATTTTCAGGATTTCAGCAAAATCCTATCAATTTCAATAGGAATGTACTGATTCTGGAATTTACTGTGAGTGCGAAATATTTCCCCATGCAGATTTCGCATCAGGTTCAAGTTGTTCACGTGGATTCGCCACGTTTTACCAACAGAAAGCTGGACAGTTTTAGCCAGCAAAAGGTCTGACTGCACGTTTAAACCTAGCAAGCTGTCAACTTTTAAAGGAGATTTGGTCATCATAGGTGTGTATGAAGCAAAGACATTTATTGTACCTGGAGAAAATGATCTATTAGCATTCTCAATCTTAGCTGGCGCAGGACCCCCCCCTCCCCCATATTTGTTCATGGGCGCTCAGTTCTGCTCCCAGGTTGTTTTGAGCCAATCACTTGAGCCGTAAATGTCATGTGACTAATACTCTGACATACTATAATTAATGTCCAACAATAAGCACAAAAAACTAAGTTGTTGGGTTTGTGATTATTTTAGGGCTACTGGTTCTGAAGGAGCTGGGTATCCAGGTGGAGCGTTACGTGGCATCAGAAGTGTGCGAGGACTCCATCACCGTGGGCCTCGTTCGGCACCTGGGACGCATCATGTACGTGGGAGATGTGAGAAACGTCACCCATAAACACGTGAGTATGATAAAACCCGCATGAGCGTCGAGTTTGAGGAGGAGATGGCGGGGGAAACGACTCTCTAATATTTAGAATTTGGACTGCAGTACCCATTTTAACCACTAGCTGTCAATGTTACATACTGCACCTTTAATACACTTATGTTCATCACTATATTCAATGTTTCATGTTTATTTCAATATTTCACAGATCCATGAATGGGGTCCGTTTGATCTTGTCATAGGTGGAAGCCCATGCAATGACCTCTCCATAGTGAATCCAGCTAGAAAAGGTCTCTTTGGTAGGAGTATGTGTGTTCTAGTCTTAGTCAGTTTAATTGGATGTGACTAGTTTCAGTGTTTCACACTTACACTAGCATTCACAGGTTTGGGGTCAGTAAGATTTTTTTGGTTAAAAGGATTGCATTAAAATCTATCAAAAGTGACAGTAAAGACATTTATAATGTTAAAAAAGATTTCTGTTGCTTTTTTTGAAAAATGGGAAAAAATCTAAGTTTAACTTTTTTTTATTAACATTGATAATAGTAAGAAGTGTTTCATGAGCAGCCATTCCACATATTATAATTATTTCTGAAGGGTCATGTGATGTGAGACTGGAGCAGTGATGCTGAACATTCAGCTTTGTCATCACAGAAATATATTACATTTAAAAAACAAAAAACGAAAATAAAAAAAAGTACATTTACTGTATATTGTAACAATATTTCACAATATTACTGTATTTTTTTATCTTTCATAGCATATACCATCCCCAAACGTTTGGATGTTTCACTTATTTTTATAACACAGTTCATATCTGTGTACATTTTAATGATAATTGTCATATTGAATTTCTGTCTTACAATCTTGTTTTTGTAATCCATCACACTCTTTCAGAGGGCACGGGTCGGCTCTTCTTCGAGTTTTACCGGCTGTTACATGAGGCCCGACCGAAAGAGGGAGATAACAGGCCGTTCTTCTGGCTCTTTGAGAATGTGGTGGCCATGGGCGTCAGCGACAAGAGGGACATCTCACGCTTTTTAGAGGTGCACAATTGACCATGTTTCATAAACATAACCGCAAAGTTTAGAAATAGTCTGGCCAACTAGCAGTTAGTTAGGGCTAATCAGTCTTACTATTCGGATTCAAATTAGACCAATCTTCCTTTTTATCTAACTGCCTTAACAAAGTTATGAAGAACAAAATTAGATTACTAACTTGTAAGACTAGCAGTTTATGCAACTGGCCACAATTTAACATGACGATTAAAGGGGTGGTTGATTATGATTCACTTTTCTAACTTTAGTAAGTGTGTAATGTGGCTGTTTGATCATAAACAACATCTGCAAAGTTACAATGCTCAAAGTTCAAAGCAAAGGGAGATATTTGCTTTTAAAGAAATAGCTTTTTTAAGGACTACAACAAACGGCTGGTTGGGACTACACGACATTCCTCCCGGGTTAGTGACATCACCAACCCTAGAATTTACATAAACCCCGCCCCCGGAACACGATTTATAGATTATCAAGACAGAATATGCTAATCAATGACTAGAAGAGAACTATAAGCTACGTAAATTCATCAACTAACCATTCAGAAACGTCCTGTTGCATTCTACATGTTGTCACTTCTTCTTGAGTCTCTCCATCATTGTCTGAATCTGGTTTGAACATAAAAAGGCTAAAAGTTTTTGAAATTTTCAGTGCATGTCTGTGTGAGTGCAAGCTCTTGAAGCTCCGCCCTCTGTGCCGGGAGCAGCAGCTCATTTGCATTTAAGGGCATTAGGGCAAAGGGCATTATACCACCCCTTTAAGACTTGTGCTGTCAGTGGGGATTTAATATAAACCAGTAGGTTTTTGCTTCCACCTAGTGGTACAGTGACCTGCTGTGCAGGAACAAATGAACCCCTCATATGCTTGCTAGCTCAATATTACAAAAGCTCAGAATGTATTTTAATGAATTATTATCAATTTAAATCAATATAATATTATATTGTCTTTTTATCATAGTGCAACCCAGTGATGATCGATGCTAAGGAGGTGTCTGCTGCCCACAGAGCTCGCTACTTTTGGGGCAACCTGCCTGGCATGAACAGGTTAGTTAGACGTGGACTCTACATTCACTTTATTTAATCTCTCACTTTGTCATTTGACCTCTCTATATCCTTCTTCTCTCAGACCGTTGTCCGCCATGTGCACTGATAAACTGGACCTTCAAGGCTGTCTGGAGCATGGCAGGACAGCTAAGGTACCCCTTAGACAAACCCTCGATTGATTTTTTGGATACAGCTTTATACAGCAACACAAACAGCAGTTTCTTTTCACATCTTTTACAGTTTGATAAAGTGCGGACCATCACCACACGGTCTAATTCCATAAAGCAGGGCAAAGACCAGCACTTCCCTGTATTCATGAATGACAAAGAGGACATCTTATGGTGCACTGAGATGGAGAGGTATGACCAAATGTTTTTTATAAAGTTCTGAAATATATGTGCTATAAGACTAAATGTAAATGTGAAATGTTGCACTAGCTATGTTTCCAGCCACCTATTTTTATGCAAATTTTCATCACACCATTTATTGCGTTTCGTCTGCACGCTTTGAGCGCAGGCCATTTATGATGTACAAAAAAGAGCCACAGTGGCTTCCCCAAATTTTTTATTTTTTTACAGATATTTTGCACCAATTTCTCAGGAAGTGACACTTTTGTCATCTTGAACATATGGGTTGGATGTGTTTTATGCAATATTCCAATTTTGGATGAAAACATAGCCACTGGCATTTAATCAACCTCAGTGAACAGTGATTTTATCTCAAATTGATTGAGTCATCAGTCATCAACTGGCTGTCTGAAACCATATCCTACTCAGTAGAACAGAAAATGACCACATGCTATATCAATACAATGAGACATGTGTCATGTTATCCATAACACTTATGTAAACAACTATATAAAAACACAATGAAATGGTTTTACAAACAAAATGTTATTTCCTGATTTGGTACATTTGATTCTGGTTCGATTTACACCTGATATTAAAAACCTTTTTGGGGATACAATCACAAGTGGACTGTCGAGACCGAAAGCAAATAGACACACTGTTGCTTCCAGTTATACTTTTAAAACATGTGGTGTTAGACAAACCTGATTTTTTTCATTACTCAAGTGTCACATGATCCTTCATAATTCATTATAATATGCTGATTTGCTGCTCAAGAAACATTTCTTATGATTATCAATGTATTTTTGTGGAAACAGTGATACTTGTTTTTAAGCTTCTTTGACGAATAAAAGAACAGCATTTACTTGAAAGGAAAAGTTTTTTTGCAACAATAAAAGTTTTTGCTATCACTTTTTATCAATATAATGTCGTCCTGAATTATAGGCCATCTCTGTAATACAAATGTTATGCACTGTTCTAGATTATTCACAATCTATCCATATCACAAGAGTGTCACATTTGTGAATACATTTAAACTAAATTGCTGCCCGTTTCTCTTTTTCCTGGCCGTTAGGGTGTTCGGCTTCCCTGTCCATTACACAGACGTGTCAAACATGAGTCGTCTGGCCAGGCAGAGGCTGCTGGGAAGGTCTTGGAGCGTCCCGGTCATCCGTCACTTGTTTGCACCACTCAAAGAGTACTTTGCCTGCGTCTGAACTCAAAACCCAGTACAGATGAGAAAAATCTAAACCGATGTAATACCAAGAGCTTCAAAACCGAGCTCTCGTATGTTATTTGCAAGTTCGACATCAAAAAAAAAGTAAGAAGGTATTTCATGTTTTGTTTTGGGTTTTTTCTTCTGGTTTGGAATTAATTGACTCTTTTTTTTAAATTCTATTTAATTTTTTTTTATTATCCATTTTACTTTTTAGCAGTGTTATCCAGTATTTGAATTGATTTATGTGTGCAAGCTATACTTGAGGCACAGCCTCCTTTTAAGGCACTGAGAGATGGTTACAATTCGAGGCAGAAATGAGGAATTCGATGAGACGTAAATAGCATTTAAGTTCGCTCAATCATTTCGACTCCTGAGTTTTTCGACTATCGGGTCGCGGATCGTTCCAATTCTCACGGTGCGCGTCTTTCCTCTCCTCCAGCGTCTGAGCCTTGGTGAGAGAAGGAAAAAGACTTCCTTTCAGTGTCAGGGGAGCTTTGTCTTAACCAATCCAAAACACCAGATCACAAATACCTCTTTGTTTACAGTTTCTATATACACAACTGAAGGTAATAAAGGTACTACTGTAATAGGTGACAATATGGTGCTTCAAGGTGGTGAAAAACATTGCAACTCATGTGGTGCTACTACTCAAACAAGATCATGGGGTCATGTTTTGTGGTGTCGCCAGGTTAAACGAATGACTGAAACTTAAAAAAAAAAAAACAGATCAAGCCAGGTCTACCACATCTCATTTTATATCTTTTACAGCCATTTTGTACAATATTCTCTGGTGCTCTTTTCACACACAAAAAAAAAAAAACACCTCAGCCTTTCAATCTTTGAGGTCTGCTTCCTTTAGTATGCCTGCAATCTGAACGCATGGAACCAGCCACATGGGCGGTGATGTTTTTGTCATCTATACCTTGAAATCAAAGGCTGTGGTGAGCTACTTTTTTTCTAGTGTCACCCAGACCAGAATCATTACTGTACAACTCTTGGCGTGCGTGGCGGCCACAGGGAGGGTGGTGTCGGTCCTTTGTCGGCCAGGTGAACCTTCAACCTTCAACTGCGGTGCTCGCATGCTATTCTCAGTCAGGTGCAAATCTTTAAAGGTGCGGCTTCACAATGTTCTTCTACCTTTTTATAGCAATTTTTTGTGCTGTGTTACCAACAATATGGAGCACTTTTGTATATGTATACTTCTTTTTTTCTTTGGTATTTTTTTTAAAATCTTTCTCCTTGATTCTTGTGAAATGTTCTTTTTTTGTTCTTTTTTTTTTTTGTTCTGTTAAATGATGTGAAATTCTTGCCGTTATATAAGGTAATACTTTGTTGTGTACAGTAGGGCTGTGCCAATAGATGTGAATGAATGAGCTAGGATAGAATAAATCCATCTGTCGTGCCGGTGGTGAAGGGGCCGAATTCAAATAGCACCCCTCTCATGTTTCCATGTGCTATGGAGTCGCTTTATCATAACTCGCGTCGAGAAAGTGTCTGCTCACAGTTCTTACTGCTATATAATCCCAAAGTGAGTGTGTTTGTTAAATATCCCTGTAGGAACAGTAGTCGGATGGGGTGTCTGTGTATGACATCGCACGGTCGTTAACTACGTCTGGTCCCTAGCGTAGATCTGAAAACATTATTATGTTTGCAAATGGTGAATGTTGACCATGTCAATAATTTAGTTATCACGCAAGCTATATAGGCTAAATTTGTGAATTTGGTTAGAAACGGGCTCTAATGACAACCTTGTTAGGCTCTTTTTTTATTTAAGGCATTGCACTGCTTACATACCTTAACATTTGTCATGTTCAGCAAAGTTTCTTCTTTTATTTTCCAAATTTTATCAATGGCCAGATTATTTTCTTTTTGTACATTTTGTACATAGAAATTGTCTGTTGCTTTTTTTTTTTTTTTATGACCTATGAGATGTACAAATATAATTCTTTGCTAATATATATAATAGAATCAAAACAGCACTAAAGTCGCAAGAGGGGGGTAATTGACAAAAATGGCAACAGGCTAATTGACATAAGCTATAAAGCAGCAGGGTGTCTTTTGTAATTCATATTTATATGTGTCGAACGGGGGATAAAACTAAAGAATGAGTTCGCTAAGTGATTTTAACTGTCCCATCTTTACTGCACAGCCCTACATACAAAAGTGTGTCTCAATTAGCTTTTTAATCATTTTTTTTTTAAGTACTAAGAGAGGGATTGTAGGTGTGTCCTAAGGTGCTAAACATTTTATCTAATTGAGAAAAATATATTATTTGGAAAAGAATTAAACTTGTCTTGATAATGATTGTTTTTTGTTTTTTTTCTCCGTTTGTTTCTTGTAGTATTGGAGAAGCACTATTATTTTACTCTCTCATATAAAGATATTAACAAAGGCATTTTAACTTTGTACTTGAAAAAATGATAAATGATGAAAGATTCTTATATTGTTTTAGAATAGACATTGCTGTAGTTGGTGCTTATCTGTGGGAAATCATGTACTCATAATGGGAAATAAAAAAAAATGTAATAAATTTTGCTGTTAACATGTACTTGCTTAATATCCAGGCAGAATTGCTTCTAAGTCCTACATTCCATGCCATATATCCAGCCCTCCATCTTCTTTTGTTTCAAATTTCTTTTAATTTTTTTAAATTTTTATTTCTTCTCTGTTTTGTTCAATTTAATTTGCTTTATTTGGGTATATATATATATATATATATATATATATATATATATATATTTGGCTGTAACAGCCTCTTGTTTGCTCTCCTAACAGGTTTTCTGTATATCTCAGTGACACTGTTGATATTTGTGACCTCTGTTGTATCATATACACTTTTTTCAGGCCTTCTCTTCTTTTGCAATCAGCTCATACAGCAAATGTAGCAATCATTCACCACCTCTCCCCCTTTCTTTCGTTATGTGCCCAGAACGAAGAAAAAAAGGCTCCTTATGTACTTGTGCTGGAGAACACTTGAATAAATGTATTGTTTTTTTGTGAAAAAGTTGTTCGTTTTTCTTACAAGCATTTACCATATAATAATCATATGATTACATTATTGGTTTAATTTATAAAATTTATATCTATGGTTTCAATATAATATTCTGGAAAGAAATGGTGTAATATAATTATTATAACATGTATGTGGACAATTTATAGATATTCGTCCATGTACATATTATATTAGTAATAGTATAATAGTAATAATACAGTATGGTATTTCTGCTTTTTTGTAACTCTTTGTATGTATTTATATTATATGTAATAGTAAAAAAAAAAATATTTATGTATATTTTAATATTTTGCTATAAGGACACATATATAAAATATTTGTATATTTGTTAATATTTTTCTGTTATTTTAGTTTCACATAAATCTATATATATATATAATACTTTATATAATACTTTATATTTGTTTGTTTTTTAAATATGTATTAACATAAAACAGCCAATACAATACTTAATAGTCTGGTTTGCATGGTTGCCACATTGGCATAATGATCCAGTTCCATCCCCTGTGAATCTGTATAAATGGTACGTACCACTCGCGACAGGACACGCCTATATTGCAACGCCATTGGCCGCTGCTGAGGCCATAGCCGTGTATCTCGCCTGTGATTGGTCGACGCCCGGCTCTCACTGTCTGGATGCTGCTGCAAGCGTACGGTTTACCTTACCGGGCTGGACCAACCGAAGCATCTGCCTATGTGTCTGCCTGCCCGTCTAACAGGCTGTATTGTTCCCCGGCGCTGAAAGTGAAGGAAAATATCTTTTTAAGGATATAACAAAGGAAGTAAGTGCACTAAGCTATTTTCCATTTATTTGTAACGTTAAGCTATTTTAAGAAATTCCTCTCTGCCTAGCACAGTGATATATTCCTCGACTCGGAATCGTGTAATTTTGTGGTATGGAAAGAATTCCCCAGTCTTGTGTCTCCTGTTTTGTCTTATATCATTCCTAATGTGAGTTGTTAATGGTTTAATTATCGATTGAACGATGTATACAAATCTACTCGAGCAACGTGAATGTCGTGTGTCCATAAACAGCGCGAGCCCACCAGCAATAAACACTAATAAGCTCGAGCTCACACCCGATATCTGATATTTCCGTTATGAAGCCGTTTTAATATCCTTCATGTTGCCATTCCATGGTACCTTGAGTTGAGACATATTGAATATGTGGTGTGGAGTAAGGGCTTGGTCGCCCCTTTGTGTGACACCCTCGACAAGGTCCAAATGGGATGAGTCTACATCATCACCATCATCATCAGCTTCTAAATGAAGCCTCGTGCATCCAATCTACTTATCAGAAGACATTATCGATGCACTGCATTGCACGAATATGCATGTGTACATGTTCATAAAATACATCTTGTCCTCATGTTTACACTTCACGTGACTTTGCATGCTTCTCTAAAAAACAAAGTATTTTCCCACTGGATCTAACAGACATTTTCATTTTATGTGGTATTTTTCATTCTGTTTGTTTGCTGTTTTATTTGTATTCCATTCCATACATTTTTCACATTAATTTGTACATGTATTCCATTCCATTGCATTCATTTCTTCAATTTCCCAATACCACAATGAAAAATATGATATATAAAAAATATTTAAATAATGGCACTGATTATTTATGCTCTAATGGTTCAAATCACACTGAATGTCCAGCCCGATCCATTTTATTGAATGAAAGTTACTTCCACAAGACAGATCAGAAGTTTTCATCTACTTCATATTACCCAGAAGAGTGCCATCTGGATCTCATGGAATATGGCACGGTTCAAAAGTGGGTCATTCCTGAGGAAGGCCTCCATGAGTCATGGCGAAAGAACAAATGCTCCAATAATTTTTCTTCGGGCTGTGCTGTGAGGACAGGACAGATGTAGCTCATGCACCGCACTGTTTCTTTTTATAGTAGGATGTCTGAGGAGGACAGGACACACCCTTATTCTCCAGCTCCATAGTAGCCCCTCCTCGCACACACACATACACACACCATTCACCATCAGGGGCTCAGAACAGAGGGTGGAGGGGAACCCTGGGCAGCGCCATGCTGTGAATATGCCGCACCCACCTGCCCCCGACTCACTTTGCAGCATAGACTCGCATGCATGCTTTCACTTGGGATTAGATCATAAGAAAGTGCCGTGCTGCAGGGAATGTGCTTCAACAGCTGCTAGCCTACATACATTTCCTGCTAACAATCCCACATCCCTGGGCATGCAACGCTGGAAAATCTGGGTCACAATTGCTCTGATCATTTCTGAGAATTTAATATGATTTACTACACACTTATATAGTGTTTTGGATATTGAGGTTTTGTTGATTCAACATTTGTGGAATGTTGCTGCAGCGCTGAAATTGCTTTAATATGTCATGAATAATTAATATGTTCACATGTAATTAACATGTTAAGAGCTGGAGTCGATAATGTGACTACTCATGCCAAGCTGACTATAATCACACATGTTGGTGTCAGTTTACTCGCTTAAGTGAGATTCTAGAATGGCGTAATGGTTTGTAACCTCTTTAACCTAATGTTGTGGAACATTTGGGCTATGCAATGCATGATTGATCCTGTTTGGACGTCAAGTAAGGATACACTTGGTTTCCATAGCTCAAACGTGGAAAAATAGATTAGCGCAAGGTCTTTGTTGAGTCATGTGATGTTATTCCAAAAGTATAGGGCCTATATTAAACAGGGTTCCCACTTCCCACGGTCATATGAAAGTAAAGTAGGGTAGTGTGTATATCCAAAGGTTTGGGGTCGGTAAGATTTTTTGATGTTTTTGAAAGAAGTCTCTTATGCTCATCGAGGATACATTTATTTGATCAAAAATATAGTAAAAACAGTGATACTATTACAATTCAAAATAATTGTTTTCTGTTTTAATGCGTTTTGAAATGTAATTTATTTGTGTGATTCCAGTCTTCAGAATCATGTGATCCTTCAGAAATCATTCTAATATGCTGATTTGGTGCTCAAGAAACATGATCAATGTTGAAAACGGTTGTGCTGCTTAATGATCAAAAGGTGTGGAGACTCTATATAACGTAGGGTTATATAATACACATCAACACTCTGTTCTTTGGTTCTTTTAGGTTGAACCATGTCTTCCAGCTCAGCAACGGTGCGCATCCTCATTAAGGGAGGTAAAGTGGTGAACGATGACTTCACACAAGAAGCAGATGTGTACATCGAGAATGGGATTATCCAGCAGGTGGGCAAGGAGCTGATGATCCCCGGTGGAGCCAAGATTATAGATGCCACAGGAAAGCTGGTGCTTCCGGGGGGCATTGACACCAGTGTTCACCTGAACGAGAGCTTCATGAACGCCTGTACAGCGGATGACTTCTACAGCGGCACAAAGGTATTACCAACTGACTATTAAAAGTCAGGATGAACTTAAAATTGACATGCATTCATAATACATGTTATTGGTCTTATTGGGAATTGTTTATCAGTGCATGTCATACCAAAGAAAAAAATATATATTCTTGCTCCGCCTCTAAACAACATCATCAAGACCTCAGTCTTTTCACAATCCATTCAATTCCCAGTGGATAAAATCAAGTCCCACCCTACTTTTGTTTCTCTTAAATATTCTGTTTCACTTGGAAATATGTCACATTATAGAAGCAAAATACTGATTTATGTTGCTTATGCTGTGGTTAAGAATATTGTGATTCCCCACTAAAATAAAATAATATCTCAGTATTATGTCATTATTTTAAATAAGCATTCAGTTTTATACAGTTTTAAAGTAATTTATTTAATCAGACATCAGCTCCCTATTTCTGTGCTATATTTGTGGCCTAGCAGTTAGCACATGCTCTAAGTGCCATGGTGCTCATGTGGGTAACGTAGGTTTGAATCGGGCTTGCACCAAAATCATTTTCTTTTCCATCTCATCTATCACCAAAAAGGGTGTGGGGGGGTAGATATTGTGGGAATTTGTGGCCATAAATTAAGATTTTGTAATCGATAATTTGTGGCCACATTTTATTAATTTGTTACCTAATTTTAATTCAGTTGCATCATGGCTACGATTTACAGACAGTAAGGGAGAAAATGAGTAAGTTGTTGGAACAAATTCTTAATTCAGGGCCACAATACGTTGTTTTTCCCCCTGTATGTCATGTGCGGATCACCGTACATTGGGTTTTATTTTTATCATACATTAGTTCAATCTAATATAAAGAAACGCAGGTTATTGAAATGGCTTTAGGCTTTGTAGTTTTGTCACTTCTAAGTTGAAATAACATGTGGTTCCAATTGGGACATATAGAGAGAAAGTAGAAGCAAAAGATAGATTTTTAGACTTTGGACCCCCCACACGTTGAGTGGCCCCCACCATCTGCCAGGGGCCTTTTATCTCACAACAACTCAATAAGTTCTTCTCAAAAGTGACTTGTATGGAAGAACTGCTAATAGTACTACTAATAGAGTCTTTAAAAAAAATATATGTGTAAAATGTTTTAAATATTGGTTTGATTTTCCGTTCATTGTAAGATGTATTTTAGCAGTATGAGTTTTTTCTTATTTTAGACAAGTGATTTCATACAATGTGTGATGTAACATCCATTTAAGGTCACATTCATTTGTTCATGTTTTATAAATACTTCAAAAGCAGAGATGTGCTCGCTTCAGCTGCCCTGCCTAAATAAATCCCATGGGTCACTTAGCAGACACTGAGATGCAAGAGTGAGCATTGAACACTCACAGTCTGCCTCCATCAACCGCAAGGCACGATTCACCATCACAAATACATACACGCTCTTATTCAGAGAGTGCTGCAGGCTCTGAGATGACAAATAAAGAGTTGTTATCGGCACTGTTATTGTTAGCCTTGGCAACACAAGTGGCATTCTCTTCCCCCTCCCCCCCGCTTACCGCCATGAGACTCGCCAGGCGCTGAGACAAATGGAGATCAGATTCTGTTTCCATAGAGACTGGAGCACTGCTGCAAAGACTGCTGCAAAAGCCTTTCACTCGTGCCATTGTGCTAGAAAACAATGGTGCACAAATACACGCCCCTTCAGTGGATCTGGCTGCCCGGCATGTGTCAGCTTAGAGATGCTTGTAAAGAGGACCATTTTTGTGGTTGAATTACTATTTATAATTGTTTTCTTGTACTGAGAAACAGCTTTCTACTAATTGTGGATTTCCCTGTAAAATATTAGGGTCAGACATATAAAGTGGGATATTAATTGGTGGCATTTGCTAAGGCATTATGAGCAATTCATATTATTATTTTAGAACCCACACTGTCTTTGTTACAGACTTAACAAGGTCTTTTAACAATAATTGTATTAACCAATAATTATAACAATTATTATAATTAAGTATAATGCATAATTGCATTATGAGCAATTAATGTTATTATTTTAGAACCCACATTGTAATTCCCTACCAACAATCAAAGCATCCCAGCAACCACCAGAACACGATAGTAATGCCCTTAAAGGGATACTTCAGGATTTAGCATTAAGCTTTGTATTAGTAGAAAACCTGTAGTATTTTCGAATTACCGTGCTTTCCTCCCTCATGTCCCCCTGAGACGAGAGATTTATGTATTTTTTGTCTGGAAAAAAATCCTCTGATGACGCAAAAATCTTAATTTTGCGTCATCGGAGGATTTTTTGGCCAGAAGCTAAAGACTACAGCCAGTAGTAGGGGCTGTACCGCATGTGTTCAACCCGCCCATAGAGGGTGGGATCTCACTCACAGAATGTACACATAGTGTCAGCCATCTTTTTTTGGAAGCTAAGCTAGCAGGCTCTTGTTCTGTGGAGAAAGCTGAGTAGTAGGGGTTACCATACTCTTGTCCGTCGAGATCGTCCAAAATGTCCGGGATTTGGCTTTTGCTTTCTGCAGTCGCCATTCATTGTTTACATGCACACCTTTTGTTTCAATCTAAGTTAACTGAATTCATTCCGATTGGTGAATCTGAATGTAGTGTTTACATGAACGCTAAACAAGTGATCGGTTGATATGCGTTTTAACATTGCTAAGAAAATTCCCGCTCCTCCGTGAGAGATACGAGACCGGTGCGTCTCAGTAATCACGCCACCGGCCTCTCATCGTTCTCCCGCGCCCCTCAGTCTCGTCCTGCTCGCCACAGTAAACATAATGAATGGCGACTGTAGAACGCAAAAGCCGAATCCCGGACATTTTGGGCGATCTCGAAATCCCGGGCAGACTCGTCACGGAGACTCACTAGTAGCCTAGCCTTGTTGTTTTAAACTGCGCTCTCTTACCGGTAGGCGTGGCTTGGGAGTGGCCTCCTAGGGCAGCGAAGCAAGTGCATTCTGGGAGTTGTTGTCTTTCATCCACATAAGCCAAAAATACATTTTCTGGCTTTTCTTAGTCTAGAAAGCTCCAAATTCAAAAATAATTTCACATTTCTTCTACATAAATGACCCATTTTAAATACACATTCATCTTTCCAGTGGTGAAGTATCCCTTTAATGCCCTTGAAACCACCCAAACACCCTAGCAGCAATCAGATCTTCCTAGCAACCACTATAACAGCCTAACAAACAGCCTTGCAATGCCCTGGCAACTACCAGAAGACCCTAGCAACACCCTAGCAACAATCAGAGCATCCCAGCAGCCACCAGAACACCCTAGTAATGTTCATAATGCCCTATAAACCACTAGAACACCCTACTGTAGCAACAGTAGCATCCCAGCAACCACCAGAACACAGTAAAAGCAGCCTAACAATTCCCTAGCAACCACCAGATCACCTCTAGCAAAGACCTAGAAACAACCAGTACCATCTATCACCACATCACCCTAGCAATACCTTAACAACAGCCTAGCAATTCAACTGCAACAATCAGAGCAACCCAGAACACACTAGTAATGTCTATAATGTCCTAGAAACAACCAGAGCACACTAGCAACAATCACAACATCCTAGCAACTACTAGAATATCCTAGCAATTGCCTATCTATCACCACATCTCCCTAGCAATCACACAGAAACAATCATAACATCCTAGCAGCTCTTTAGCAACCACCCAAAACACTCTAGCGATGCCTTAGTAATAACAGAACATAATTTAAATGCCTAGCAACCACCCAGAACACCTTAAATCACACCCTATAAATTCCTAAGCCACCACCCAAACAACAATCAGAGCATCTTACCAACCTCCAGAACACCTTACAGTTTAGCAACAAACAAATTATCCTAGGAGTTACCTTAACCTAACAATCACCAGAACATGCTAGCAACACCCTCACAACCACCCAAAACACCCTATCAATGCTTTAGTAATTACCAGAAATTCTTTAAATGCCTAACAACCTCACAGAACACCCAAACAGCACCGCTTTGCCTTAGCAACCAGCAGAACACCTTAAATCAGTATAAGAATTCACTAGCAATAATCAGAGCATCATAGCAACCACCAGAACATTAAACAGATTAGCAGTTTCATAGCAACTACTGGATCACCCTAGCAATGACCTAAAAGCAATCAGAACATCCTAGAAACCACCTATCAATCACTAAAACATCCTAGCAACCACCCTGCAACCAGCAGAACACCTTAAATCAGCCAAATTAGCAATTAACAGATTAGCAATTCCTTAGCAACAACTGGATCCCCATAAAAATGACCTAGAAACAATCAGAACATCCTAGTAACCACCAAAACACCCCAGCAATGACCTAGCAACACTCTAGCAACCACCCAGAATACCCTAGCTATGCCATAATAATAAACAGAACATCCTAGAAATGCCTAACAACCACCCAGAACAGACAAGAGACCATTCAGAATACCTTTGAATACAGTTCTCAAATACAAGTGTAATTTAACCTTGATTAATGTTTTATGTAACATTTAATTTCATGCAAAGCTTTTGTGAACATGTATTATGTTATGTTGTCGTCGGGCCATTAAACCAAGTGATTGGTATTGATGCTGCCAGTCTGTTGTTTGTTTATTTCCAGGCTGCTCTGGCTGGAGGCACCACTATGGTGATTGGTCACGTGCTGCCAGAGAAGAATGAATCATTGGTTGATGCTTATGAACAGTGTCGCTCTCACGCTGATGCCAAGGCCTGCTGTGACTACGCTCTTCATGTTGGAGTGACCTGGTGGGGACCAAAGGTACAGAGTCTGAGTTTGAAACTTTGTATAACGACAGGAACAGGAAAAATGTGCTAAGATTTCAATTGAATTTACAGTCCTATTATAACTTTCGTCTTCATTCTGAGACTGATGTCCCTTTTGTATCACAGGTTAGGGCTCAAATGGAGACGCTGGTGCGGGACAAGGGGGTGAACTCCTTTCAGATGTTCATGGCGTATAAGGACGTGTACATGCTGAGGGACAGTGAGCTGTTCCAGGCCCTGCAGAACTGTAAAGACATCGGTGCTGTGGCCCGTGTCCATGCGGAGAATGGAGAGCTGGTTGCTGAGGTATGTACCATAGAAATAAGTTCTGCTCCATAACCCGGTGAGTTGTACATAGGCAGCAACATCACATGATGCCAGAAATTTCACTCATAATAATCATTGCACAATGCCGTTACAGTGACTTAAAATGCTGTCTAGGTAAGATCATGGTCTTCTCCCTGCATAGTCGTGATATATCATGTTAACTCATGTTTTTATTGTATTTATTCACATAAGGGTGCCAGAGAAGCGTTGGATCTAGGCATTAGTGGACCGGAGGGCATTGAGATAAGCAGACCTGAGGAGGTAAAATAAACATTCAAATCCTGTAACCGTGAAATGGTTTTCCTTTAAGAAATTAGTCACGCTGCCTCTTTATCTCCAGCTCCTTGTCTTTCCCGTCTCCATATTGCATTTCCATGGATTATTAATACTTTCAAGCGTCTGTTTATCATTAGGTTTCACTGGTGACACTTGTGTTTTCTCCATGTACAGCTGGAAGCAGAGGCCGTCCACCGAGCCATCACCATCGCTAACAGAGTGAGTATGTTGTACTTGAGTGTTGATGTATTCAAAATAATGTTGAAATTATTAACATTAAGCATTTTTGATTAATTTCACCATTCAAAAGTTTGGAATTAGACAGTAAAGTAATTTATAATGTTCTATTTTCTGCTGTTCTTTTGAACTTTCTATTCATCAAAGAATCCTGAAAAAATGTTTCATGGTTTCCACAAAAAAATTAAGCAGCACGACAGTTTTCAAGTTATGTTACTTGAGCACCAAATCACCAAACCATTTGATTTCTGAAGGATCATGTGACACTGAAGACTGGAGTAATGATGCTGAAAATTCAGCTTTGCCATTATAGGAATAAATTACATTTTAAAATATATTCAAGTAAAAAAAAAACAGTCATTTTAAATTGTAATAATATTTCACAATATTACAGTTTTTTTTCTGTATTGTTGACAAAATAAAATCAGCTTTGATGAGCATAAGACTCCTTTCAAAAACATGAATCAATCTTACTGACCCTAAATATGTTATTTCACAGCTAAAGCATACATGTATGTACATACAGTAAATTATACATGCAGTGTTGAACAGAATGTCTGGATGGCAGCGCGATTGACCCAGCATTACTCTGTGACAAAACATACAGTTGAGTTACAGGTGAATTGTTTTAAGATCTCTAAATGTGTTCATAATCAATGTTTCTGTTTTTTGTCTCATAGGCCCATTGTCCCATATATCTTGTGAATGTGTCCAGCATGTCAGCAGGGGATGTTTTAGCATCGGCTAAAATGCAGGGTAAGAGCCAGGCAATGATGCTTAGTGCATCTTACTCACAAACCTTGATTTGAACTTCTATACAACATCTGAATCTTGCAAGTGAATGACATATGGTGACTCTGAAAACCTATATGTGAATGGCCGGCAGGGAAAGTGGTGCATGGAGAGACCACCACTGCTCACGCTGTCTTAAATGGGATGCAGTACTACCACCAGGATTGGGCCCATGCTGCTGCTTTCGTCACTGTGCCACCGCTCAGACTTGACCCCAACACACCCAATTACTTGCTCAGCCTTCTGGGAAAGTAAGCGGATTCACTAATTGAGTAGCTTCATTTAGTCATATATCCATGCAGTCACATAAAAAGTCTTTTCGCTGTGATGTAGTGACACTCTGAACGTCTTGACATCGGACCACCGACCCTTCACCACTAAACAGAAGGCGATGGGCAAAGATGACTTCACTAAAATCCCTCACGGCGTTCCCGGGGTGCAGGACCGCATGAGCGTTATGTGGGAGCGGGGAGTGGTAGGTTTCATTTCAAGACGGAAGCTACGCTGCTGACTAGTGTTGTTATAATACCAACGTTTCTGTGGCCAATGCTTGTGAAATATGATTATTTTAATTCTAGTTTTGATGCTGCAACTAAAATAGAATTTCCATTAATGACCTCCATTTGTTTGCATAAATATAAACAAATTAACATCAACCAATGCCTGGTTGCATAATCGGACTAGTATAAGACTAGTATTACAAGTTAGTCATCCACGCAGGTGTATTTATCGAGACAGGTCTCGATCACGCGATAATGATTAAACAGTGCTGCCACATCCACGGAGAAGCGCTTGAATTTGGCACAGAATTCTCTGTTACAAAACCCACGTCTCTGTGATTTAAACTAGTATAAATCCAGATGAAACAGCGCTGACATTCTTAACAATACTAATGTGGAAAACAGGAGAAACATTGTGCCACAACGATCCAGCTAGAAGGCTTTGCAATCCATAAATCACCAACATTTACTATGGATTTACTATAATAACACTAACTGTAACCATGGTATTGTGGCGAAATGTGGTATATTCATATTGGATGTTATTATAATAAGATAGTCATGTATAATATATTACAATGTATTACAGGAATAATGGAATATTACAGTAATACGTGTTTAGGCTACTGATTTTCATAACAAATACTCTAGTTTTATATCTAAACTTTATAACTTTTTATAGTCAAATTGATGAGCCATGCATGGTTTTACTTGTGTTTACTAATGCATGATATATGGAAGAACAATGGTGAATTTTAATGATCAAAGTAAAGTAAAAAATCAAGGGCTGTAAGAGACATCAAGGGCTGTCAGAACATTACATTTTTTATAACTAAAAGTTATTCATATCAAAGAGTAATTAATAATTGAATGATTAAATGTTTAATACATTTTGATTAAAAATTAATTTATGAAAATTTATAATTAAGTGAACTATTACTTATCTTACGAAGTGACTGTTCGTTAAAGTTGACTGAGAATGATCATAAACCCCTTCCTTAATGGTTGTGGGCAATATTAGTCAAACATGTATGCATGAATGAATACTTCGGAAATAGTACACCACGATGTGCCATTTCTATAACACTTGAACTAATGGGATAGTACGGATCGTATGCACATTAAGAGACAACCTAGGATTCTTAAAGGAGAACTCCGGTGAATTTTTAAGTTAATCTTGATCGTTAAACCTTTGTGAGTACTGTCTATAGAAAAAAAAACGAACCGGATCGGTGCTTGCAACGCGGAGCTGTTACAGTTAATGCCCAGAGCTCCCATTCAGCTAAAACGGCAGTTCTGGGGGCAAAAACCTAAAGAGTGTCTTTGTGCCTCTTAACAGACACAAAATGCAATTAAAATTTCTGTCCAACATGAGCAGGGCCCTTACATGACAACAAGATGCGTTTAGCAACTTAACCATTGTTTAAACTCACCTAAATAGTGTTTTAGACATCTAGCTGTAGTCTCGCGCTGAAGTCCCGTGGGAACTCAGTTGTAGCCTGTCTTAAATGAGGCAGATAAAGTGGGTGAAAGTTAGTTAACAATTAATATTCATGATATTCATTAATATTCACACTTAGTATGCTGGAAGTGTAGCTCATGAATATTAGTTACTGCACATTATGTGACTTTCTGTGATGGCAAAGCTGAATTTTCAGCATCATTACTCCAGTCTTGGTAATACTTACTATGATCCTTCTGAAATCTTTCTTATATGCTCAAGTAAGAACAGCATTTATTTAAAATATGAATCTTTTGTAATATAAATTTAATTTAATCAATTTAATGCATCCTTGCTGTATTAATTTCTTTAAAAAAAAAACTTTTTTGATGTAAAAAAAAAAAAGACGTTTGAACGATAGTGTATACAAATAATCTATAAATTATATAACAATATTATATATATATTGATATAAAAATAAAATAATTAATATTATAGACAGTTATGTTGCTGTACAAACCACAAAAAAGACAAAAAAAATCATGGAGAAGACAGAAAATGACGGATGCATCAAAGTTTAAAATAAACCTTTTTTTTTAAGCTCATTCTGTCTTTCTTTCTTAATAGGTTGGAGGCAAGATGGATGAGAACCGTTTTGTTGCTGTCACAAGCTCCAATGCTGCAAAGATCTACAACCTTTACCCTAGGAAGGGCAGGATCATCCCTGGAGCTGATGCGGATGTGGTAGTCTGGGACCCTGAATCAACAAGGTATGCAGAATTATGAATTGAATTCAAATCAGCTGAGAATCCAATAACATTTAATTCACTAATCTATATCATATAGCATTCATTGTAAAATGAAAGTCCACTTATTTCTTACATGGTTTTGTCTGTCTGTAGGACCATCTCTGTGACCACTCAGTGTCAGGGCGGTGATGTAAATCTGTACGAGAACCTACGCTGTCACGGCGTCCCCCTGGTGACCATCAGCCGTGGTCGCGTGGTCTATGAAAATGGCATCTTCACTTGTGCTGAGGGCTCAGGAAAGTTCTACCCTCTCCGAACCTTTCCTGACTACCTGTACAAGAAAATGGTGCAGCGGGAGAAGGTACTCAAAACACAGTCATGTTTTTATGACAGTGTATCGCAGTGCCTCGACTGAGTTTGTTTGTGACCCTCTACCCTCAGTGTCAAGCACTCAAGGGGGTGGAGCGCACCCCGTACACTGGAGATGTAGCGGCTGTGCAAAATTCCGGGAAGAAGGAACTGGGCCCTGCAGATGGGGACATGAATCCACGACCCTGCACGCGCCACGGGGGAATGAGAGACCTACATGAGTCCAGCTTTAGTTTTTCTGGTACAGTAGTCTGCATAAACCATACTGAAGACTGTAGGGGTAAATACTTGACACCATACTTGACACCAAAATTTGTAAATTGCATAAAGAAAAAGAAGCCTATTTTTAATTTGTATGACATTTTTGGCAGAAAATGTGGACGTTTTTTTTTTTTTTTTTTTTTTGCTTTTGGCACTTGCTATGTGATCACACACACACACACACACACACACACACACACAAATTATGGACATGATTCGAAAAGATAAAATGGTCCTGAAAAAAATAGTCACACTTACTCCTCACGGTCAAAAATGACAGCATTGGAAACAGACGGAAAACACATTTCATCTACAATCTTACTGAAAGCTCATTTTTGGAGATATCAACCTCAAATTTGGAACAGAACTTGTTTAGATTTATGGCTTTGATTTTCTCGCAGTTTTAGAGTAAAACATGTTTTATATATACATTACAGTGCAACAAATCTTAGGCACATTAGTATTTTCACCAAAAGGAAAAGGGCTTTAAGCCAGTTATTTATATATTTTGCTGCAGTGTGTATATCAGTTTACATATCCAAACATTCCTTTTGTCATTAAATGTAATAATCCGGTGAGATTTTTGTTATCACAAGAAGTCTGACAACAGCCGATGTGATCTGTGGCCAGTTGCATAAACTGTTAAGACTAGTCTTACAAGTTAGTCATCCAATTTTATTCTTTAAAACTGTTAATAACTTTTTAAAGTCAGTAACATAAAAACGTAGATTGGTCTAATTTGACACCGAACAGTAAGACTGATTACCCCTAACTAACTTCTAGTTGATCATACTAGTGCTTAAGACACAGTCTTAACATAATGGCTATGTTTATGCAACTGGCCCCTGGTTTCACCATCAACACATGAAGAAAACAGAAAAAATTGAGACAGAGAATAAATCCAGAAGAACTGTGGCAACGTGGCTCAACCAGAAAAGCTACAGTACTGTGAAATGTTTGAGGTATTTGTGTAAAAATGCTGTAAAGTGAGGATGCTTTCAAAAATAATGTCATAAATTGATTTTATGTATCAGTTAACTTCTATTAACTAAATCAAATCAATGTTTGGTGTGACCACCCTTAGCGTTTTTTGTCCAGGTACACTTGCAGGAAGGTTTCTTGAAGTGTCTTAGAGACGTTGCCACAGTTCTTCTGGATTTAGTCTGAGTTTTTTTGGTTTCTTCATATAAAAATGGATATTATTATTTTGGTGGATTTTTCATAACAATAACAATAAACTTCTACAGCTTTTTTTAAGTTCACTTTTTTTTTTGTTTAAGTTGGAAATTTCATTTGCAGGTCTATGCTCAAAAAGTGGTTAACACGTAATAAATGCATTATAACTACTAAATATGATTTAGTACCATGAAATCCCCTAAAGATACAAAATATTCAATAAAAACTAAAATATAGTATGTTAACTTAATTTTTAATTGCAACGTAAGCACCAGAGGGTTACAGCCAATACAGCTTTAGTAAAAATATTTTTAATTGACAATTTCATTGACATTTTTTCCCAAATGTCTTAATACTTTAATATGAAAAATGTCATTCTGTATTTTTTATAGGTGCCCAAATTGATGATAATGTTCCAAAGAGAGCTTCTGCGCGGATTCTGGCTCCACCTGGTGGTCGTTCTAGTGGAATCTGGTAACATTTTGGATCAACACTTACAGAAGTCTGAAACTAAACACCTACGTTTTTGACAACCTCATATCCGATGAACATTATTTAATTTTAATCACTTGCACCTAAACTCCAGTGTTTTTATAAATATGTGTGTACGAGGGAAAAAAACAAACAATATATTTGTGTGGAAATTGGGAAAACAAGGTAGATGTTGGAAATGCTTGTGAGAGAGTTGGTTATACAAAGTGTTACAGGGTGTTTTGTTCTTAATATTCAGTCAAATGAATTAGTGAAGTTTGTGTTCAAATACAACACTGTTGTAGTGCTAAATAAATGACAGACCCTTTTACTTACAGTTTTTGTTTTACATATGTTGACGTTTGAACCATTTTAAAGATAGAAACTGGAAATTTGTTTAAGAATGGGAACATTTTTAGTTTGTGTAGTTGGTCATGGCTTGAAAATATGAACCATTGTAAAGTTATTTAATATTTTTACCTATTTTAATGTGTTGGCGGATGACTGTACATTTACCTCAGTGTTTATCTCTTGAGTTACACTTGTGTACATTAGCATTCTGCCTCTCTACACTCACAGTACAACTCTTACAGTGACTCTTTCTGACAGCAGGTACAGCTACAAAACATTTTTGCTTTGTTTTGAGGTGTTAATATTTGTTCTTACTTTTTTAAAATACTGATCATTCAAAGGCAATACAAGATGTTTGATTGTTTCTGTCATGACACAGGCCACTTGTATTGCTTAAGCATTTAAAAAAGTAATTTATATGAAACATTTTTAATTTTCTTAATGTTGTTTATAAGCACACGTACCTGACCTCCTAAAATGTGAATTAAGAATAACATTGTTTACTTTGTGACGTCAAATTTAGTTGTGTAACCAATCTATAATTTTATTGATTTTTCATTTTTAACTGACCTGATTTTTCTCTCTCAGTCAATCAAGTCTACATTCCCTTTTACTGTTATGAGTTATTCTTCATCATAACAAATGGCATAATTTTGCAGTATATCTTTATGTTTATTCTAGAATTTACTGTTAGCTGAACGTAATGACAGTGTAATTCATCGGTTGTTCACTGAACATTAACACTGTGTATTAGTGACTATTGATCTGCATGGTCCACAGCTAGTCAGAAAAATTCAGCTTCACTTCTGATCAATAAGTTCCACAACCACTAACCAACCCTAGTTAAAGGACAGCAGACAGCGAGCTTACTGATGCATGTGTTCTTTTTGTACATGTATGTCTAACTAAGCACTTCCGTAGAGACCATTTGAAACACAGTAACTTTAGCTGAACAACTCAGTGTTCTAGTGACACAAGCAGTAGAATGGCAAGAACATTTCTGTTGGTGCTAAATATTCATGTATTTTTTATTCTGGATTTTCAGTATGCTTTTCAATTTTTTTAATATGAGCTGTGTATGCACTACAGTTTTATTACGTATTAATGTAATATGTATCTCATGAAAATGTGCAAATAAACCCCATTCAACCTCATGTCCACATGTATTATTGAATGGAATTAAACATTGATTATGCATATGCAATTCCGGTCAAAAGTTTGGAAAAATTACTATTTTTAATGTTTTTGAAAGAAGTCTCTTATGCTCGTCAAGGCTGCATTTATTTGATCAAAAATGCAGAAAAACGGTAATGTGAAATATTGACCCCAAACGTTTGAACTGTAGTGTATATTGTTATAAAAGAGTTCTATTTTAACCAATCTAGTTCTAGTTTCTACTTTATTCATAAAAAGGATCATAGATTATTAAAAAATATTAAGCAGCACAACTGTTTCCAACATTGATAATAAATCAGCATATTAGAATGATTTCTGAAGGATCATGTGACACAGTAATGATGCTGAAAATTCAGCTTTGCATCAAAGAAATAAATTACATTTTAAAGTATATTAAAATAGAAAATCATTGTTTTAAATTGTAATATTTCCCAATATTACGTTTTTTTCTAGTTTTGATCAAGTAGATGCAGGCTTGAAGAGCATAAGAGACTTCCTTCAAAAACACTAAAAATAATAATGTTTCCAAACTTTTAACTGGTACTGTAACTGTACATACGTATAATGTTTAATAAACACACTTTATACTTACATTATTAAATAACTTTAATTCAAAAGTAATTAACAAACAGTATATAAGGCGGATACACTTTATTTTAAGGTGTCTTTGTTACACTGTATTTTATACCTTTAAGTATTGAGTAATATTAAGTAACCACATGCACTTACTCTACTATAGTTAGGATAAGGGTTTGGTTTGGTTTAAGGTTAGTTGCATAATTATGCGTAATGCTGACTATGTGTATCATGTAACAATGACATTGTTACCTATAAGGCTTATATATCAATGGGGGGGGGGGGGGGGGGGGGATTTTTGTGATTTCCCCCCACAATTAGAGCAAAACTATGTTCCTTTACGTGCTGTTACTCGGTATTATGAAAGACTTGCGTCTATGAGGAAGGGGCGGAGCGCATGCGCAAAGAAGGCCAGTGTGTTGCAGGAGAGCGTGGCGCTATCGTGCGCTGTCAGTGTCCGTAACTAGGCAGCAGAGGCGCATAATATCTGGCAACCCACAGCAGCAGCGGATTGCCTTCTGCCAGTGTAATATCAACATTGGAAAGGACGCAGGCAAAATACAGTGAGTAGAATATTGTTAAAATGTTATACTTAATCGGAATTATTCCTAATGTATGACATTAAATGGGCGTCTTTTGTCTGTGTGTTATGCGTTTATGCCTCGAGCGTGTCTAGTCTAGTGTTGCTCGTGCACGGCGGGGCCTGCAGAGAAACTGTCACAATAATGGACCGTTTGTTCATTTCATATCACTGTACGCTAGTGTGCTGTTTTTAATAGAGCAAAACGCACAAATTATGTATACATTTTATGTACACAAAAACAAAAAGAGCCATATCAGTAATAAACAGAACGCGTTATTATTATACTAGGGCCTGTGTGACTCCCATCGTAATATGGGAGTCACACATTAACAGTAATATAGTTTAAAATATCGTCTACTGCAAAAGATAAATAAGCATGAAACTAAATGATTTGTTTGTAACAAATACGAATATTATAATATATAAGACATATGACAGTTATATGACAGTAAAACGCGCACGAGACAGTTTCAAATGTATGTAGCTGAATATAAAACAAGCCTGTCACCTGTCAATCACGGCTTCATTTCTTCATATTTATGGTCAGACTCCTGACCAACCTAATGCAATACATACATAGGCCTGTCATTTACACGCCTTAAAACTTTATTTAGAAAATGGCCATTTATTAGTAGTTTCAATAATAATATTTCAACTTTCTTTTGCCTTTCACGTATTTGGGGGGGTGAGAAAAAGCAAATAAATAAATAAATAAATAATTCCTTTAACTTAAAAATAGCTACATAAATCAGAGATGATCTTAGAATGTTCTAGAATGTTACAAAACAAAAGGACTGATTCAATTTATTTATTGTTAATTTAAATTATTATATTATAAAATGATAAATATACCTAAAACCAGCTATTCTCTGACTATAACTTCACATAGAATATTATAAATAATACTACATTAGTTATAGTATGTAATACAAATGTATCTTTTAAAGCAACGTTACTATTATGTCCTGACAGAAAAAAAGAGGTTAATAAAAATGCTTCCTTTATGAATTTCCAAAGTTTTACCTTTAATTTTTGTCAACACAGTCAGATATACAGTATATTAAAACAATTATAATCAGGTAATATCATATTCATATTTTCTGTGTCATAGTCATAAGGTCAACTGACAAATTGTAAAGATTGTCAAATTGATTTCTAAAACATATACATTTTAAAGGGGTTTATGATACATTTGGAGTTTCTGAATAATTTTTTAGACTTACACTGGAACAACAACAGTTTGTTTTATATGGGTTAAGCTCTGCCAAAAAAATTAAAATTATTATTTTGTTATGGAAGAAAAAACGAAGTTCCAACTCTTAAAATATAACTGACAGAGTTGACTGGTACAATATATTTAGAAAGAATTCGTTTTTTTTCTTCTTCTATTTTTCTGTCCAATTATTATTACCTTTATGTCAATTTTTTTTTTTTTGAATATGCATATTATTTGCATAAAAAAAAAGTATAGTTACAAATGATCTTCTGCTGAAATACCAAATAAAAACATTTAAACACAAAAGTTTTATTGCATTTAATACGATACGATAGTCAACAACACTATATTTTATATTGTTCTGACATTTCAAAACATGGAGCTGAAATCATTGTTTTGTAGGTTATGTTGTCCCAGTTCTTAAGAATCAGAGCTTTAGAAACGTCACGCCGTGAAATACACACATATTGTTTCTCTGTAGAAGATGTGTGTGTGTTTTCTGCATGCTGAAGGTTTACAGATGTCATTTCCATCATGCAGTCTGCAGGGCGCAGCAGATGTGCATGGTTAAACATCTCAGAAACACTTTAATCTGGATGGATTATTTTTGGATGATTGAAAAACGCATAGTGTGATTGCAGTTTGACTACTGAAGAAGTGAATATTACTTCTTATTACCCATTTGACACATATTCAAAGCATTTGCCTTTACCTGCTATGCTATGAAAATGATGTTTTAAGTGTAAAATTATATAACATAATTTCAGGATATAAAATATAAACTTGAAATTATGAAAATTGAAATATTTTAAAATATACACTGTTACAGATGCTTTAAGGGGTCAGAGTATTAAAATTATGTGCATGTAGTTCCATAGTGACTTTGTTCCTATTGCTTTTCTTTGCAGGAGATGGCAGTGAATGTATACTCCACGTCAGTAACCATTGAGAACCTGAGCCGACATGACATGTTGGCATGGGTGAACGATTCGATGCAGCTCACCTACACCAAAATTGAACAATTAAGTTCAGGTGGGTCATACTTAGCCTTATTTCACGAAGTGTTTTTGTCTTTTATGTCATGAATGGCACTCAGCTGCCCTAGTGTACTCTTATTCATGCTTTTACTT
Source organism: Leuciscus leuciscus (assembly GCF_965113295.1). Lineage (NCBI taxonomy): Eukaryota > Metazoa > Chordata > Actinopteri > Cypriniformes > Leuciscidae > Leuciscus > Leuciscus leuciscus. Next base: position 10,199,524 of record NC_138741.1, read on the forward strand.
TGCTTTTGATCATAAGAGATTACATATGTTCAGTGTTTTTATCTCTACCTGTGTAATCAGTCAAATAAAAGCATTGACTTTGCACTCTTTATCACTCGACACCAATAAGGTTAACAAATTGCATGCATGCATGTTGATCAAATAAATTTTTTTATCATGCATTGAATGAGCTCTATTGAACTGTGTTCTCTTTTGCTGTTTGTCCTCAGGGGCGGCTTATTGTCAGTTCATGGACATGTTGTTCCCAGGGTGTATTCTTTTGAAGAAAGTGAAATTTCAAGCAAAACTGGAACATGAGTTTATACACAACTTCAAAGTGCTCCAGGCAGCTTTCAAGAGGATGAACGTTGATAAAGTTAGTGGATCCTTGGCTTTTGCACATTTGCTTTTATTTACATCTCATATTTAAAAAAATTAAATAAAAAAAAGTTATATATACATCTCATATTCTAAAACCAAGTTTTCTTTACTCAAATATAAAATATAAATGAAAGCTCATTTGAGCTCATTTATTTAAACAATATCAGCTACAATGACAGTTGATTGAACGAAGGCAAGACATGTTTATTTATATATTACATATTTTATACAAAATAGAAACTCAAAATGTTTGGCATAATATCATATAAGGTACATGAGAAGTAAAAAACTTGAAATTGATTTAAAATGTATTTAAACAAAAAGGAGGCCAATACAGAAATAAAGAAGAAAAAAAATTACATTCAGCATTTTTGCTTGTAATTTAAAAATGATAAAAATAGTTTTTGAACAAAAAAGCGTCCTGTAGGTATGAAAATTAAAGTTTATTGTGTGATTATTAAATATCTTAATTTAAAATATTAAATTAAATTATTATAGGGTTAGTTCACCAAAAAAATTTAATTATGTCATCATTTACTCACTCTCATGCCATCCTAGGTGAATATAACTTTCTTCTTTCAGCCAACACAATTAGAGTTATATAAAAAAATAAAATATCCTGGCTCTTCCAAGCTTTATAATGGGAGTGAATAGTAACTGAGATTTTGAAGCCCAAAAAGCCATTCCTTTACCGTATTAATATTTATGAGCAAGCCCTTCACCTTAATATTTTTAAAATACAGACATCTCTAATAAAAAATGAGAAGTAACTTTCATCAATACCATGAACATTAATTAAGCCACTTAGTTAAAATAGTTATTAAAATTAAAATTAGTTCTACAAGTTTGGCTGATAATATGTGATATGCTTTGTATAATGTTTGTTAACTAATGGAAACAATAGTGATAAATGTATATTTTTGTTTATCAGATGTTCATAAGGTGATCAGTCAGGTCTGCTGGTGTTTGGTGCCGCTTGTCAGGTTATCTGAAAATATTACTGAAACAAGTGAAGGTTTCTAATATTTCATTTCATGTATCAAATATATCAGAAATTCCTAGGATGGGAGAAAATTATTTAAAAAAATTACTCCTCTAGATTACAGCTCAGTATAATATTGATCTAATAATTTTTCTCTTTTTTTCTTTTGTTATGCAGATAATTCCTGTGGAAAGATTAGTGAAAGGAAAATTCCAGGACAACTTTGAATTTGTCCAGTGGTTTAAAAAATTCTTTGATGCCAACTATGACGGAAAAGAGTATGATCCCCATCAAGCTAGACAGGGCCAAGATGTGGCACCTCCACCAAATCCAGGTGAACACTTTTCCTACAAACCCAAGAGAACTGGTCCCTCAGGTAATATCCAGATCCTGTCGCCCCTTTTGCTGCATTGATTGCTGAGCTTCTAGTGATTGACAGCGTGCTCTGCAAAGCAGCTGGTTGTGCACGGGCCTCAGAATGATTTACTCCATGCCCACGCTTTCATTAATGACAAAACAAGGAATTCAGGATTAAAAAAGCTCTGTGTTGCTGCATAAAGAACTGCCTTCTTAATATCAGTACTAACAAATAGTCATGTGCTGTCCTGAAAGGGTCATTGCTTGCTTAGTGTGACTTTGGTCAGTCCTATTCATCCCTCAGATATCTTTTATTGTCAATTGTAAAGTTATATAGTCACCCGGAATGAGTTACACAAATTTATTTTAACCCTCTATTGCATGCATTATGAAAGCAATATAAACATTATTAATTCAAATGTTTCTCATAAAATTGATCTTATTACTAATATCTAAGAATAATTACCCAAAAATGTTGGTATTTTTTAAAAATTAAAATATTTTTGCGGCAACACTATGCAATAGAGTGGTGCAGGTACGATGTCAAAGCCCCGTCCCCTGGTTTTCAATTTATGAGACAAATTTAATAAAATAAAGCCTGTGGTAAACATTACTTGATGATATTTTGACGTTTTGTTCTACAATGTAAATTGCACACACCCATACCGAAAACATGCATTTTGAAGCAGTTATGTTCATTTTTGAAAACATACGTTTTTAAAAAGTACCTAGATAAGACAGTTTGGGATGTGAGTGTGCCGTTTATATTAAATCATCAAAATATCTTCAAGGTACGTTTATCACAGGCTTTATTTTTCTCATAAATTGAAAAACTCCATAGGAAAATCTCAAGGAACCAGCGGTTCCAGGTTTCCAAATTAGACTTCCAGGTTCTGACGCCACACTTGCACCACTCTATATTTCAAAAGAAATAAATTCATTAAAAAAAAAAAAATATATATATATATATATAAAAAAGACAAAAATACACTATTATATGAGAGAAACTAAAATACTTTCTCCTTAGTTAGCAGTAGTTAGCACTGTATTTAAATTGTACTTTAATGTTATGTAAATTAAAAAAAGAATATAAAAAAAAAAGGTATTTAATAGTTAATAATACAATAACAACAAAACAACACCACTGCAGTAGTTTCTATATATACTTTACACACACTCCCCTTAAAAAAGCATTTAAGCAATTTCCCATTATGTACACTACCATTCAAAAGTTTGGGGTCAGTAAGACTTTTTTTTAAAGAAATTACTTTTATTCATGCATTAAAATAATGAAAAATTACAGCAAAGACTTTTACATTTCTATTTCAAATAGGCTAAATTCTTTTTCTTTTTTTTACTTTCTTCAAAGAATCCTAAAAAAGTAACAATGTTTCCACAATGGCTGCTAAAAATTCATCACAGGAATACATTACATTAAAAAAAGACCCACTGATATAACAGTTATTTTAAATTGTAATAATATTTCACAATATTACTGTTTTTTACTGTATTTTTTATCAAATAAATGTGGCCGATGAGTAGAGACTTTTTTAAGAAACTAGTGTGCAAATAATTTATATGACAAATTTATTCAACTGTTTGTTTATTTAGCTAACTTGTATACCTATTTTAAAAGGAATTTTATTCACTAATAAATGTGAATCATATTTTTGATAGGAAACCAGAACAGAGGAAAATCATCCCTTCATTAACAACACTTTAATGATCTTTTATTTTTGCAAATTGATGAAAAAGGGTTGGCTGCACAATAGAGGGTTAATAGCCAAGGGCTGGAAACACACAGTCCCCACAGAGGTATAAAAGTGGCATCCTAATTTGCTGACAATCGACAGTTTTTTTGATCGTTGGGGTGGATTGGGAATGTGACCTCCATTTAATTTGTAGTCACATCTCTTCACACTTCTCTGACTTTGGTTAAACCTGCCTGATATAACTG